>NW_024870828.1:600000-1090000 GCF_019054845.1 Dipodomys spectabilis | reverse complement strand
ACAGTTCTGCATTATAGCCATTCTAACTGGGGTAAGGTGGTATCTCAGTGTAGTTTGATTTGAATTTCTTTTATAGCTAAGAAGGTTGAGCATTTCTTCATGAATCTATTGGCTATCCTTCTTTCCTCTTCAGAGAAGTTTCTCTTTAGTCTTTAGCCACTTATTTATTGGGCAGTTGCTTCTTTGAGGATTTGTTGTTGGGGGATTTAATTTTTCGAGTACCAGGTATACTTTAGATATGAGACCCTTGTCCGTTGTATGGCTATTGAAGATCTTCTCCCAATCTGTAGGCTTTCTATTGATCTAGCTAGCTATGTGCTTTGCCATGCAGAAGCTTTGCAATTTCATGCAATTCCATTTGTCCAACCTTTCTTTGATCTGTTGTGTTTTTGGGTCTCTATTAAGAAAATTTCAGCCTGTGCCAAGGAGACATAAGTTATCTCCTAGTTTGTCCTGCAATGTTTTCAGGGTGTCTGCTTTGACTCTGAGGTCTTTCATTCATTTGGGGTGGATTCCTTTTTTAAATTTTTATTTATTTTATTGTGAATATACTGTACAGAGTGGTTTCAATTACAATGGCAAGATAATGAGTACATTTCTTATCAAGCATTGTAGCCTCCTCCTTTGTTTCCCCTTCAGGGTGATATATATGGATCTAGCTTTAGTTTTCTACAAGTGATTAACCAATTTTGTCAGCACCATTTACAGAAGAAGCTCTTTCTTTCATTCTATTTCTTAGCTCCCTTATCGAAGATTAGGTGGCTACAGATCTGTGGGTTCATTTCTGGGTTTTCAATTCTATTCCATTGGTCCTGAGGTCTGTTCTTGTGTCAGTACCAAGTTGTTTTGATTACAATGGCTTTGTAGTAGAGTTTGAAATTTGGTATTGATATTCCTCTAGCAATATTCATTCTGTTGAACATTTTTGCTCTTCAGAGTCTTTTATTGTTCCATATGAATTTTTGGAATTCCTATTCTATTTTCTTGAGGAATGAGTTTGTAATATTGATAAGCATCACATTGAATTTGTAGATAGCCTAGGGAAGTATTGCCATTTTCACGATTTGACTCTACAAATCCAGGAGCATGGGAGGTTTTTCCACTTTCTAAGTTCTGTTTTTATTTCCTTTTTCAGGTTTTGAAAGTTTGCATCATAAAGATCCCTCACATCTTTGATTAAGTTAATACCTAGGTATTTTATTTTTTGTGGGCTATTAAGAATGGAGTTGCTTTCCTGATTTCAGCATGTTTTCTCATTGTTGGCATACAAAAAATCCATTGATTTTGAGAGTTAATTTTTCCCTTGTTACTTTGCCAACGTTTGAATCAGCATGAATAATTTCGGAGTGGAGTCGGTGGGATTATTTAAATACAACATCATGTCATCTGCATATAGGGAGAGTTTTAAATCTTCTTTCCCTATTTGGATCCCTTTTATGCTTGCATCTTGTCTTTTGCTGTAGTTAGGCATTCTCATACTAAATTGAAGAGAAATGGAGAGAGTGGACATCCTTGTCTCGTTCCTGAGTTAAGAAGAAATGGCTTTAGGTTTTCACCATTAAGTACAATGCTGGCTGTAGGTTTGTCATATACAGCCTTTATGGTATTGAGGAATGTTGACTGGATTCATAGTTTTTACAGAGCTTTTATCACAAAGGGTGTTGAGTTCTAATTTTATTCCCTTGGATACTGTTTCTTGGCTCTTACTGTGGTCTTGTTGGTTTTCTATGTGTAGGAT
The DNA here is from genome assembly GCF_019054845.1 of Dipodomys spectabilis. Lineage (NCBI taxonomy): Eukaryota > Metazoa > Chordata > Mammalia > Rodentia > Heteromyidae > Dipodomys > Dipodomys spectabilis. Next base: position 1,088,262 of record NW_024870828.1, on the reverse strand, counting down.
ACTTTTGTCTTTTGTAAGGCTGGTTTGGTGGAAATACATTGTTTCAATGTTTCTTTGCTATGGAAACTTTTTATTTGACCTTCAGTTATGAAGGATAGTTTAGCTGGGTACAGTATTCTTGGTTGGTAATTGCTTTATCGCATGGCTTACACCATTCCATGCTCTTCTTGCTTTAATAGGCTCTGCTGAGAAATCTGGGATGATTCTAATTGGTTTCTGTTTATAGGTGATTGTTCTTTTCTCCTTGAGATCTTTAAGGCTCCATTCCTTGGTCTGAATTGATTCTGTGCAGATTATAATGTGACAGTGGGATATATTGTTCTGGTCTGGTCTATTTGGGGTTCTATAAGCTTCTTATATCCGAATAGGTCTATCTTTTTGTATGTATGGGAAGTTCTCTGCTAGGTTTCTGTTAAATAAGTTTTCTGGACCATTAACTTCTTTTTCTAGGTGCTCCTATACACCCATATCCTCAGATTAGGCCTTCTGATGGTGTTTTCCAAATGTTGAATAGATCTATCATATTTTTTGGATTTGTCTTGCATAGTTTTATGTTTTTTCTCTATAATATATAGGCTGTCTTTAATCCTGAGATTCAATCTTCTGCATGTTCTAAACTACTGTCAAGACTTTCTACTTTTTTTTTATTCCTTTTTCTTCTAATTGGTCGGCTTTGATGGCTTCAAAATTTTTATTGGAGCTTTGTTTTAGATCTTGTATGAAATTCTTTACTTCCTTAATTTTGTGTTCAGTTTCTCAAATCACTTAGTTGATTGGTTATGTTTTCCCTGGACACCCATTCTTTCTGTAGGGCTCCATTCAGCATTCCATTTGTGGTCTCCCTGACTTCCTTCAGCAGTCTGTTTATGGATTCTGTGAATGCCTCTATTTATCTTTGTCTAGTCTCATCCTGCTCTCATAATTCCTGTATTACTCTTTGATTAGTTTCATCATGTTCACGCAATTCCAGTAATTCTCTATGGCTGTGCTCTGCCTGCTCGTGCATTTCCTGTATTTATCTTTGACTTTTCTCAACCTGCTTATGCAATTCCTGCATTAATCTTTAAGTAGCTTCCTAATGCTTACAAGATTCCTGTATTAATCTTTGGTTTGCCTCCTCTCGCTCCCTATCACGCTCACACTGAGTCCTTTGCAAGTTCAATCATTTCATTCACCATGTTTACTAGTAGTGTATGTACAGGTTTTTATGGAGCTTCTCTGGATTATTCATTACAATTTTGTCACCTGATTAACATGAGTGGGAGTTGAGATACCTGGACTTGCCATTTTTATTGTTCTTTTCAGCTTTTTCTGCCCATTTGGTATGAAGGTAACACCAATTTTGTGCTAGAACATTATTTTAAGGCAAACATCAGCCAGAGTCTTATAATTGCACAATCAAAATGGCTTCAGATACAATCTAATTCAACAGATACAATCTATTCAACATCAAACAACTATTTATTACTTTGCTACAAACAACAAAACAGGATTTGGCAAACCAGAAATTATTAACTTTAGGGAGAAATGTGGGGACAAATAGTACTAGAGGGATGTGGAGGGGTAAAAGGAGCGTAAATTTAACCAATTCCTAATCTCAGAGAGGAAAATGGATTGGACAGAATGACAGGAGAGAAATATAAAAAAAAAGAGGAGTGACAGTAGAAGATGGCAGAGGAGAAGCTGGAGGCTAAACAAGCTCTCCCATAGAAAGTAGTTTTAGAGTTCCAGTGAACAGTCCTAAGCCAGAAAATCACACCAAATGTGCCAACACAGGTCCGAGAGTTAGGCCAGGGAGAGAAAATTCAGGCAAGGAGATAGCTCTGAGCTCTTGCCAGGAGCTGCGGCGGCGGCGGCATTGGTGTTGGTGGTGGCCGCAGACGCCATACCTGAATCACAGAGAGTCCTGAACGAAGGAGCCAGACGCAGCGGGCAAGCAGATTCTACTCAACACCAGCAAGAACCCACAAGAAATGGACATCTTCATTCTGCAGTTTGCAGACCAGAGACGACCCAGGAACCAAGATTGGGCATGAGTAGAAGCCTGATGTTCTCACTCCTTCTCAGGGAGCAGAGGAGGGAAGGCCACCCTTCCCCCCCCCCAGGACTGGAGATCTCCATCTTGGATAACCACAAAGCTTGGCAGAGCTGCTAGCTCCAACTCAGGCCTTGAAATTAAACTAGAGTCATTTAGCATGTCCCAAGAACTTAACGGCATGACCTGCCAGACTCAGCTCCACCCAGGGAAAAGTCACCCAGCTGGGGCGCCAGCCCTAGGAGTGGCTTTCTTCACTGGGTAATCAGAGCCAGAGGCTGCCCCTCCCTTTAGCAGTCTCGACAATCAATTGAAATTCCGTAAACAGAAACCCTGAGAAAGGCTCCAGTCTGGGCTCTGTTTCTCACAAACTCGCCCCTCAGGGAAGAGCTACTGTTTGCTGAAAGACCTCAACTCTACCAAGAACCTAGCCTCATCACAGCATCTCCCTCTTTTGTGATACTCAAAGCAGATCTGCCTCCTATTGAACTAGCCTTGGAGGAGGATGGCAAAATCCTGGGTGAAAGCAGAGCATTTTTCTGCCTGTTCCAACAAACTGACTTAAGAAACCAACCAAGCCACAGGACCACAAGCAGTCCAGAGAATTCCAACAAGAGGCTGGTTACAGACACAAGGGAGACACAGGATTTTTCCTACCCCACCCAAAAAATCAAACAACTTTTTTTATACTTCTTTTAATCTTTAAGTTTTACCTTTTTTGAAAAAAATTGTTTTCCAGTAACTTTTTTTTCTCTTATAATTTTTATTTTAGGGATACATGTGTGTATGCGTTTTTCTTTCTATTTTTTGTATTCTTTCTCCTTTTTTTTAATTATCTTTTTGTTTTTTGTTTAGCTCGACTGAATGTCTGATCTTTTTTTCTTCCTTTCTCATCCTTTTCAAGTTTTCTTCTGTTTCGTTCTTCTTTATGTGACTTACTTGTTGTCCTGCACATCCTTAGATAAACCCGAAGTTGACTATTAGACCCTATCCCCATTTGTGTACACACTTAATCCACAAATTTATTACTCAATTCAAAATCTCTGAGACATAAATTCCTTAATAGCAGTACTACATCTTTATTCCTATATAATATTTTAAGCATTTTTATTTTTAAGTTTTTCCTTTATACATCTCCTTTATACATCTCCTTTATACCCCTCCCCTTCTCTCATTATATTCACGTTCTTCTCTAGATAGATTTTTTTTTTCGTTTCTGCACAATATTGTTAATTTTTACTTTTCTATTTTTTTCTGGTCTCTTTTCCCTTTCTCTTTCTTCTTTTTTTCTCTCTCTCTACTTTCATCCTAAAAACCCTATTTCTTGCTTTGAGATTAGGACTTAGTTAACTCTCCCAGTGCCTTCCCAATTCACTCTATTCCTATTTTTTACCCACTTCTCTCCCTAACCCTAACAATTTCTGGTTTTCCAAAATCTCCTTTGCGATTCGTAGCCCATTAATATACAGTTGTTTGATGTTGAATAGATGTATCTGTTGAACTAGATTGTATCTGTAGACAATTGACAGTGCAAATTCATACTTTGGATGATGCATGCCTTAAGAAAGTGTTCTAGCACAAAACTGGTGCTATTTTCATCCCAAATGGGCAGAGTAAGCGGGAAAAACACAAGAAAAATGGCAAGTCCGCGTATCTCAACCCCCACTCTTGATAATCAGGGGAAAAAACATATAATGAATAATCTAGAGGAGAGTTCTCAAATAGCTCTACAAACACTGATGGCAAACATGATAAATGAAAAGATTGAAAACATACAAAGCACTCTGTATGAGCGTGAGAGGGAGAGAGAGGAGGAAATCCAAAGGTTTATACAGGAATATCATGAGCATGAGGAAGCTACACAAAAACCTAATACAGGATTTGTGTGAGCAGATTGAGAATACTCAAAGACAAAGGCAGGAATGGTGTGAACAGGCTGAGAACACTCAAAGATAACTACAGGAATGGCATGAACGGGAGCGGGAAGAAGCTAAGCAAAGAGTAAGACAGGAATTGAGAGAGCAGGATGAGAATACAAAAAGATCACCAAAGGCATTCATGGGATCCATTAACAAAGAGCTAAGGAAGTCAGGGAGACCACAAAGGGAATGCTGAATGGAATCCAACAGAAGGAATGGGAGTCCAAGGAAACCATAACCAATCAACTAAGTGAATTGAGAATAAACACTGAACACCAAATTAAGGAAGTAAGGAAGTTAATATAAGATCTAAAACAAAGCTTCAACAAAGAATTTGAAGCCATCAAAGCTGACCAATTAGAAGCAAAAGAAATAAAAAACAAAGTAGAAACTCTGGACAGCAGGTTAGACCATGCAGAAGATCGAATCTCGGGGATTGAAGACAGCCTAGATATTTTAGAGAAAGAACATAGAACCATCCAAGACAAGTTCAAGAAATATGATAGATCTATCCAACACTTAGAAGACACCATTAGAAGGCCTAATCTAAGGATAATGGGTGTAGAGGAATATCTAGAAACAGAAGTTAATGATCTAGGAAATTTGCGTAACAGGATCCTAGCAGAGAACTTTCCAAACATGCAAAAAGATAGGCCTATTCAGATACAAGAAGCTTATAGAACTCCAAATAGACCAGACCAGAATAGGACATCCCTCCTTCACATTATAATTCACACAGGATCAACCAAGACCAAGGAAAAAAATCCTTAAAGCTGTCAAGTAGAAAAGATTAATCACCTATAAAGGAAAACCATTAGAATCCCCTCAGATTTCTCAGCAGAGACAATCAAAGCAAGAAGAGTCTGGAATGATGTATGCCATGCCCTAAAATCAAGCAACTATCAACCAAGAATACTTTATCCAGCTAAACTCTCCTTCATAACTGCGGGCCAAATAAAAACCTTCCATAGCAAAGAAAAATTGAAACAATACATCTCCACCAAACCAGCCCTACAAAAGATTCTTAAAGATATCCTACACATAGAAAACCAACAAGACCACAATAAAGGCCAAGAAACTGCACCCAAACTGAGAATCCAAGAATCATAGGAAGAACCCAGTTTTCACAGCCCCCAAGAAGGTAGATAACATGGCAGGAATTCCCAAGTACCTCTCAGTCCTATCTATCAACATTAGTGGACTTACCTCTCCAAATAAGTGACATAGACTGTCTAGTTGGATTAAAAAACAAGATCCTTCTATCTACTGGCTTCATGAGTCACATCTTGCCCATAAAAAGAAACACATTTTCAATGTTAAAGGCTGGAGCAAAATCTCCCAAGCAAATGGCCTCCATCAACAGGCGGGAGTTGCAATCCTAATATCAGATAAAATAGACTTCAAATTAAAATTTGTGAGAAGAGATAAAGAAGGTCGCTACATACTAATTAAGGGATCTCTCCTTCAGGAGGATATTACAATTCTAAATATCTATTCTCCAAACAACGGAGCACCCAAATTTATCCAAGAAACACCACTTTCCCTCAAATCCCACAAAGATCCAAAGACATTAATTGTTGGGGATTTTAACACACCACTCTCCCCACTAGATAGATCAACTTGGCAAAAACTCAACAGATAAACCGCAGATCTAAACAGCTGTATAGATAAACTAGATTTAACAGACATCTACCGAACATTTTACCCAGAAGCATCAGAATACGCGTTTTTCTCAGCAGCACATGGAACATTTTCTAAAATAGACCACATTTCAGGCCACAAAGCAAACTTGTCTAAATTCAGAAACATTGAAGTTATACCTTGCATTTTCTCTGACCACAAGGGAATAAAATTAGAACTCAATATCAAAAGCCACCAAAGAAAGTCCGGTAACACATGGAAGCTGAACAACACACTGTTGAATCACGAGTGGGTCATGGAAGAGATTAGAAAGGAAATACTAATGTTAATGCTATTCAACAAAAATGAACACACAAATTACCTGCTCGTCTGGGACAGAGCAAAGGAAGTACTCAGAGGCAAGTTTATAGCTCTGAGCTTCTACATCAATGAATAGGAGAGATCTGAAACCAACAATTTAATGACACATCTAAACCTCCTTGAAAAAGAGCATCAAGATAAACCCCAATCCAGTAGATGGAAAAAAATAATTAAAATTAAATCAGAATTAAATGAATTAGAATCCAAAAAAAACTATAGAAAGAATCAACAAAACTAAGAGTTGTTTCTTCGAAAAACTTAACAAAATTGATAGACCCTTAGCAAATCTTATTAGAAAAAGAAGAGAACACACCCAAGCAAATAAACTCAGAGATGAGAATAGAAACATCACCAAGAATAAAAACCAAGATTCAGAACATTATAAGGGAATACTTCTCAGAATTTTATGCTAATAAGTTTGAGAACTTGACAGAAATGGACTTTTTCCTAGCAAATATTGAGATGCGAAAACTCAACCAATATGAGTTAAACCATCTGAACAGGCCCATATCAAGCATTGAAATAGAAACAGAAATAAAAGACCTCCCAGCTAATAAAAGTCCAGGACCAGATGGTTTTACAGCGGAATTTTACAAGGCCTTCAAACAGAGCTCACAGTAATAGTCCTTCAACTCTTCAATGAAATTGAAAGAGAAAGTACACTACCGAACACATTCTATGAAGCCATCATTACCCTCATCCCAAACCAGGCAGGGACTCATCAAAGAAAGAAAACTATAGACCTATTTCTTTGATGAACATTGATGCAAAAGTTCTCAACAAAATTTTACCCAATCGACTTCAAAAATTCATCCAAAAACTCATACACCACGATCAAACAAGATTCATTTCAGGGATGCAAACCTGGTTCAATATACGCAAATCAATTATTATTATTCATCTCATCAACAGGAGCAAGAATAAGAACCACATGGTTATCTCAATAGATGCAGAAAAAGCATTCGACAAGATCCAACACCCCTTTATGATGAAGGCTTTGGAAAAATTAGGAATCCATGGAACATTCCTCAATACAATAAAGGCTGTATATGACAAACCTACAGCCAGCATTATACTTAATGGTGAAAAACTAAAGCCATTTCCTCTTAACTCAGCAATAAGGCAAGGATGTCCACTCTCTCCACTTCTCTTCAATCTAGTATTAGAATGCCTAGCTACAGCAATAAGACAAGATTCAAACATAAAGTGGATCCAAATAGGGAAAGAAGAAATAAAACTCTCCCTCTTTGCAGATGACATGATCTTGTATTTAAAGAATCCCATAGACTCCACTCCCAAATTACTCAAGCTGATTCAAAACTTTGGCAAAGTAGGAGGGTATAAAATTAACCCCCCAAAATCAATGGCTTTTCTGTATGCCAACAATGAGATAAGTGTGGCTGAAATTAGGAAAGCAACTCCATTTGTAATAGGTCCAAAAAAAAGTACCTAGGAATTAACTTAACCAAAGAAGTGAAGGACCTGTATGATGAAAACTTTAAAATCTTGAAAAAGGAAATCAAAACGCAACTTAGAAAATTGGAAAACCTCCCATGCTCCTGGATTGTAAAGATTAACATCGTGAAAATGGCAATACTTCCCAAGGCTATCTACAAATTTAACGCAGTACTTATCAAAATTCCTACCTTATTCTTCAAGGAAATAGAAGAGGCAATCCAAAAAATTCATACGGAACAATAAAAGTCCCCGAATACTAAAAACGCTCCACAACGGAAAGAACACTGCTGGAGAAACATCAATACCAAATTTCAAACTCTACTATAAAGCCATAGTAATCAAAACAGCTTGGTACTGACATAAGAACAGACCTCAGGACCAATGGAATAGAATTGAAAACCCAGAAATAAACCTAAAGACCTATAGGCATCTAGTCATCGATAGGGGAGCTAAAAAAATAGAATGGAAGAAAGACAGCCTCTTCAGTAAATGGTGCTGGCAAAATTGGTTAACTACTTGTAGAAAACTAAAGCTAGATCCTTACATATCACTCTGCACCAGAATCAACTCCAAATGGATCAAAGACCTCAGAACCAAAGCAGACAATATGAAAACATTACAGGATGGAATAGGAGAGACCCTAGGTCTCCTTGGCACAGGCCGAAATTTTCTTAATAGAGACCCAGAAACAGCAAATCAAAGAAAGTTTGGACAAATGGAATTGCATGAAGTTGCAGAGCTTCTGCATGGCAAAGGACATAGCTAGCAAGATCAATAGAAAGCCCACGGATTTGGAGATCTTCACTATCCATACAACAGCAAGGGTGTCATAACTAAAATATACTTGGAACTCAAAAAATTAAATCCCCCAACAACAAATCCTCAAAGAAACAACTGCCCATGAAATAAGTGGGCTAAAGACTTAATGAGAAACTTCTCTGAAGAGGAAAGGAAGATGGCCAATAGACACATGAAGAAATGCTCAACGTCCCTAGCCATGAAAAAATGCAAATCAATACAACATTGAGATACCACCTCACTCCAGTTAGAATGGCAAAAATCAAGAACTCTAACAACAACAGATGCTGGAGGGGATGTGGACAGAAGGGAACCTCACATGTTTGTTGTTGAGAGTGTAAACTTGTTCAACCACTTTGGAAAGTAGTATGGAGTTTCCTCAACAGACTTCACATAGAGCTCCCCTATGACTCAGCCATCCCACTTTTGGGCATTTACCCAAATGTTTACAAACAAGACCACACTAAAGCTACCAGCACAACTATGTTTATTGCAGGATTATTTACCATAGCTAAGATCTGGAACCAACCCAGATCCCCCGCAATAGATGAATGGATCAAGAAAATGTGGTATATATACACAATGGAATTCCATGACATTGTCCCATTTGTTAGGAAATGGAAAGACTTGGAAATAATTATACTAAGTGAAGTAAGCCAAGCCCCAAGAAATATAGGTCCCATGTTTTCCCTTATTTCCAATATCTAGTATGTGTATGAGTCAAGTAGAAGGTCAGATAATGTGATGTTAGGAAAATGAACCCTTAGATATATATATTAATTTTTTTCTTTCATGCATTTGTTTCTAAGGCATTTATAAGATTATTTCTTTGTTGCTTTGTATGTCCCTCCCCCAGAGAATAACCACTGCTTTCACTATATTTCATGTCGGTATAATTTGTGGAGGAGATGGGGGAAAACAAGTGGTTTAAGGATACAGGTGGACCTGTTGCAACAATGAGAAGTACAAGTTGTTATGTCGAAAACGAACTTTTCAACTTTGCTGCGGGTTGGGGGGGTGGGGTGGGATGATTGGGTGGGGGTCTGGGGGGGAGCCTGGAAGGGATGTGAAGGGTAAACAAAGGAGGAGGCTGCAATGCTTGATAAGAAATGTACTCATTATCTTGCCCATGTAATTATAACCCCTCTGTACTGTATGGTCACAAAAAATAAAAATTAAAATTAAAAAAAAAAGCATATTGGAAAAACAAAAACTAAATTTAAGAAGTGAGACATTGAAAAATTATGTACGTTTAAAGAAATGCTACCGAGAGAAGAAAAGGATAGGATGAGAGGAGGGGAGGGATAGAAAGAAACAAGAAAGCAAAAAAAATAAAAAATATTAAAATTAGTTACTTGATAATTATGTAGGTATAAAGCGATAATACTGCTTTTAAAGAAGTTAAGCCTAAGAGGTTGTGAATTTAGTAATAAATTTCTGGATTAAGTATGTACACAATAGGGAATAAGGTCTAATATTTGATGACAGGTATATATCTTGGGATGAGCAGAACAGTAATTAAGTCATCCCTAAAAGAGAGAGAGAAAAATGAAAACAATAAAAAAGGACCAAAAGCTCAAAAGAGATTAACACACACACACACACACACACACACACACACACACACACACACACACACATACACACAACAAAAATAAAAATTATGAGAAAAAAAGATTAACAGAAAACACTTTAAAAAAAATAAAAATTTAAGAAAAGTTTCAAAAAAGAGTTCCTTGATTTTTTGTTTTTTTGGGGGGTGAATGGGAAGACCCTGTATCTCCCTGTGTCCATAACAAGTCTCTTGGTAGAGTCTCGGGTCTGCTTTTGGTGTTTGGTTTTCCTATGGCTTGATTGGTTTCTTGTCTGTTTGGGCAGGCAGAAACTGCTCTGTGTTAGGCCTGTTTTTTGATCCTCCTCCCAGGCTAGTTCAGTGGGAGGGAGATCTGCTTGGAGTATCACAAAAGAGGAAGATGGCTGTTTCCTCTAGTTTGGAGATGCTGTGATGAGGCTAGGTTGTGGGTAGGGTTGAGGTTTTTCAGGAAACAGTAGTTTTCCCTGAGGGGCTAACTCCTGAGACACTCACAGAGCCCAGCTTGGAGCTTTTCTCGGGGTTTATGTTTACTGAATTTCAATTGTTTGTCTAGGCTGTAGTAGGGAGAGGCAGTCTCTGGCTGTGTTTACCTGGTGAAGAAAGTCACTCCTCTGTGGGCCGAGTTTTTTCTGCCTGGGCTGGGTGACTTTCTCCTGGGTGGAACTGACATCATAACGGTCATCATAACTGTCTTCATAAACCTATTGTGTGATCGTGGTATTTCCCCTGCCAGGTAAGTATGGGAAGGGATGGAAAGGGGAAACAAAGGAGGAGGCTACAAGCTTGATAAGAAATGTACTCATTATCTTGACCCTGTAATTGTAACCCCTCTCTACAGTATTTTCACAATTAAAAGAAAAACCTATTGTGACCTATTGTAACATGGTAAACCTACTGTGACCTCATCACCACTATAGCATCACCAACTAAGTATAACATCAAAATATTATTATCACTTGATATTGTGCCATCATATTGCCATTGTGATATCACTGTTCCATTGGGTTTTTCAAACCTATTATGACCTCATAACATTTTACAAAACTCGTGGCCTTTGAGCCTATTAACTTGTGAACTTGCACACTTATGATGCATAAAACACAAGACAATCCAATGAGGCACATTGACGATAACTTTATTTACACTAGAAATGGGCCTCCATTTACCTTGTCCTGGGCTGTACACTCAGTGACAGCCCAACCCCAACCACCAAACCTCAGATGTCCAATAGGCATAGTTAATTGGTTTGCAAAAGACCAACCCCCCAAATTATCATCTCCACGCTCCAAACTTCAATAGGTAAGAGTTTTTCTTTTCCCTTATTCCCTCCTTCTTTATAGACTTTTCCTTCATTTCCCTTTTTCCCTTCCATCACTTCCTTCTTCTCTTTAGGCCTCTCCACTACACTTCTCTGGACTGGTAGCCAATTGGCTTCCTTCCCCTCCTGCTCTCCCTCAAATTCCTCTTCTCCCAGGTCTTTCCCCTCCTGCTGTCTCACAACTTCCTTCCTTGCAGGTCATTCCTTGATTTTCTCCAATTCCTTTGCTCTGACCATGCAGCCTATATATAGGTTGAACCCCTCCATCACTCCAGTGGGTTTCCTACCTAACAGTTTTCAACCATCACTTCACAAACTGCTTGTTCCCCAATCAATTCTTCACAGTTCATTATGTGAGGATGACATCTTACCCCCTCCAGCAGCATGCCCTGCTCACTTGTGTGGCATGCCACATGCACGCCAGTGGGCCAGGTCATGGGGCAACATTGATTAGTGGGCCCTGCTCATTATTAGGACCATGCTGCTTCATATATCCCCCAATGTTTTTCATGTCCAATCAAATCCTTGATTCCTTCTAACCAAATCCTAAAAATTCCCTTCTCTCCACCCAATGAACAGGCTTAAAAAGTAAATTTAATAGAAAACAAGTAAATTATAAAAACACACTAGTTAGCACTAATTAACACTTAGTAAGTCTTATCCTTAACAGTCCATCTTGCAACCTTCTCTGTATATTGGTCCACTACCTATTCCACTTGAGACTGATGGATCCAATGCTGTTTTCGTGCTAATTCAATAGGCGACAGTGAAGTTAGCACCACCAATAAGGTCTTTGCCACTTCGGTTCCAATTCAGGAGCATGATGAATTTTTACCCACACCAGCTGTCCAGGCAAGAAAGAGTGGGTGGAGTTTCTTATTTTCTTTTTTCAACTCCATTTCTTAGTTTATTTCACTTACCTGGGGTCTAGTTTTATCATTTATTTCTGAAGTAAGATGCTATAGAATAAACTAAACTACTCTCCTCAAAGAAAATTTCCTTCCAACTGGATTTAATTACTTATTTTATATTTGAAATTTTTATTTTCATCCTAATGTTTATTTTTAAACACTTTTTATTATTATTATATTTAAATAGTTGTACAAAGAAGTTCCCATTCTACAAAACAGTACACAAATACAAGGTGTCTGACAACATTGTCACCCATTCCTCCTAACCCTTCCCTTCTCACAATTTTTTGTAAAAATTGAGATAGGTGATTACATATATTTCACATATTTCATAGTATTGTGGAATTGTGATACTTATTTAAAGTCACAAACACATTTTAACCTTGACAAGGCAAATTATTGTTATCATATTCCAAAGTTTGTTAATTCTATGAGCTTTTACAATCCAAATTATTTTTCCCACCTCAGGTGATATTTACATTTTTTTTTCCTTTTGCTTAATGTAGGTTATTCCTTCTTGCCCTCTTTCCCTCTCATTCATCTCTTCCCATCACTGTGTTTGGGTTGCTTAGTTATTTTTCTTCTATGTCCAGTGTAGCTGATGGACCCCTTTGTTGTATGTTGTTCCATTTTCCACTTATTGTGTTCCTCCTCCTGGCTTCCCTCCATTGCGTGCATATTTCTGCCGACTACATAGTTAAGAACATGGAGTCATTAATGGTGATACAACAAAATGAGTGGCTGTCCATTGTTTCTCGAGTCCTGTTTACTTTGTCATACCTTCTTGCATTTTGGCTTTAGCATCCATGTATCAGGTAGACACTATGCTGTTTGTCTCATTGTTCTTGGCTTATGTCACTCAAATAATTTGGTCTAGTTCCATCCATTTCCCTGCAAATACCTTCATTTTGTCCTTTCTAATGGCTACATGGTATTCCATTGTATATAGGTTCCACATTTTTTGGGTTCACTTATCATTTGTGGCTTATCTGGGTTTTTCCCAAATCTTGGCTATTGTCAACAGTACTGCAGCAATCATAGAGGTGTGTATGTCTATGTACACTGGTTTCTGTTGTTCAGAGTAGATGCTTAGGAGTGGTATGGCCAGTTCATAGGACAGGTCGATATTTAGCTTTCATAAGTACCTCCAGACTGCTTTACAAAGTGGTGGTATTAGTATACATTCCCACTAGCAATGTAGTAATGTTTCTTTCTTTGTATCCCTTCCAGCACTTGTCATTGGCTTAATTTAGAATGTGGGCCAATCTGACTGGGGTAAGGTGGTATCTCAGAGTTGTTTTTATTTGCATTTCCCTTACAGCCAGGGATGATGATCATTTCCTCATGTATTTCTTTGCCGTTTTTATCTCTTCTAATAAGTTTCTCTTTAGCTTCCTTGACCATTTCAAGATTGGTTTGTTAGGTTTGTGAAGGGTTAGTTTCTTGACTTCACCATATATAAAATAATGGATATTATAATATAATGGATATTAGACGCTTGTCTCTTATATTGCTGGTAAATATTTTTTCCCATTTCTTCTCATTTCCTGGTAATCTTTATGATTCTTTTTTTTTAGGCTTTTATAGTTTTCATGAAACAGACCCTCTATATCTTTAGTTAAGTTAACTCCTGGACACTTTTTATTTTGATGTTATTGTGAATGGGGTTGTTTCTTTGATTTCCCTTTCTATTTGTACATTGTTAGTATACAGAAAAGCGATTGGTTTCTGTGGGTTGATTTTGTATCCTGCTACTTTGCCAAATTGGTTTATAAGCTCTAAGAGTTTGGGGATGGAGCTTTAGGGATCGGTTATTTATAAAATAATGCCATCTGCAAAAAGGGATAGTTTATCTTCTTCCTCTCCTATGTGGATCACTTTAATGTCTTTCTCTTGCCTTATTGCTCTGTCTAAGAATTCCAGAACTATATTGAAGAAGCGTGGATAGAGTGGGCATCCTTGCCTTGTTCCTGTTTTTAGGGGAATTGGTTGTAGTTTTCCCCTATTAAGTATAATATTGGCCTTTGATGTGCCATGTAAGATTTTTATTATGATATGAAATGTTCCCTCTATTCCTATTCCCTCTATTCCTATTTTTTTTTCATAGCGTTTAACATAAATGAGTGCTGAATTTTTATCAAAAGCCTTTTCTGCATCAATGGAGATAATCATGTGGTTCTTGACCTTGGATCTGTTGATGTGATGGACGAGATTTATTGACTTACATATGTTAAACCATCCCTGCATCTCTGGAATGAAACCCACTTGGTCATAATGTATGATTTTTTTTGGAAATGTTTCTGGATTCTGTTGGCTGCAATTTTATTGAGGAGCTTTGTATCTGTCTTAATCAAATAGATTGGTGTGTAGTTCTTTTTTGTTGGGTCTTTGCCTGGTTTGGAGATGAATGTGATATCAGCTTCATAGAATGAGTTTGGGATTACTCCCTCTGTTTCTATTTCTCTGAAGAGCTTGAGGTCTTATAGAATTCTGTAGTGAATCCATCAGGTCCTGGGCTTTTCTTGTTGGAAGATTTCTGGTTACTTCTACTATCTCATTGTAGGGAAATTAACATGTTTAATTGATTTCTTTCTTCTTGGTTCTGTTTGGGCAATTTGTATTTCTTATTTTTCAGGCAGAAAAAAAGTTTATTTACTGAACTGCTGCCCACACCATGTGTGGTGGAGAAGCATGGCTTCAAAGGAAGGGGGCGACCACCTCTGGGCCAGAACTTATCTAGACTAGGGAAAGGAAGAAGTTGGCCAGGTGGGGAAAAGTGTAGACACACTGGATCTCGATGTGACCTCAGGGTCTGGGACCCTCCTAAGGTCAGATGGGAGGCTTGTGACCAGAGGTGGCCCAGGATGTGATCTAGCAGGAGGAGAAGGTGACTGTTTCCAGGTCTGTTAGTTACCTATGTAACAGATATTGGGCAGAAACTTAGCCAAGAAGGAGGGAGGTGTTCCTGTTCAGACCTTACATTCCAGCCTTTTGATAATTATGAAAAAAGGTGAAGATTCTCTCTGGCTATTTCCTGTTTGCAAGGGGTATCAACAGTAGGGGTAAAAGGTTGAAATGAGATCCCCTCTGGGAGAAGGCAGCAGGCAACAGCTGTCACTTCGGCAATGAGTCCTGTGATGAAGTCTGGAGGAGGCAAGTCTCTTGGACGAAGTATGGAGACATCGCACAAGGTAGACAGGTATGGTCATTAGATGGGCAGTCTTCTTACTTCTATTGACCTCCCTGCTCTAGTTACTTTTGAAAGGGCAAGCACAAAGTGGCTGATGTGGTATCATGTCCTCTTACTCTTTTCCATGTTGCTTTGTTCTGCAGACTGGCTGAGTCTAAGTGTCGTTGGTAGGATGGTTTGTCCCAGTTGGTATTAAAGGAGGTTTGAACTCAATTCCTGGGCACTGTCCTTGAGTACCTCTGCTCAAGGCTAGCACTCTACCACTTTGAGTTACAGAAACTCTTGCAGTGTTTTCTGGTTGGAGATAAGAGGCTCAGTCCAACCTTCCAGCCTGGCTTTTTGCAGGTTAGTTGTGAGATGGAGTCTTAGGGATTTTTCACCCAGGGCTGGATTTGAATTTCAAATTTTGTCACGAAAATCCTTTGTTATTTCCAATTAAAGCAACAAGAAGATCAAATAAAATAAGTAGAGCTTACCTGGTCCTTATCAAGAATTGACCAAATATTCTGCAATGACACAATGGGCACAGATATGCCCAATATTTTAGAATGACATGGTCAGTACTAGCCTGAACAACACAAAACAAAAAAGGCAAAACTAAAATCCTAAAATTTTAGACAACAATGTTCAGACATCTTTGCTAACAAAGCACATCAGATGGTTGGGCCTCAGTTACCAGAGTCTGTGAAAAGAGCAACTTGTTAGCAAGGCACATTTGAATAGATGGACGGAGGAGAAGAAAGCTTGGTGGAAGGGTAAGGATTGGAGGGGGCCAAATCCTTCACCCACCATTTGACCAAGAAGGCGAACTCAAGATGGAAAATTTCAAAAAAAAAATGCAAAGAAAGCCTGAACAAAAAATCAAGCCTAGTTTGGCTAGAGTTTTAGAGGGAACCTAAAATGGGCCCCCTGGACCCAGCCAATGTCACACGCTTCATGGCACAATACAAATAGTTGTAGAAAAGAAATGGAGAGATATAGAAAGTTGGACATGATTAGCAGAGAGCAAAGAGATCCTGAAAGTGAACAGACTTTGGACCATTTACCATTGCAGAGGCAAAAATTGTCTAAATCTGAGAACAGCATAAAAATATTAGGTGCTCTGGCTATCCAGGGAGCACAAGAGGCATTTCAGAGGGGTTTCATGACTCGGGCATGACTCCTAGCACCCCGTTAAATGAGTAGGCCAGTCAGTCTGGTGAGAGAAGGAGAGCTGACCAGGCAGAAGCGATGTCCCTACTTCCCCTAGAGCAGTCTAGAGAGAAATGGCCAAGATCCCATAACCAAGCAACATCGGGTTCAGAGGTGACGAGCCTTTCCGATTAAGGCTATAGGAACTCTCTAGCATGGTGCCACATCTGAACAGAGATTGAGCAACAGAGAGCCGTAGAGAGTAGTTTCACTCACCAGAGAAGAGAAGTGGTGTGGATGTGGATGTGAAGGCCAGCAATGGTATTGGTGAAAAGTATCCTGTGGTGTCTCAAGGCAGTTTAGGTCACAGAAAAGGAGTGGTTAGGAAATTCTAACATTTCCAACTCAAAAACCCCATCTGAGTTACAGAATCATATGTAAGGAACATTAAATAGGTAAGTTTCATTCGGTAGCCTATGAAGAGAATACTACACACTATTAAGGCAGGAAAAGAAATTTATTTACCGAACTGCTGCCACAGCCATACATGGTGGAGAAGCAGGTCCAAAAAGGAAAGGGGAGATAGCAATTTGTATTTCTGTAGAAATTCATCCATGTCTGCTAGGTTTTCCTTCCTTTGTAAATAGAGTCCGGAATTATTTCTTTATGATTGTTTGGATGTCTTGGATGTTTGTTGTAATTTGTCCTGTGGTATCTCTGATAATATTGATTTGGGTCTCCTCTCTTATTTTGTTAGTTTCTCTTGCCAGTGGTCCATCAGTCTTAATTGATTTTTTTCTTAAAAACAGTTTTTGTTTTATTAATTTAATTTATAATTTTCTCAGTCTGTATCTCATTAATTTCAGATCTTATTTCGGTTATCTCTTTCTGTCTAGCAACTTTAGGTTCAATTTTTTTTCTTGTTTCTCTAGTAGTTTTAGTTGTATCATAAGATTGTTTACTTGGTCTCTGTTTTCTTGATATGTGCTCTGAGAGCAATACATTTGCCCCTCAGGACTGCTTTCGCTGGGTCCCATAGGTTTCTTTGTGATGTTTCTTCATTTTCACTGAATTGTAGGAACTTTTTAATTTCTACTTTAACTTCTTCTGTGACCCATGTATTGTTCAACTTAGTTCAGTTTAATTTCCATGTGTTTAAGTTTTTTCTAATTTATTGAGAACCAGTTTGATTCTACTATGGTCAGATAGAATACAAGGTATTATGACGATCTTCTTGTATTTGCTTAAATTCCTTGTATGAACTAAGAAATGATCTATTGTAGAAAAAAATGAAGGGGTTGGCAAGAGTTAGACCCTGCTGGTGTATATGCCTGTAATTTTAGCTACTCAGGAGGCTCAGATCTGTGTATTCAGGTTCAAAGCCAGACCAGACAGCAAAGTTCATGAGGCTTTTCTGGGGTTGTTCAGCACCACTCCCTGCGTCATGTATGGGGTTGTTCACCACCTTTGCCACCATGGGCTGGGCTGGGCTGCTTATGAAAGCCAGTTTGGAGAGGCCCTCCACCCTACCAGGAGTGAGGTGTTAACCAGTGCTGTTGCTTCAGGCTGGGCTGGGCTGCTTATGTGGGCCAGTATGGAGAAACACAAGCTGCCATGGGTCTGGAGTTGTTCACTGCAGCTGTCCCCATCCCAGTTATCACTGCCACACCGGGCTGGTCTGGGTTGTTCCTGTGGGCTAGTGCCAAGTGGCATTGTGCCCAGAGTCTGGGTGGTTTGCCACTACTGCCAGCTGCTGCTGCTCCTCCAGGTTAGGCTAGGCTGTTTACACCAGCAGGACAGAGGTGCCACACTGCGAGTCAAGGGTCATTCGCCACTGCTGACAGCTGCTGCTACTCCTGACTGGGTTGGGGTGCTTGCACCAGCCAGGCAGAGGCACCATGCCAGGGAGGGTGAGGGGAATCTTCATGCCTGCTCTTCTGAGATTTTGGTTTGTATTCTCTGGGTTGGCACTGGAACTGGGGAGCCTTCTGTGAGCCTTGGGTTGTTTGTGGGTGTGTGGTCCTAGGAGGGTCCAGAGTCAGGCCACTTAAGCAAGCTGGCACAAAGCTCCACCACTTAAGCTGCTCAGCAGGGAGCCCCATCACCATCAAGGGCTTGGGGAAGGGTCTTCCCACTTTACTATCTGTCTGTGTAGGTTTTTCCCCTTTCTTTTTTCACTTCCTGTATCTCTCTGAGTAATCACCTTTTTTTTTTGTGGGTCATTTGCAGAAACGGAGCATTGAAATCCAAACTCTGTATTTCGTTGGGGAGAGCTGTGATGTTTCCCTGCTGTTCCATCGCAATCTTAGCCCCTCCCCTTTAGGTGGAGTTTTTCATAGGTGGCCGGTGGGCCTTGGTTACCAAAGGATTGGTCCATAAAAGAATATGTTGTAAAGCCTACAGATTGTAGCTAGACATTTCTGTTAATATAGCCTTCCAAAATTTAGGAACAAAAGGGGGTGGTCCACCTTAAAGTATTTCAAAGGGATTAAATCCTTTAACATAAGGGCTACATCTTGCTCGAAGGAGAGCAAAGTGGAGGAGGCTCACCTAGCCATGGACAGTCTCTGTATTTAATTTAGTTAGTTTCCTTTGAGGGCATATTCATTCTTTCTAATGCTTTGAACTCTCAGTTCTATAAATGGATTGTAACTTCCAATTTATTCCTAGAGTGTTAGTTAATAATTGAGAACTTGGGCCATGAATGCAGGCCCATCTTTGGACCCCACAGCTAAGGGTAAGCCAAATCAAGGAATTATTACATGCCTCAGCTCAGCCTGAAAAAGTGTCCACTATTACTAATAGATAACAATACCCATACTTTCCAGGCTTTACCTCTGTGAAGTCCACTTTCCCAAATTCACCATCTGAGGTTGCTCACATATGAATTCTTTCCACAGGTTCCAGCTTTTCAGCATTTACCTATTGGAAATTACCTACACACCTTACAAAGTATTGTCAGGTTAAGGCCCAACTGGTTTTCAGAACATTTTTAGGTAGTGGCCTCGGGAAATTTACCAGGGTGCACATATCTACACGTAAACTGACAGAAAGCTTAAGCCTGTGTGCATTTTTCACAAGTTCAGTGTCAACATTTGCACACTTATTACAACTGTTTTTTCTTCTTCCTTTAATTTTAACGACTAGTAGCTCTAGAGACCCCACTGGTTTTATAGAGTGATCTCCCAAGCTACCTGATCAGCTCAGATATTTCCCTGTATCTTAGGGTCTCTAGTTTCTTTAATTCCTGTACAGTACTCTGAACCTTGGAGACTTCTTCCATTTTATTCTCCTCCTTTTCTCTCAAACTTGCTTTCAAGATCGCACTGTCCTTCTCAATGTGCCCCTTAACCTGTAACTGTTATGGCAGGGTTACAGGAGAGTTACTTTGACTGGACAACTGCTGCTCCTTCTCACAACACCTTTGCTTGCTCTTCAGCTCCTCCCTTAAGTTCACAAAGGTACTATTGCGAGGTATTTTTTCCCATCTCCATCTGTTCCATTGGGACACGATGCTTCTGCATTATATTTATGGTGAAGATCTCAGCAGTCTTTTGGGGCTTTTACTCTAGTAGTTTCTCTTTCTAGTTTTCCACTTCAGTGTACTTTTGTGACAGATCTTTCAACTGTTTGTTTAGCTCTTCTGTTTTTCTTCCTAATGCTCTTTCCCTTTCCCCAGCATTCCCTATCAGAGCATGTGGTCCTTTAATTATTTCTGAAGAGCAAAAATCTCTTTCTTGAGCCTGATATTTTCCTATTTAATTTTCTTGGCCTCATCTTCTATGACACAGCACTTCCACAAATTCTCTGCTAACTACTCATTCCTTCTGTCTCTAATGCTTTGAATTTCTGGTGACACTCTTTAAAGCTTATAATAGACATGTACTTCAGCCTAATACATTATTATATTAGGTCCAGCTCCTTTTCGTTGGCCATGGTTTCTTTTTTTTTTTTTTTGGTCCGGTCGTGGGGTCTGAACTCTGGGCCTGGGCACTGTCCCTCAGCTCTTCAGCTCAAGGCTAGCACTCTACCACTTGAGTCACAGCGCTACTTCCGGCTTTTTATTTTTTGCTTATGTGGTGCTGAGGAATCGAACCCAGGGCCTCAGGCATGCAAGGCAAGCACTCTACCACTGAGCCACCCTTCCAGCCCAGGCCATGGTTTCTTAATGCAGCATCAGAATCTCTTCTTGGCCTCATTTGTGGTTAGCAAGGATGGCAGCATTGGAGTCCTGTGCTTCTGTCAACCTCTGATCTGTGGTCACCTAATTTGCCTCATGCTCACCGAGGCTACTGTACTTGAATTTCATTTGATTCTGAGTGTTATCTAGGTTCCTTTTGAGTATTTTCTTCTCATGTTTGACTCTCACAAGTTCCTAATTTATATCTTCAAATCTTTTCTTCGCATCAAATAATTCTCTCTGTTTTCTCCAGTGTACTCTTCTATGTGCTTTTAATCTCTTGGTGGGTTTTGACTGGCACATATTGGTGATTCAGTTTTTTATAAGCCTGTTTTTTGAGATAGAAGTGTGTGAATATTTTCTTTGTCACATTTCTTCTTAAGTTCAGAAGGCTCCTTTTTAAATTGAACACAGTTGGAATTCAGAGCCCCATGCTCCTTTGCATATTTCTCAGAGATATGAAGACATTTTCGAGAGAGTTAATGTGATTACTAACCTGTCATTTTCTATCTTTCTCCTCGGACATTCTTTTTCCTAATGTCCATTTTGCTTGCAATAAGCACACTGATCTAGTCCTAGAGGTTCCCTACTGCCAGTTGCAATTGAATTGTACTGTCTTTGCCAAGGAGTTTTTCATCCCTATTCTGGTGCTCCTACCAAAACTCAAACCCCCTTCTTAAACTCTTTTTTTTTCCAGGGTATCTCTGTTATCAAACACCCACTGAGCAACCACTTCCAACTTAAAATACACCTTTCCCTCAAAACCTTCTAACTTTTAAAGGTTTCTTCTAATATCTGGGGCTGACTGGGTAACAAAGGCCATATTTAGGTCTCTTTGATTCTCCAGGGCTTCAAGATCTATAGGCTTATAGGTCCTGTAGGCTTCTGGGAGAAATTTCAGAAGAGCATTTGGGTACTTGCTGGGGAACTGTATCATCTCACTCACTTTAGATTGATGACTTGGCTTTCTAGCAACTGCGGTATTCCTGCTAACTGAACCTGGCAATAATTGGTAAGCATTTCCATACCTCGATCACTGTTAGTCTCAGCTTGGGTAAGTCTGGGGAAAGACTTGCTCCAATTGGTCTGGTTCAATAGTGGGCCTACTGTCTGGTTCATGGACCACCTTCAAGTCACCGAGCAGGATTCACTCCCTTTTCTACCAGGTGAAAAGCACCTGTAAAATGTGCTGACACTTATCCCAGATGAGCTTGTTTGTGAAAATTGCTGTCGCTAATGAGGTAATGAGCCATGGTTTTTTTTTCTGAAAAGGATGGATTTTTCTGTTTCCAGTTATACAGGTCACTAGTGGTAAAGGGAACATATATTAGAAAGGAGGCCTGCTCACCATCTCCTCCATATTCCTGTCTCAAGGGTAATAAGGCTAACATACCACATTGTGCCACCTCAGGCTGGTACAAGTAACCAGTTTTGGTATGGGAGGACTTAATATTAGAGGTGCTGATGGCAAAGAATAGGAGAGAGAGTACATCAGTGCATCTTCCTCTGTGGGACTCTATAACCCTGGGGGAGAATTTTTTGGATATGACAACTTTAGGCCTTGTTCTCCCACCCTGAGAAAAGGACTAAACAGAAGTGCATACAGGACACTGAGACCAATAGCCACAGACACTTAACCCATATGTCCCACACCTTTCAATGTAGAACTCTACAGAAGGTTCCAGATGACAGACATCCCAGATTGCCTCTTGAGGAGGTCACAGATGACCTCTGGAGGATGTCACATATGTCCTCCCTAGGAGGCCTTAGATGATCTTTCATGGAGGTTCCAAATGGCTTCCCAAGAAGTGTCAGATGACCTCCCACTGAGGTCCCAGATGTCCTGTCAATGAGGCTGAGATTACCTCTCAAGTATCTCAGATGGCCACTCAAGGAGGCCACATATGAACTCCAGAGGAGGTTCCAGATAACCCTGTTGAGAAAGCCACAGATGACCGCCAGAGAAGGTCATATATGGTTTCTCAAAAAGTCCCAGATGATGTCCAAGAGGGTCATATTTTTCTCATCAAGGTAACCCGAGATGATCTCCCAAAGAAGCTCCAGATGACTTCATAAGTGGTCCTAGATTGCCTCTTAAGGAAGCCCCAATGACTATTTTTGAAGAGTTCTCAAGTAGCCTCCTGAATAAGCCCCAGATGACCTCTGGAGAAAGTCCAAGATGGCCCCTGAAGGCCCCAGATGATCTCCAGGGTAGGTCTCAGATGGCTTCTCAAGGAAGTCGCAGATGTACTCATGATGAGGTTCCAGATAGCTTCCCAAGGAAGCCCTACATGACCTCTGAAGGAGGTTCCAGGTGGTATCCCATGGAAGCTCTACATGACCTATCAAGGAGTTCCCAGATGGCTTCCCAAGGAAGCCACAGATGACTTCCAGATGGAGTCCCCAAAACAGGCTGGCAAGCTTGCCCAGACGTACCCCTAGAGGTACCTAAATGACTTTTGTCCATGTTGGTCCTCCGGAGACAAACACTTGAGGTAGACTCTCAACCCTGAAGGCTGACACTCTCACCTATGGGGATTTTTCCCTGGGGTCAAGGCCTGATGCCATCCAAATGGATTATATCAATGGGTGTCTCCAAATATTAGAACCTCTATTGTTCAGGAGAATCCATCGAGACACAAAGGGCAAGCATTTTATCCACCTTCCCTTAGTCTATCCTTCACTGCAGACCTATACTTTCTTCAAGGTCTTTCCCTTTTTCCCTTCTACCAGTTCTTTCTTCTCTTCAGGCCTCTCCACTCTCCACAGGCCTGAACTGCTTTGCCTGAGTCAGTTGCCATCCTACCTCCTGCTCTACCTCAACTTCCTCTCCTCTCAGGTCTTTCCCCTTCTGCTATCACGCAACTTCCCTCCTTCCAAGACTTTTCCCTTTTTCTCTTCTCTTCTATTGCTCTGAATAAGCAGCCTATATAAAGTCTGTAACCCTTCTCTCCACTAACTGCTTAACAGTTTTCAACTGTCACATCCCAAACTGCCCACAGCTCAATCACTTCTTAACAGCTCAACACTTGGTGATTACTGCCCCAGGATCTCTCACAGAATGCCCCATCTTCTTTGGTGGCATACTTTGTCCTCTCCAGCTGGCCAAGAGATGGGGCCACGCTGATTATCAGACCCTATAGATTATCAGGACCGTGCTGATTATTACAGTATCTTCCTTGTGAACTAATAGCAATTGAAATTAGAAATTTTATTGTGATATTACAAACTCATTGTGACATCACAAACCCATTTTGACATCATCACCACCACGACATCACAAACCCATTGCGATAAGATTGTCATTTTGACATCATGATTCCATTGTGACATCTCAAATCTATTATGACCTCTTAGCTCCTTTGGAAAAAATCACATGCCCTTTTCAACATCAAAGTCCCTTTGTGTACCCATATCCTTGTTGTTAACTAATGACAATTGAGATCAGACATGCCATTATAACATCAAAAAGTGTTTGTGACATCTTCAACTGTGTAACATCACTTTTTCTTTATGAGAGCATCAGCTCATTGTGACATCACCAAACTCAATGACATAATCGCATTATGACAATTCTCATTGTGACAGCATAGACAAATTGTGAATGCTTATTCTGTGATTTCATTGTATTCAAAATATGGCATGGGAATTGCTATCAGAAACGAATTTTTGTGCCTACATAACAATTTTGAGCTGGGCGCTTATGGCTCATGCCTGTAATCCTAGCTACTCAGGAAGCTGAGATCTGAGGATCATGGTTCAAAGCCAGCATGGGCAAGAAAGTCCGAGAAACTCTTATCTCCAATAAACCACTCGAAAAACGGAAGTGGTGCTGTAGCTCAAGTGGTAGAGCTCTAGCCTTGAGCTGAAGAGCTGAGGGACAGTGCTCAAGACCAGAGTTCAAGCACCACAACCGACAAAAAAATTGACATCATAATCACTTTGTGCCATCACAGTGCCATTGTGATATCACTAACACAATGTGACATCACAAACCTCTCCTGTCCTCATAACTTTTGTGACATGTTTACATTGTGATATCTTAGACCTTTTTGCCCTCATAATTTGTTTTCAACCTCATATTTCATGTATGACATGAGATACCAGGAATCCACTGTGACATCATGACCATTGTGACATCACACTGACAAATGCCATGATCATCGTGTCACATTGTGACATCACAAAAGGTTTTGATCTCACAATTAGTTGGTGATGCCATACAGGTAAGGGGTCACAGTAGGTCTATGATGTCACAATTGGTTGGCGATATTAAAATGGCATAAAGGATCTCATTTGTCATGAAATCACAGAGAATATGAGTTCACAAATGGACTGTGGTTTCTCCAAAGGCATGTGTTGTCACAAATGTGATGAAGTCCTAGGAGGATTGTGATATCACAGTGTGACACTATGTTCATGATGTCTGTCAGTATGATGTCACAATGGTCATGATGTCACAGTGGATTTCTGATATCACATATCATAACTGAAATATAAGTTTGAAAACAGATTATGAGCTCATAAATGGCCTAAGACATCACAATTACAGCACATCACAAGACTTATGGGTACAGGGCAGGCTTGTGATGTCACAGTGTGTTAGTATATCATCATGGCACTGTGATGTCACAATGTGTTGGGCATGTAACAATGAGATGATTGTTCTCAATGGTCTTTAACTTACAATGAGTATATGAGTTCACAAAGGGACTGTGGTTTCTCTAAAAGTATGTGTTGTCACAAATATATTCAAATCCTAAAAGGTTTGTGATGTCAGAATTTGACACAATGGTTATGACATCTAGCAGTGTGATGTCACCATTGTCATGATGTCACTGGGAATTTGTGATATCAAATGTCATATGTGAAATCTAATGAGGTTGATAACAGATCATGGGGACAAAAAGCCTAAGGTATCAGAATTGCAGCATGTCACAAAAGTTATGATGACAGGATAGGTTTGTAATGTCACAGTGGGTTATTGATATCACAATTGCAATGTGATGTACAAAGGGATTGTAATGTCGCAATGGTTATGATTCACAGTTTGTTTATGATATCAAAGTACAGGCCCTATTTGAAATAGAATGAAATCACAATAAAAGTCATTCATGTCTATGATGTCACGATGACAATGTGAAATTCTACTTCTTTCATATCATTTTAGTTTTGTGATTTCACAATCATCAGATGGTTTCACAATGATAATGTGGTGTCACAATTGTGATGATCTCAAAAATGTTTCTGATGTTAAAATTTCATGTCTGATTCTCAATTGTCAATAATTCACAGTGGAGATTTGGGTACATAAAGGGATTGCAATGTCACAAATCTATGTATTTTTTCAAAGGTTATAAGAGGTCATCATAGATTTGAGATGTCACAAAGTGATCCTGGTGTCAAAACGGCAATGTCACAATGGGTTTGTGATGTCAAAGTGGTGATGAGGTCACAATGGGTTAGTTATGTCATGAGTTTGTAATATCACAATTATTTGTCCAATTTCAATTGCTCCTAGTTCACCATGAAGACACTGTAATAACCAGCAGTGTCTCTATAATCCACGGGAACAGATAGTCATCATGATCTCCTGATCTGGACCAACAGAGAGGGGGGGGTGCATGCCACTGGAGGGGGGAGGACATGCTGCTGAAAGAGATAAAATGTCAAGCCCCACATCGTGAGCTGCCAAGAAGTAATTTGGCATGGACATTTGGGAAGTGATGATTGAAAACTGTTATGCAAGAAACATATTGCAGTGGGGGAAGGGTACAGCCTATATAATGGCTGCATGTTCAGAGCAACAGAAGGGGAGAGAAAAAGGGGAAAGGCCTGGAAGGAAATAAGTGATGAGACTGCAAGAGTGTAAAGACCTGGGAGGAGAGGAAATTGAGAGAGAGAAGGAGGTGAAGGACGGCAACTGGTCCCCTGGTCAGGGCAGGACAAGCCTTTCAAGAGTAGAGCAGCCTGAAGAGAAGAAGGGAATGGTGGAAGGAAAAAATGAAAAGACCTGAAAGGTAGGACAGGTCTGTAGAGAAGGAGGATGAAGAGAAAGGAAAAAGCCTTGTTCTTTAAAGTGTGGAGCTTTGGAGATCATTATTTTGGAGATTGGTTGTTTGCAGACCAGAAAACAAATGGCTGGGCTGCTCTTTGAAGTTCTGAAGGTCCATGGTTGAGGCTACATTTAGCTCTGGGCATCCAGCCCAGGTCAAGGTAGTCGCCTATTACAAAATTTAAGACGACAAGACAGGTTTGTGATGTTACATTCCACTAAAGATTTCACAATGTCAATATGAGGTCACAAAGGGATTGTAATGTCATAATGGAGATGTGGTCACAATGGGTTTCTTAAATCAACCTATATGCCACATTTGAGATAGAATGAAATCACAGAATAGGCAATCACATTGTCTCTATGACCTCACAATGAAAATGTGATGTTGTAATGCTATGATGTCATTGTCATTTTGGGATATCACATGGGCTATTGGTATCATAACAATGTGATCTCACTCTGGAGATGATGTCACAAAGCGTTTGTAATGGTACAATGTCATGCCTGATGTCAGTTGTCCTTTGTTCACAATGAGGATATGGTTACCCAAAGGGACTGTGATGTCACAAACACCATGTGCTTTTTCAAAGGTGCTAAGAGGTCACAACAGGTTTGGGATGTCACAAGGTGATTGTGATATCACTGTGGCAATGTGATGTCACAATGGGTTTGTGATGTCACAGTAGTGACAAGGTCACACTTGGATAGTGATAGCAAAATGAATTTGTAATATCACCATTACATGTCCAATTTCATTCTACTAGATCACAATGAAGATACGAGTTCACATAAGGAGCTAGAAATCAGAAAGGCCATGAATTTTGTAAAATATTATGAGGACATAATAGGTTGGTGAAAATACAATGGGACAGAGATATCCCATTGTCAATGTAATGTTACCATTACATGAGATAGTATTGTTTTGAAGTCACAAATAGTTGGTGATGCCATACAGGTGATGAGGTCACATAGGTTTGTGATTTCACAAAAGGATGGTGATGTTACAATCTCATGCCAGATCTCTAATTGACAATTATATAAGTTCACAGGGATAATGATGTATCCAAAGGCATATGTTGGCACAAGTGTAATGAGTCTTAACAGGTTTGTGATGTCACAATGTGTCTCAGTGGTCATGACATCTGGCAGTGTGATGTCACAGTGGTCATGATGTCCCAGTGGATTTCTGATATCACGTTATACCTGAAGTATTATGATTTAAACAATGTATGAACTCAGATAGGCCAAAGAGATCACACTGGCAGCATGTCAAAAAATTATGAGGATGGGACAGTTTTGTGAGGTCACAGTGGGTTAGTGATATCATAATGGCAATAGGTGTCATCAAGGTATTGTGATGTCATAATGGTTATGTGGTCACAATATATTTCTGATATCAACCCACCTGCCACATTTGAAATAGAAAAAAATCAAAGAATAAGCATTCCAATGTATCTGTGACACCACAATGACAATGTGGTGTCATAATACTATGATGTCATTTTGTTTTATGATGTCACTGTGGGCTGATGTTGTCATAATGACAATGTGATGATGATTTTACACAGGTGATGATGTCACAAAGGTTTTGCAATGTTAAAATGGCATGTCTGATCTCAATTGTCATTAGCTCAAAGTGAGGATATGGGTACACAAAGGGCCTGTGATGTGACAAAGGCCTTGCTTTCTTTCAAAGCTTCAGAAGTCATAAAAAGTTTGGGATGTCACAAGGTGATCATGGTGGCACAAGTGCAATGTGATATCACAATGGATTTGTGATGTCATCACAGTGATGAAGTCACAATGGGTTACTGATGTCTCATCAAGTTTGTAATATAACAATGATGTATACAATTTCAATTTCTTCTAATTAACTATGAGGATACTGTAATAACCAGTGGGGCCAGAATTATCTGTGGGAGCCGATAATCATTGTAAATTCTTGGCCAGGCCCACAAGAGAGAGTTGGGAATGCCGCCAAAGGTGGAGGTGTCAAGCCTCACATAGTGAGCTGTCAAGAAGTGACTGAGCATTGGGCAGTTTGGGAAGTGATGTTTGAAAACTGTTAGGCAGGATGCCCGTTGGAGTGAGGAGGTGTACAACGTGTATATAGGTTGCATTTTCAGAGCATTGGAAGGGGAGATAAAAATGGGAGCTACCCGGATGGAAGAAAGTGGTGAGACAGCAGGAAGGGAAAAACCTGAGAAGAGAGGAAGTTGAGGGAGAGCAGAAGGTTGGCATGTGGTCAATGGGGCAGAGTAGGGCAGGCCTGTGGAGAATGGAGAGGCCTAAAGAGAAAAGGAAAGGGTGGAAGGGAAAACGGAAAAGACCAGGAAGGAAGGACAGGTCTGTAGCGAAGGAGGGAGGAATTGAAAAGTAAAAAGCCTTGCCCATGCAGCTTTGGAGATCATAATTTTTTGGTTGTTTCTTTGCAGACCGGTAGGGCTGCCCATTGGAGGTCTGAGGTTTGGTGGTCAAGGCTGCTCTTGGACCTGGGTATCCAGTCCAGGATAAGGTAATCACAGTCTCCTTTCTAGTGTAAATTGGTTTATTATATTAAATGTGACTCGATTGTTTGTCTCCTTGGCGTTGAGGTCATAAGAACATGTGTTCACAGAAAAAGCTTGAAGTCTCAAAGGCCATGGATTTTCTAAGATGTGATGTGGCCATAAGAGGTTTGTAAAAACACAATGGGACAGTGATATCACAATGGCAGTACCAAAATATCATGTCAAAATAATGCTTTGATACCACAATTAGTTGTTGGTGCCATTCTCGTGATGAGGTCACAATAAGTTTGTGATGTCACAATGGGTTCATGATGTCAGTGTGGCATGGCAGATCTCAATTGTCATTAATTGGAATGAATATCTGAGTTCAAAAAGGGACTGTAATGTCTCCAAAGGCATGTGTTGTCACAAATGTGATGCCATTCAAACAGTTTTGTGATGTCACAATGTGACATAATGATCATGATATCTGGCAGAACAATGTCACAGGGGATATATGATATCACATGTCATGCCAGAAATATGAGATTGAAAACAGATTATGGGCTCACAAAGGACCTAACATATGAAAATGTCAGCATGTCACAAAATTTATAAGGACAGGACTAGTTTGTGATGGCACAGCAGGTTAATGATATAATGATTCCAATGTGATGTCACAAAGGATTGTGATATCACAATGGTTATATGGTCAAAATGGGTTTCTGAAATAGAATGAAATTACAGAATAGGCCATAACACTCTTACGTCTATGATGTAACAATGTCACTGTGATTTCTAATGCTATGATGCCATTGTCATTTGGTGATATCACAAATGAGCTGATGGTGTCATAATGACAATATGATGTCACTGCTGATTTATGGTGTTACAATGGTTATGGGGTCACATTATGTTTCTGATATCAACACACATGTCAAAATTGAAATAGAATGAAAAAGCCGAGCATGGGTGACTCATGCTTGTAATCCTAGATACTCAGGGGCCTGAGATCTGAGGATAGCAGCTCAAATCCAGCTCAGGCAGGAAAGTCCATGAGATTTATCTCCAATAAAACCACAAGAATACCAGAAGTGGCACTGTGGCTCAAGTGATAGAGAGCTCATCTAGAGCTGAAGAGCATGGACAGCACCTAAGCCCAGAGTTCAAGCCCCATGACAGACAAAAAAAAAAAACAGATTAAAAACAGGCATTCACAATCTGTCTATAACATCACAATGACAACTTTATCTCATAATGTTATCTTGTCATTGTAGTTTTGTGATGTCAAAAGTAGTTGATGCTGTCATAATGACAATGTTATGTCACACTGGTGATGTCACAAATGGCATGTTTGATATCAATTGCCAGTTCATAATGAGGTATAGTTACACAAAGGGGCTGTGGTGTCACAAAGGCCATATGTTTTGTCAAAGGTTCTGAGGTCCTAATAGGTTTGGGATGTCGCAATGTGATAGTGATATCAAATGCCAATGAAAGCTCACAATGGGTTTGTGATGTCACATTGGTTATGAAATCAAATAGTTTTGTGAAGTCACATCTCATAATCACATGACCAATTTTAGTTGCTACTATATCACGATGAGGATATGAGTTCAAAGAAGAAGACAAGTAAAAAAGGCCATGAATTTTCTAAAATGCTATGAAGCATACTAGGTTTTTGAAAACACAATGGAACAGTGATATAACAATGGCAATGTGATATTGCAATATGATGACTTAATAATGTTTTGATATCACAATTGGTGATGCCACATGAGTGACGAGTTTACAAGAGGTGTATGCTGTTACAATGGGTTGGTGATATCAAAATGTGACATGTGATCTCAATCGTCATTAACTCACAATGAGTATATGAGCTCACAAAGAGACTGTGATGTCTCCCAAGGCATGCTTGTCACAAAAGTGAAGTCCTAACAGGTGTGTGTTGTCAGAATGTGACAAAATGCTCATAATATCTATCAGTGTGATGTCACCATGATGTAGATATCACACTGGATTCGGGTATCACATTTCATACATGAATTGAGTATGAGAGGATTATCATTTCACAGTGGTTTAGGGATATCACTATGGAAATGTGGAGTCACAAAGGGATTGTGCTACCACAATGGCTATTAGATCACAATGTTTTCTTACTATAGTAGGTTTGTGCTGTCACAATTGGCTGCAAATGTCACAATGACATGCCGAATCTCAATTGTAATTAATTCACAATAAAGTTATGAGTTCCCAAAGGGACTGTGTTGTCTCCAAAGACCTGTGTTGGCACAAATGTGATGAAGTCCTAACAGATTTGTGAGTTCACAATGTGACACCATGGTCTTAATGTTTATCAATGTGATATCACAATGGTCATGATGTCAGAGTCAATTTCTGATATGATATGTCATACCTGAATTATTATGAGTTTGAAAACAGATTCTAAGCTTACTAAAGGCCTAAAATATCCTAATGACAGCATATCACACAAGTTATGACTAAAAACTCATGCTCTTTGGAGCTTGATTCTTTCTTTGAAATTGTTTCCTCATTGTGAACTAGTAGAAATTGAACTTGGACATGTCATTGTAATATTACAAACTCATAGTGACAATAGTGACATCAGAAACTCATTGTGGCCTCATCACTACTGTGACATCACAAACCCATTGTGACATCACATTGCTGTTGTGCCTTCACAATCACATTGTGACATTACAATGCTACTGTTAACTCAGTACCATTTAAAAGACACATGACCTCTGTGGCATCACAGACCTTTTGTTTACCCATATCTTCATAGTGAACTAATGAAAATTGTGATCACACATAGCATTGTATCATCACAAATACTTTGAGCAAAAATTATGACTGTGAAGTCACATTGTAATCATGACACCATCATCTCATTGTGATATCACCAAATCCCAATGACAACATACCATTTTTTCTTTTTTTTTTCTTCTGTGCATTTTTTATTGTAAGTATAGTGTACAGAGGGATTGCAGTTACATGAGCAAGGTAATGTTGTGAATGCCTATTCTTGGATTTCATTCTATTTCAAATGTGCCATGTGGGTTGATATCAGGAAACCATTGTGAACTCATAACCTTTGTCACATCAAAATCTCTTTGTCACAGCACATTACCTTTGTTACATCACTAACCCACTGTGACATCAAATACCTCTCCTGTCCTCATAACTTTTGTGACATGCCATTGTGATATCTCAGGCCTTTTCTGAGTTGAAAATCTGTGTTCAACCTCATATTTCAGATATGACATGAGATATCTAAAATCCAGTGTAACATCATGATATCACACCGCTGGACATCATAAACATTGTGTCATTTTGTGACTTCTCAGACCTCTTAGTTCTTCACATTTTTGACTACATATACTTTGGTGACATCAGAATCCCTTCCCAAACTCATATACTCATGCTGAGTTAATGACAATTGAGATCCCACATGCCATTGTGACATCACCAGCCCCTTGGGACATCTCAAATCTATTGCAACCTCCTTATCAGTATGGCGTCACCAATTGTGACATCAAAACATTATTATAACTTGATGTTGAGACATCACATTGTCATTGTGAAATCACTGTTCCATTGGGTTTTCACATAGTATGACCTCATACTGTGAAGCTTTTTCTATCACCTGGTATCCCCATATTGAATTATGAGTAATTGAAATTAGATATATCATTCTGAAATTACAAACTGTGACATCACAAAACCATTGTGACCTCATCACCACTGTGACATTAAAATCCCAATGGAACATCTCATTTCCATTGTGACATTACGGATCACATTGTGCCATCCCAAACCTATTATGACCTCTTACCACCTTTGAAAACACACTTGGCCTCTGTGACATCACAGAAACTTTTTGTATTCATATCCTCATGGGGAACTAATGACAACTGACATCAGACATACTATTGAAATATAAAAAAAATCCTTTCTGACATCATCATAATTGTGACATCATGTTGCCATTACACCATCAGCTCATTTTGACATGTAAAACTACAATGCCATCATAGCACTGTAACACCACATTGTCATTCTGATGTCATAGACACGTTGCGTTTACCTATTATGTTATTTGTTTCTACTACTAATGTGGCATGACAGTTGATATCTGAAACCCATTGTGAGTTTGTGACCATTGTGATATCACGATGCCTTATTAGCATCACATTGCCATTGTGATGTCACATTGCCAAATTGATGTCACAAAGGGATTTTGCTGTGACAATGGTTATGATATCAAAATGAGTCTCTGATATCAACCCACATGCCACATTTCAAATACAATGAAATCACAGATTAGGCATTCATAATGTGTCTATGTTATCACAATGACATAATGGCAAATGCTATAATGTCATTGTCATTTTGTGATGTCACCATAAGCTAAAAATATCATGACAACAATGTGATGTCACACTGGTTATGAGGTCACACAGGGTTTATAAAGTTACAATGGTTATGAGGTCACAATGTGTTTCTGATAGCAAGTGATATGCCACATTTGAAATAGAATGAAATCACAGAATATACAATCACAATGTGTCTGTGACAGCTTTCTTTTTTTGGGGGGGATGGGGTCCGGTCATGGGGCCTGAACTCTGGGCCTGGGCACTGTCCCTCAGCTCTTCAGCTCAAAGCTAACACTCTACCACTTGAGCCACAGTGCCACTTTTGGCTTCTTTTTGCTTATGTGCTGCTGAGGAATCGAACCCAGGGCCGCATGCATGCAAGGCAAGTGCTCTACCACTGAGCTCCCTTCCCAACCCCTATGACAGCAAAATGGCAATGTGATGTTATAATGCTATGATGTCACTGTAATTTGGTGATGTCACAATGAGCTGATGGTATCATAATGACAGTCTGATGTCACACTGGTGATGATGTCACAAAGGGTTTATGATGTCACAATTTCATGTCAGATCTTAATTGCCATAGTTTATAGTGCGGATAAGAGAATGAAGTCACAACATACACAAATGAACTGTGATGACACAAAGGCCATGATTTTTTGTCAAAAGTGCTAAAGTTCCTAACAGGTTTCAGTTGTAAAGTGTTAATTGAAGAGCTAAAGTAACTCATTTTAAGATCAAGCCCCCTGAGCTGTGCTGCCCTCAGAGTAGCGTCCTGAGCTGTGCTGCCCTCAGAGTAACCCCCAAAGAGGGCTGTGCTGCCAAAGAAAAAAATAGCTCTCAAGAAAACCGCAGGTTGCCACCAACCCTGCCCACTCGTAAGGAACAGAACAGTTGCCAAGGTGTTCCATCAGAAAAAGGGAAGGGCAGTCAAGGTGGACTTACACCCCCTGAACTTGTGAACTTGCTTGTGTGGAAAACCCCTAAACTTGCTTGCGTGCAAACCCCCTGAACTTGTAAACTTGTTTGATAGTATAAAAGCTGTGCTAATTTTGTGCTTGGGACCTCTTAGCGTCACCGGTTACCGAGTGTGCGAAGGACCAAGCTCGAGCTTGCAATAAATGACTCTTTGCTGTTTGCATTGATGGTGGTCTCTGGTGGTCTAAGAGGGGGTTTCCGAAAATCAGGTACATCATTAAGGATATAAAAATGGGTTAGTGATGTCAAAACTAGTTTGTAATATCACATTTTATTTCAAATTTCAATTGCTACAAGTTCACAATGATACAAGTTCACAGAAAGAGTTTGATGTCCCAAAGGCCATGAATTTTCTAAGATGTGATGAGGTCATAATAGGTTTGTGAAAGCATGATGGTACAGTAATATCACAATTGCAATATGATGTCAAATTATAATGTCATAAGAGTGTTGTTATGTCACAATTAGTTGATGATGCCATAATGGTGATGAGTTCAAAATAGTTTTGTGATGTCGCAGTAGATTGGTGATGTGACAATGTCATTCCAGACCTCAATTGTCATTAACTCACAATGAGTATATGAGTTTAGAATGGGATTGTGAGGATTCCAAAGGTATTTGTTGTCACAAATGTGATGAAGTCAGAACAGATTTGTGATGTGACAATGTGACAGTGTGATGTCTAGCAGTGTGATGTCACAATATTCATGATGTCACAGTACATTTCTAATATTTCATGTCATACCTGAAATAAGGAGGTAGAAAAGAGGTTGAACTCTCAATGGACCTAACATTACACAGTGGCAACCTGTCATAAAACTTATGAGGACAGGACATGTTTGAGTTGTCACAGTTGTTTAGAGATATCACAATGGCAATGTTATGTCACAAAGGGATTGTGATGTCACAATGTTTATGAAGTCAAAATATGTTTTTGATATGTAACCACATGCAACATTTGAAATATAATGAAATCACATAATAGGCATTCATAATGTGTATATGATGTCACAATGACAATGTAATGTAATAGTGGTAAGATGTCATTACAGATTTGTGATGTCACAATGAGCTGATATTGTCATAATGACAATGCGCTTTCACATCGATGATTATATTATAAATGCTCTGTGATATTACAATGGCATATCTGTTCTCAATTGACATTTCACAACGAAGATATGGATACACAAAGGGACTGTGATGTCACAAAAGCCATGTGTTTTTTTCAAAAGTGCTAAAGATGTCATAATGGGTTTGGGAGGTCTCAAGGTGATTGTAATGTCACAACAGCAATGTGACATCACAATGGCTTTGTGATGTCACATTGATAGTGAGGTCACAATGGACAGAATAGGTTTGTGATGTCAGAACAGGTTAATGATATCACAATGGCACTGTGATGTCACAAAGGGAATTTTCATGTCACAGTGGCTTTGAGGTCACAATGGATTTCTGATAGCCACCAATATTGCTCCCTTGAAATAGAATGAAATCACAGAATAGGCATTCACAATATGTCTATAATGCCACTGTGACATATGATGTCATAATATTATGATATTTAAGTTTAGTGATGTCAAAATGGCATGTCTAATCTTATTGGTCATTAGATTACCATGAGGATCCCAAAGGTTGCTATGTGGTGAGTCTTTAAAAAGCCACATTATGCTGAGTCTATTACACAGGGTTCTTTGTGCTATTTTTTTTAAAGTGTACTGTGTGCTATCATCCCAAAGTGTTCTATGTTCTGAGTCCTTGAGGGGTAGGTATCCCCGACAATCTCTCTCTCTCTCTCTCTCTCTCTCTCTCTCTCACACACACACACACACACACACACACACACATACAAACACGGAGGGTCATCGTGCACCTGCTTGGTGTGTGGGGTGGATGGAAAAGATTCTCCCCCAGCGGTTGGACTGAGGGGAGATTCGATCACCCTGGGCAGCTGCTAGGGTTGGGGTAAGCCCTTAGATGAGGTGAGACTGCTTCTGCCATGGCCTGGTAGCCTTATTGCAGACTCAGGGAAGCACAAGGCTAAGAGGTGGGGGACATGGCAGAGGGGGGAGGTGCATGACCAAGAGGAGGACAGGGAATGGCAGAGGAGGCACATAGCTGCTGCAGCCAGGGGCTGACACGCTTGCTCTGTGGAGGCAGGGCAGCCCTCGAGAGAAGTGGTGGCAGAAAGAGAGAGCAGAGAGATGAGCAGCCACATGCACCAGGGGAGGCTGCGTCAATGGCTGGCCTCTGCCGCTGTAGGAGCACAGGTCTGGCCCAGGAGCACAGAGCACAAAGCCAGCATAGCAGGCACATCCCTCCCACAGGCCCAGGGAGGCTCAGAGGCCAAGTAGGCCCTGAGTCCAAGGTCCCTGTGCCAGGAGTTCAGCTGCGGCTGGGGCACACTTAGCCCTGCCACCCACTTGCCCCTGTCCTGGCCCCTCTCCTGCCCTCTCCGCGACATCACGTTTCAAATATGTCGCTGCTGGCTCAGACCCGAAGTGCCTCTCGGAGTCATCCAGCGATAGTGTGCCCAGCCCAGATTGTGGGCCTGAACACGTCCTGTCCCCCTTCCCCCGTCCTCTACTCTGGGCCCGAGCATCTGCCATGATGCTGCCATTGCTGCCCTCTGCACCTAGAACAGCAGCCTACAGCTTCTCCCAGAAGCACACATGAGTGGACATCCTGTGGGCCCACACCTCCTGACCTCTCCCAACCCCCCTTGCCCCCAACCCAGACCCACAACTCCTGCCTCCCTTCTGGCATCCCAACCTTGCCTCACCAGCACCACGTGCCAGCCCTGGCTCTGCCACAAATGCGCCCCAGGAGTGGGAGATGGGGGAGTGGGTGTGGACCCAGGGATCCCACTCCCATCCCTAGTGTCAGTTTCCCAGGAAATGGGGAGATGCAGGGTTGGGTGAGAAGGGCACATCACCGAGCCCGTGGCCTGGAGCCGTGGGAACCACACAGCCCCACATGTTCACCCTTCCTCTCCAAGATGGGAACTTGGTGGTTTTATTCTGAGGTGGGGAGCAACTCCACACCTGCCTTCTTGGGTCTTTTCCTTTTTTCTGGGGGTAGGGGGTATTGGATGCAGAAGATAGGGCTCCCTTGCTGTGTGAGTCCTTGTCCTCTGTTCTCAGTCACCGTCTCACCTAAGGAGGGTCCCAGAAAAGCCCACTAGGGAGGTGAGGGCACTGGGGGTCAGATGGAAGGTGAATATCTGGGAGTAACAAACTCCCTCTGACACACATACACATGGCCTGTTCCCCCCCCACCCCACCTGTCAACAGTACTCACAGGGTGATCACATTTCCGAGCTCTGCCAGCATCTGCTGGTGCTCCCGGTCCATCTGGTCTCCTTGTCCTCTCCAAGAATCCACCCAGCTACCCAGAAGCATCTAAGCTGTAAGTAGGGAGTCTGTCCATGTATGTAGACTTTAGAACCCCATCTATTTCCTCAACACCACCCCCACCCCAGGTCAGACACCCCCTGGGTACCCCATGACCCCCTGCTTGTTTTCAGTCCTGGCTCTGAGGAGCCACATGTCTGGGGATTTTTTCACCCAGTGTCCTATGTTAGGGTTCTGGTGAATGGGGAGTTAAGGCTGGTTGTTCCAACCAGGAAGTGTCTCCCCCTGGAGAAGGGGAAAGGGGAGGTGGTGCTGTGTCATTAGAGTGGTGCTCCCCTTGGGTGGGAGATATTGGTTCTGACAAGGGAATGGGGAATGGGAACCTGCATGCTCCAGCTTGTACATTGTCCCAGATGAGGAACCAACAAACTTAGGAGAGGCACTACTCTGATTCTGTGTGTGTGTGTTTGTGTGTGTGTGTGTGTATGTGTGTGTGTGTGTGTGTGTGTGTGTGAGAGAGAGAGAGAGAGAGAGAGAGAGAGAGAGAGAGAGAGAGAAAGAGAGAATCTTTCTCCTTGTACAACCTGACTGTGCTCAGGTAAGTGATCAGTTGGCAAATTGCAGGTGCTGATGGAAGAGTCTTCTGTCACCATTCTGGATGTGTGTGTGTGTGTGTGTGTGTGTGTGTGTGTGTGTGTTTGTGTGTGTTGAGAGAGCACAAAGATGAGAACAATGAAAATATATTTAAGTCACCATGTCTAAAAACAGCAAAAGCATTTTATTTCTCTCTCTGTGTGTATATTTGTTGTTTTTTCATCAATACCAAGTACGAGCCCAGTCACAACTTTTGTTTCCTCCTTCACAGTTTCATGGTTCTTCTATGGAAGATTTCAGTAACTCATGGCTGTCATCCTAGGTACTCAGGAGCTGAGATCTGAGGATCACGCTTCAAAGCCAGCCTGGGCAGGAAAGACCCTGAGACTCTTATCTCCAAAAAACCACCAGAAAACCGGAAGTGGTGCTGTGGCTCAAGTAGTAGAGTGCTCACATTTAGCTGAAGAGCTCAGAGACAGCACCCAGGCCCAGAGTTCAAGCCTCACAACTGAAAAGTAAAACATTTTTGCCTGCAGAGATGTGGAGGTGTGTGTGGGTGCTGTGTTTGAGAGACCAGGTGCTGGCCTCACTGTACAGACATTTCTAAGAACTCTCCAAGTTTGCCCCCATTTGACGCCACAGTATGATGGGTGGTACCTTACCAAGAACTCAAGAGGATGAAGCCTGTGTCAGGCAGGGAGTGGGCGAATGGGTGCTGGGGTGGGGTTGTTGTGTCTGCATTCTCTCCATTGAAGGATGGATTTGGATGCTGGGTGTCAAAGTCTGAAGTCAAAGGTTGCAAGAAGTTTGTGCCCTAACGAATTGGTTTTCCTCTGGGTATTTGAAGGTGGCTGAAGCCGGCTGCTACCGGTGGCTCACAACTGTCATCCAAGCTACTCAGAAGGTTGACATGTGAAGACCATGGTTCCAAGACAGCGTGGGCAGAAAATCTGTGATACTTGATATCCAATGAACCACCAGAAAACATTAAGTGGCTCTGTGGCTCAACTGGGAGAGTGCTCATCTTCAGCTGAAGAGCTGAGGGACAGTGCTCTGGCCCAGAGTTCAAATCCCATGAACAACAATAAACAAAGAGGTGGCCTTAGTTTTCCACATAGCAGTGTGTACGGTAGGAAATTCCATGCTGGGTTA
Source organism: Dipodomys spectabilis (assembly GCF_019054845.1). Classification (NCBI taxonomy): domain Eukaryota; kingdom Metazoa; phylum Chordata; class Mammalia; order Rodentia; family Heteromyidae; genus Dipodomys; species Dipodomys spectabilis. Next base: position 1,048,706 of record NW_024870828.1, on the reverse strand, counting down.
TGAGATATTCCAGATATGTGAGAGGCTCAATGTTGTGTCTACAGTTGGTCTGAGTATGATAGTGCCATCTTCTCACGAATCGGATGTGATCCTAATGGAAAGAGTTCATGGTACACAGGAACTGCTGACGCCTTGGAATGTCTGTGTGTGTATGTGTGTGTGTGTGTGTGTGTGTGTGTGTGTGTGTGTGTGTGTGTGTGTAACTTTTCCTCGTCTTTCTCTGTCCCCTTCCTGGGTGCCTGTCTGTATCTTTCTGACCTCAGATGGTGCCCCTCCTCACCGACCTTGCCTTTAATCCTCTATCAGGGTGTACAATGAGTCCTAAATTGCCAGAGGCCTGTATTCCAGATTTTCTCTGGGGCACAATTCTGACTGTCCAATTATTTGGCTGACTCCAGGGAATTCTAAGACAGCAGTGCCAGCTGGCAGAGGATCTCCCCTGCCTCTGAGGGAAGGCCTCAGTCATGTGATGTCCTGTCCTTTACCTCAGCTGCGCCTCTGACTGCACATCCCTCTCTGCAGGCTTGCAGTGGAGTGGGGAATGGGGGATTGCTGGTGGCTCTGGGCAACTCGAGCTTGACAGCTGACTGAAGGCCTCCCAAGCAAGGAGGATCCAGGACTACATGGGAGTTGAGGCCAATGTGGCTTGGAAGTATTGATCAGTGTCTAGGAAATGTAAGTGTACTTTACCATAGGAAGGTCTATCTTCCAGCTCCAGTTGGGCCTCTCAGGTCCTTCTAGACAATTCTGGGTGCCCAGAATACAGAGGCACAGACTTTAGATTCCAGGGCCAGGGAACTGGGGGATAAGAGACTGGTATGGCCAATACCTCAATGTTCTGGGGCATTAGTCTTGACTTGGCTATGCCCCCCCTTTTGTACATTCACTTCTTAACCCAGTGTTGGCCACACACCGGCCACTTGTGGGAGTACTGTGGAAGTGGCAAAAGGGGAAGTGAGATTTAGGATGACCAAAATCTGGATTTATGGCCTGTGGGAGTGACATAGGGTGTCTTTAAAAAAAATCTTAGATCTGGAACTCAGGGCATAAGCACTGTCCCTGAGCTTCCTTTGCTCAAAGCTAACTTTCTACCATTTGAACCACAGCTCACCTTTCATCTTTTTTACTAGTTTAGTAGAGATAAGTGTTTCATGGCTTTCTTGCCTGGGCTGGCTTCAAGTTTCCATTCCTTAGATCTCAGCCTCTTGAGTAGCTAGGATTGCTGGTCTGAGCCAGTGGCACCTGCTAAGGATGTTAGTGTGTGTGTGTGTGTGTGTGTGTGTGTGTGTGTGTGTGTGTGTGTGTGTGTGTGTATGTTTACTGGGACTTGAACTCAGAGTGTAGACATAGATGCTATCCTTTAGCTTGTTTGCACAAAGTTGGTGCTGTACCACTTGAACTACAGTAGTTCTGCTTCCCATTCTTTGATGATTCATTGGAGATAAGAGTCTGCCCAGGCTTGCTTTGAATCTTGATTGATTCTCAGGTCTCAGCCTTGAGTTGCTTGGATGACAGGAATGAGCCAACTGTGCCCAGCTAATAATGGCCTTTCTCCACAGTGGACTGGGAGCTCCTGAAAGGTTTTCTTTATTTTTTCTGTGTGAGTACCGGGGCTTGAACTCAGGGTCTGTGCTCTGGTCTCTTAAATTTTCCCTCAAGCTGGCACTCTACCACTTGAGCCACAGCTCTATTTCTGGCTTTTGGTAACTCATTGGCAAGAAGAGTCTCATTAACTTTCCTCCCCTGAGCTGGCTCTGATCCACGATCTCTGATCTCAGTCTCCTGAGTAGCTAGTATTTACAGGGGTTGAGCCACTGGTGGCATTGGGTTAGAAGATTTTAATAAGCAAGAGTTCTTCCCTGCGTTTTCCCTGACTCCTCAATGCAAATGAAGCTTGAGGGTCAGGAGCTGTGAAAAATAGGCTTTCAGTCACAGGAAATGGCTGGGGTCCATGGTAAAAAGCCAAGCTAAACTTCCCCTTGAGCCCCTTACTGGGACCCCACGCTCTGCCCTACCTGTGACTCAAGTACAAACCTTGACCCAGCCTTGAAGGTTCTGCCAGACTTTTCTGAAGGCACCGAACCTTCATTCCACTCATACCACCTGCTCTACACCACACCTCAGGACCTTTGCCCATGCTGTACCTTATGCCTGAGGCTCTCTGTCCTTTATCCCCATCTTGGTACTCCTGTGGAATTTTGGCACTGGTTATATCACCTCCTGGAGCAAGTCTTTCCTTCCCTTCTCGCTCTTTTTTTATATTGAGTTGCTAGAGATGGAACTTGTGCAGGATGACTGGCAAATGCTCTATATTGGTGTGTGTGTGTGTGTGTATGTGTGTGTGTGTGTGTGTGTGTGTGTGTGTGTGTGTGTGTGTGTTTGCCAGTTCTGGGGTTTGAATTCAGGGCCTGGACGGTATCCCTGAATTTTTATGCTCAATGCTAGCATTCTACTACTTGAACGACAGCTCTGGCCTTTTGGGTGCTTAATTGGAGAAAAGAGTCTCATATAGACTTTCCTGCGTGCACTGGCTTACAATTATGATCCTAAGGTCTCAGCCTCCTGAGTAGCTAGATTATAGGGATGAGCCACCAGTACTTTCCCTCTACCTCTTACCTATAACCTCGGCCTTCCTGAGTCCCAGAAGAGTATGTCTCACCAAGATCACCTTTTTTTTGTGCCAGTGTTGGGCTTGAACTCAGAGTGTGGGTATGTTCTTGAGCTGCTTTTGCTCAAGGCTACATTCTATCACTTAAGACACAGTGCCACTTTTGGCTTTTTCTGTTTATGTGGTACTGAGGAATCGAACCCACGGCGTCATGCTTGCTAGGTAAGCATTCTATCACTAAGCCACATTCACAGCTAAGGCTTACTTCTAACAGGAGCTATGAGGGTGGGATTTATTTGCGTACCCTTTTCAACAAAGAAATCACTGGCTATTTCATATCTTTGCCAGGATTTGGGAACAGCCTGAGACTTGGCAAGGAGAAATGATGAATTAGTGATAGCCACGAGGCCCCAGAGATCTAGGCTTACATGCTACAGAGGGATAGGGAATATGGAGCCAGAACATTTCACAACTCCTACATCCTAAGAACTGTGGTCTCTCTTGAGGCAGTGGCTGACTGCTAGATATCCCAATGGGACATCTCAGCCAGAACGTAATGCACACATTGCATACACCAACCCAGGTAAGCCTTCGGGGCTTCATTTACTAAATGGCAGAGAAGGATGTTTTGTTTAAGCTGCCAGCTCAGACTTAGTACTCTGTGAGGGCTTGTCCAAGCTTGCCCAGGTTGGGGGCTGAGCATGGGCCACATGATGAATGCTCACCATCCATATATCATCCATCCATACACAGAAACATGGAGTTACTGCCTTCTTTTTTCTCTTTGTCAGGTCCGACGTTGAATTATGAGCCCTATCCCTGATCTCCTTTTGCTCCAGAGTAGCGTTCTGCCCTTGAGCCACAGCCCTAACCCATGGGGATATTTTCCTGTGATCTCTTAGAAATAAGATTGTCGCGTACTTTCCTGCCTGGCTGAATTCAAATTGGCATTCTCTACATCTCAGCCTCCTGAGGAGCTAGGATTACAGACAGGAGCCACTGACACCTGGCTTTCTTTTGTTCTTCTTGTTCTTTTTTAAATCATGACAATCTGAAATCTTCACACTGTCATTCCAATGGTTTGCATTCGAAGTAAACTATCCAGGCCTCGAGTTGGAATGCCAGGACTGTCACCCACAAATGGAAGGAGACCCTGACAAACTCATTCCTATTTATGTGAATACTGATGGTATGTTATAAAAGTAATCATTAAATTTTCAGTTAATTCATGATTGTATTTTAGAATGCCACACAAAAATTATAGGATTTATATCTTCCATTCTAGCGCCATGGTATGATTCCCTAATGGAAGGATATTGACTAATTTTTAATTAAAGTTTTTTATAAATATTCAGCCATATTACTTCATTAAATGGAGACATAACTTAATAACTAATAATTGGTAACTATATATATAATTTAATGATATCCTCAATTCTCTTTCTAACTATCTATCTATCTATCTATCTATCTATCTATCTATCTATCTATATATATATATATACAGCAATCTACACATCTATCTATCTATCTATCTATCCATCTATCTATCTATCTATCTATCTATCTATCTATCTATCTATCTATCTATCTATCTATCTATCTATCTATCTATCTATCTATCTATCTATCTATTGGGCACTACTGTGGCTTCATCACAGGTCCTCAGAACTTCCTGGCAGCTCAATTAGCCAGAGGCTGCTGTGCTAAGACTGTAACCCCATTTACGGATTGGGCATTCTAGGCTATGAGTTGAAATCTCAGCATGGTCAAAAATTATTAATGTAGTAAGAGACCACTTTTGACACATTTTTTTCCTGAAAAAACTCCTGGGTCTCAGTATGATATATAATCCATATCAAATATATCCTGTGTGACAGGATGTAATAAATGAAATATTATATGTGTAATAATACTAAATAAATAAGGGTAATAAACATCATACTCACTAAACCCATGTATGTAAATAGATATCATATATGAATATTATTTTTTTCCAGTGCTGGGGATTTAATTCAGGCCCTGGGAACTGATCTGAATTTCTTGTCTTCAAGGACAGTGAGCTTCCGCTTCATCCACAGTGCCACAGATTTACCCAGACCCTGAGTTCAAATCACAGGCCTGCCAGAAAAGTGGTGCAAATTCCAAGCCAGGGCCTTTTTTTTTGGCCAAGCACGGGGCTTGAAGTCAGGTCTTGGCATCTGTACCACAGCTGACCCTGGGATACTAGGACCCAAGTTCAAATCTCAGAGTTGACAAAAAATAAAAATAAGAAGGAGAAGGATAAAACAGAGATGTTCAAGAAGGTGGTTTTACATTTTTTTCTCTTTGCATTGTGACCATCCTGGTCTAAATGATGAGGCCCAGAAAATGTACATGACCTTGCATGCTGATATTTGGCTGACTATTAGGAAAACCATAGCCGAAACCTCAACTTAGGCCTGGAGGTTGAATCTGGGACTGCCACTAATGATTGGCAGGAGATTCTAAGAAATGCATTCCAATACACTTACATACAAATGGAATGTTAAAATGTAACAATTAAATTAGTAGTTAGTGTATGAGTATACTATAAAATTATACACAACAATTATACTACATTGACTAATTTTCAATTAATACTTTATTATGTATTCAACAATGAAACTTAAAAAAGGAGGGAATAATTTAATTATCAGTAATTGGTAGTAATATAATATATGTAATTTCATAATATACAGACATCTTTCTCTTGTTTTATACCTACATATGTATATATATGCCAATCTACATATTTATCTGTTTATACACTTTTTTCTCTTGGGGCTCACTGGTATAGTGATGGCTAGTACATACAAAGCCTTGGATTTGATTCCTTACTTCCACATGCACATAAAAATCCAGAATTTGTGCTGTCACTGAAGCACTTGAGCACTAGCTTTGAGCATAAATGCTTAGGGACTGTGTCTAAACCCTTACTCAAGACCCAGGACGGACACCAAAAAAGATTGAATATTGTGACTGCAACTCTACAAGGATAGGACTTAAAATACCTCATCACAAAGCAAGCCGGGAGTCTGGTGCAGAAAGCTGCCATCTAACCTGACTTAGCCAGAGGTATACCACTGCAACCCAGCTCCACGGAACCAGATGCTGCTGACTTGCTCGCCTCTGTCATCTAAGGTACTCAGGGGCTGAGATCTGACACTGGTGGGTTTAAAACCCAGCCCTGGCAGGATGGCTGTGAAACTCTGAACTGTGGCTCAAAGTGGTGGAGCTCTAAACTTGAGCAAAAGATGTTAGGACAGTACCCCCAACATTTTAGTGCAATCCCATGGCTGACTCTCCCCACCCCCCAAAAAAAACACCTCTGAATCATTAGATGTGAACTTTGTGCAGTTTGTGATATGTTTCTGAAAGAATGGTGATACTGATGAAAGCACCCTAATACTAATGACAGCTTGTGAGATACAGCTATTTGAGGAGTCCTTCCTAGGTTGCTGGGTCCCTCCTGGAGTTCTGTGTGCTGATTCCTGCACAGGATGCTGTGTGCTGTGTCCTTTACAGGGTGCAGTGTGCTGAGTGCTGCATTGGGTGCTGGGTGCTGAGCCTGTCATAGGATGCTGTGTGCTGAGGCCTGTACAGAGTGTTATGTGGAGCCGGGAGTTGGTGGCTCAAGCCAGTAATCCTAGCTACTCAGGGTCTGAGATCTGAGGATCGTGGTTCAAAGCCAGACTGGCAGGAAAGGCCATGAAACACTTATTTTAATAAACCACCATAAAACCGGAAGTGGCACTGTAGCTCAAGTGGTAGAACACTAGCCTTGAGCTGAAGACCTGAGGGACAGAGCTCAGGCCCAGAGTTCAAGCCCCATGTCCGACAAAAAAAAAAAGAGTGTTGTGTGTTTTGTCCTTCAAAGGGTGCATTCTTTCATCTTTTCCTTGTAAGAGCTCCACAACTGAGATGATTATGCAGACAAGAATATTGAGGCTCCGATATATCTCCATGGCAGGGACAAAATTATGTATTAGTGAAGACTAGTGGGTTGTCTATGGCAGACAATTGTTTTTTTTTCTGTCATGAACCTTGAACTCAGGGCCTAGACACTGACCCTTACCTCTTGGGCGCATGGCTACCACTCTACCATGTGGAGCCAAGGATCCTCTTGCAGCAGAGTGCCATGGCCAAGGGTTCTATAGTTGAGGTCTGTCATCCTGCCTTCTCAGGAAGCTGAGATCTGAGTATCTGGGTTCCAAACTATCCCAGACACAAAAGGTCCCATGAGCCTATTATCTCCAATTCACCACTAAGAAACCTGAAGTGGAAGCTGGATGCTTGTGGCTCATGCCTGTCATCTTAGCTACTCATGAGTATGAGATCTGAGGATCATGGTTCAAAGCTAGCCTGGACAGGAAAGTCCTTGAGGTGCTTAGCTTCAATTAACCACCAGAAAATCGGAAGTGGCTCTGTGGCTCAAGTAGTATAGCACAAGTCCCTGAGCTCAATTGCTCAGGGACAGCAACCAGGCCAAGATTTCAACTCCTACAACCGACAACAAAAAAGACAGAAACAAACTAACAAACCTGAAGTACAGGGCAGGGAATGTACCTTAGGGGTAGAGTGCTTTGCATCTGTGAAACCCTGGGCTTCATTTATCAGGACCACATCACTAGGAAAAAACCTGAAGTGGCTCTGTGTTTCAAGTAGGAGAGGGCAATCCTCGTACAAGAGACACTAGGTACAGTGATCATGTCTTGAGTACAAGCTCCAGGACTAGTGAATGCACTCTCTCTCTCTCAAACACACACACACACACACACACACACACACACACACACACACACACACATACACTCACATACACAGAAAGCAATAGTGAAGCTGTGACACAAAATGGTAAAGCACTAGACTTCTCTGAGCTCATAGTCAGCACCCAGGCCCTCTGTTCAACCACCAAATCTAGCCACACAGGGCCCAACTGGGAGAGGTCAAAGGTTTCAAAACCTGATGAGCTTCACCAGAATTAGATGACAGCAAGGTTTGTGATATCTGACATGTGCTTCAATTTCCCAAGCTTCTGGAAACCTAGGAGAGGCATCATAGGCCCATCATCAGCCTCAATGAAACATTTCTTTAACTTCAGTGCCCTAGTTGTCTGCCAGAAGGACTCCTGAATTATATTGAGCACTGTATCTGAAAACCAGAATATAGTCTCACAAAGGCAGTATAAGTGCGCAGAACATGGCCTGCCATGGGAGGTGGCACAAATGAATGCTTCCTGTCAAATCAGAGCATTGGGAAGAGAGATAGCTTGGTGTACAAAGCGGCCTTTTTCTCCTGGCCTTCAGAGCCCACCCACACTCCTCCTCACTAATTGGCCCAGATGGAGTTGCCTGTTACACATCTGTACAGGAGTGATGCCTTTTGTCTGCCTGTCCAGACAATGAGGGAGACTTCCAGCCTGGGATGCAGAGAAACCCTTAGGCTACACTGGGAGCAGTGAGGGGAGCCCTGGCATATGCAATGTCATGAAAACAGTCTCTGTGTTATGAACTCATTGAATTGAATACAAATTTCATAGGTTGATGCCATTCATCATATCTACTCTGGAGCTTCTCCTATAAGAATACATCCAAACAAAATGAAAACAGCACCGAAAAATGCCACAAACCATGGTCAGTCAGCAGTTTCTGTTTTCCTTCCTTGCACGGTGACCATCTTGGGTCTGAATGACATGGCTGAAACCTGCAGGTCACTTGGCATTGCTGAAGGCTGGCGGGCTGTCAGTGAAGCCATAGGCCAACCTGACACTAGGCCTGAGTTCGAATCCTGGTCATGCCATGTAAAAAGGGCTGGAGACCCTAAGAAAATATTGCCTGTCCATAGGAACACCAGAGGAATGTAATCAATGTCATGGTTGGATGAGTAGTCCATCAATGTGTCTAGCATAAAATTACACCCAATAATCACAGGGCACAGATTGATTTTAATTCAGATTATTATGCATTAAAAGAACTGTTGATTAAATGGAGTCCTCCCTAAATACATGAGAATTGGTAGGAACGTAGTATATCGTATTGAATATTAGATACCTCTGGCAGTACCTAAGTATCTAAATTTATATTTATTTAGATACCACCATCGTCATAGAAAGTTACAGCTATTTTGGCAAACCTGGGACTTGATCCCAAGTCCTGAGATCCACTTGGCAGCTGAATGGGCTAGAGGCAGCGGTGCTGACACACACCCATTCATGAATTGGGCCTCTAGGGCCTTCAGATCAGGCCCCATCATTGCCAAAAATTTCTTCCTATAAGATTTCAAGTGTGACACCTGTTTTCCTTTTCTGTGCAAGTTCATAATAGGTCTCCAAAGCTACATGCTATGGAATAGATGGGAAGAAATGTAATAAATGTTATTGGTGCACTCACAGTCCATAAAATAAATGCTAAATAAGTAAATCAACAATAAAATATAATGAATCACTCCAACAAGCACGATATAGACTGAATATATAGAAGTAAGTATAAATCATATATTTAACATGTTTATAAATGTTATGAGGTACTTGAATTCAGGCCTAGGGAAGAGTTTAGTTCATGCATGATTCTCATAGGAAATGATAGGCAAGACATATGGCACAATGATTATTTTAAATTAAGAGTTCATGAAGTGTGCCAATAAGAATCACATTCAAGAATTGGAGGCATTGGGAAAGATCCAAGAATCAGTACTCACATGGTACATAGAATTCCAACACAGCTCACAGCATCTCCTACTCTATCCAACTAGGTATTTATTAGCATACTAGCTTCAGCTTATGAATGGATGAATATTGTGCCCCACCCCCACCCAGGGGCTCTATCTCAGGTTCTGGGTATGGCCTAGCTCCCTAGTGGCTCACAAGATGGTAGGCTCATGTGGACCTATTGGGCTGTTGGGCCAGCTAGGCCCCGAGTTTAAATCCCAGCACTACAAAAAGGTTCATCCTGATGTGAGAAGCCAATCCTTGCACCTGTTTTCCTGTACTGTGTAAGTGCTTGGTCTCAGCAAGAATAAAGAATCAAGAAAGCATAGGCAACTCCACACCCATGGGAATAGGGTGTCATCCATGTCAGCACAGTTATATATGTCATCCTATAATCAACAAAATACACAATACCTCCTTGAAAAAGACACAAAATAAAAAGAATAACTACACTGAGTGTAGGCCTGATATTCTAGTCTTCAAGGATGGTGAGCCTCTCCTCCCTCCACAGTGCAACAGTTACCCAGACCTGAGTTCAAATCCCAGTACTGACAAAAAATTCATCCTGATGTCAGAAGCCAGTCATTGCACCTGTTTTCCTCTCCTGTGAAAGTCCTGGGTCTCAGCTAGGATGGAGAATGAATGCATAAGCAACCCTATAACCATGGGAACAGGTTGTCATCCATGTCAGCACAGTTATACCTGTCACCATACTCAGTAAAACACACAATATCTCCATGAATTAGACACAAATTAAGGAGAAGTACACCTATTGCTAGAGGCTGTCCGCACATGTATGTCAATATAGATCCTATGTTTCAAGGATGAATCTGTTCCTATCCTGGCCCTCCCTGGGGTTCGATGTCAGGTCCTGGGAATGGCCTAGCTCCTTAGTTGCTCACAGGTCTGTATCCTCACCTAGACCCTTTCCCCAATTGGACCTGCTAGACTCTGTGTTCAAATCCCAATACTGCCAAAAGATGAATCCTGATGTGAGAAGCCCATCCATCCACCTATTTTCCTGCCCTGTGAAAGTCCTAGGTCTCAGGGAGGATGAAGAATGCTATATAGGCAAGTCTATAGTCATGGAAATAGGTTGTCATCCAGGTCAGCACAGTTATGTCTGTCATCATACTCAATAAAACACAAAATGCATCCATGACTAAGACACACAATAAAAAGAATAACTACACTGAACATAAGACACATTCCACATATGTATGTAAATAGAGATCCTATGTGTAAAATAGGTGGGTATATTATTTTTGCCCGTGCTAGGGCTTCAATTCAGGCCCTGCAACATAGACTGATATTGCAGTCTTCAAGGATGGTGAGCTTCCTTTTCTCCAACAGTGCTATAGATTTACCACGAACTGAGTTAACTCTACATCAGCTTCAATCACCTCAGGGTGGCGGGCTGCCATGGGTCCATAGCTGATCCTGGGATCCTAGGCCCTGAAGTCTTGCCGGAAAAAAAACAAAACAACAAAGAGAGAGGGAGAGAGAGAGAGAGCGAGAGAGAGAGAGAGAGAGAGAGAGAGAGAGAGAGAGAGAGAGAGAGAGAGAGAGAAAGCCATGGGATGGAAGAGAGAGAGAGAGAGAGAGAGAGAGAGAGAGAGCGCCGTGGGATGGATATTTTATATTTTGTTCCTTTTCATGGTGACCATCCTGGGTCTCAATGACACACCTACAAAAGGGTACTTCACTTTGCATTGGGGAAGTCTAGTGGGCTATGCCATAGGCCCATGCAGCCATGTAGGCCCTGAATTCTTGTCTTGGTCCTGACACCTACCAGTGAGGTGATTTCCCAAGAGACTCTTCCTATGCATGGGAATACCAATGGAATGTGAGCAAACTCATGATTGAATGAAGTTTCTGCGTGCATTATTCTAATCTAAAATTAGATGCAATGATCCTAGGACGCTGATTGATCTTAATGAATATCTTACTAAGCATGAAAAGAATCCTATTCCTTCAATGGTGGTGTAATAACTACCTAAGAGTTGGTAGGAACATAGTTGATGTCATTGAATCCTAGGTAGATGTCTCTGGCACTCCATACAAATATATATTTCTTGGTATACTACCACCTGCCTATTAATATATGGCTATTTTGTCCACCCCTGTGGCTTGATCTCAGGGTCTCGGAAATTCTTGGCAGCTTCCTGGGATAGAGATTGCCTTGTGACACACCCATTCATGAATTGGGTTTGCTAGGCACTAAGTTCATATCCCAGCACTGCCAACAATTGGACCATGTAGTAAGAAGAAGAGTGTGACACCTGTTTTCCCTTTCTCTGAGAGTCCTGGGTGTCAGTCATGATGGAGAACACGTCTACAAATCTAGATACTATGTGATAGGATGTCATCTATATAATAAATGGAATGTGTGTTATCACAGTCAATAAAATAAATGGTAAATAAATGAATAAAACAGAAATACAATAAATAACCACAACAAACAAGATATGGACTAAACAGCTATAGGTAATTACAAATCCTGTCTTTACAATGTACATAAATAGTATGTTTCCCAGGGCTGGGGCTTGAATTCAGGCCTAGGTCCCAGGCCTGACTTTCTTGTCTTCAAGCATGGTGAGCTTCCCCTTGGTTCACAGTGCTGCAGAGTTACCCAGACCTTGAGTTCAAACCCAAAGCCTGGCAGATAAAACGGCACCAATTGCAAGCCAGGAGGATATATATATATATTTTTTTTGCCAAGCAAGATCTTGAACTCAGGTCAGTGCAACTCTGCCTCAGCTTCCTTCACCCTAGGCTGGGGTTCAGCCACTGGAACCACAGCCAATCCCAGAATCCTAGACCTCCAAGCCTTGGAGGGCATGCCCAGAAAAGAAGAGGTGGGATGGTGCTTTTACATTTTGCACCATGACCATCTGTGTCTGAATGACATGGCTCCAAATGGTACTTCATCTTGCATTGCTGAAGGCTGGTGGGCTATTGGGTAAGCCATAGTCCCACAGGGCGAATCCCAGTCATGTCACTTCCGGCTGGCAGGAGATCCTAGGAGACTTGTTCCCATCCATAGGAATAATGATGGAATGTTATAAATGTCACGGTTGAATGAGTTGCTTGTGAATGATTTGCCTATAAAATTCGACATCATGATTTCAGTAGGCTGATTATTTTTATTTAATATGAAGCATTAAAAGAATATTATTTCCTACAGGGTTGCAATAATTTCAGGACACTGATTTACTTAATAGTTTATTAAGGATGAAAACAATGACATTAATTACATGGAGGCATAATAAATACCCAAGAATTGGTAGGAATGTAATCTATATAACTGAATAATGGAAAGAACTCTCTGGCACTCTATAAAGATATATATATAGATATTATATTGTATATATTATATATTATATATATATTAATGTACTACTATCTGCATGTCAATTTATTCTTATTTTGTCAACCTCTGGGGCTCAATCTCAGGTCGTGGAAACTGCCTGTCAGCTCAATTTGCCCCAGGATAGTGTGCTGACACTCACCCATTCATGAATTGGGCCTTGTAGGCAATGAGTTCAGATGCCAGCACTCCCAAAAAATGAATTGTGGCATAAGAAGCTGATGGTGACACAAGTTTTCTTTTCTGTGAAAGCCCTGGTTGTCAGGTATGAAGTAGAATACATATGCAAACATATGTCCTATGTAATCAATGTAATTACTGTTCTACGTATCATAATAGTCAATAAAATGAACAGTCAATACATGAATAAAACAAAAAAAATAAAATGAGTAACTACAATGAGCACAATATGGAGACAACATATGAATATAAATCATATATTTAAAGTGTACACAAATAGGATGTTTTCTAGTGGTGGGGATCGATTTCACGCCTAAGGAACGGACTTGAATTTTTTTACTTCAAGGAGGCAAGCTTCCCCTTCCCACACAGAGCAACAGTGTAACCCAGACCATGCATTCAAGTCCCAGTCCTGGCAGAAAAAATAGCACCTTTATAGTATGTGAGGCCCAATTCTTAGGTATTTCATTCTGCCTCCATTTAATGAATATAATTGTTTAAATGCTTCCTAAAGTGTTAGTTAAAATCTATCACTGTCCCATAATATTATTGTGTATAATTTTATCCTAGAATCATTCAAGAACTTCCCATTCAATCATGAAATACATCACATTCCATTGATAATCATATGAATAGGAATGAGTTTCTTAGAATCTCCTGCCATTTGGAGGTGGCAGGACCAGGATTCAAACTGTGGGCTCCAGCTCCCACCACTTAGACCTTAGGGTAGGGAACTCACCGTCCTATTCGAGTACATCAGCAAGACCAATGATTAGGCAGGCCCCAGTGGCTCTCAACAGTCCTCCTTGATACTTACAAGGCTGTGATAGGACGATCATGGTCGAAGTCAACATAGGCAGGAAAGTCCTTGAGACCCCTGTCCAACTTCAGTGCAAACAAAGCCAGAAGTAGAGCTCTGTGGCTCCAGTGGGTAGTCTTGAGCAAAAGCAGCTCACAGATTGTGCCTAGATCCTGAGTTCAAGGTCTGGGACTGGCAACAAACAGACATACACAACAATCTGTGCAGCCATCTGCCTAAAGCAGGTCACCCTCTTTTCCCCAACTGGATTGGATAGAGTTTGCTGGGAAAGGGGCTGCTGTCATCTTGACTCCACCCATTCTGCCTGCATCACAGTATTCGAGACACACCCCCATTATTTCATGGTTCTTTCTGATCAATGGTATACAAGAATGGTGGCCATGCCCACATTCTATGCTGCCCTGTAGCACCGGGATTACCTCTGTGGCTGACAACACTACCAGTAGTTGAGGAAGGTAGAGGTGGGTGAGTGATGAGCAAGAGACTTGAGGCCTAGGAAGAGAGGCCTTTCTCAGCCGCACCATGTGTCAGCCCATGCCCTGGTCACCTCCTCCCCTTCCCAGCTATACAGCATTTCAAACCTGGTATTGCTGGCTCAGAACTGTGGTGCCTCTTGGATTCCTCAGGCAATGATGTAATGGTGCACCACTGGCCGGCTTATGGCCCTGACCTAGTCCTGGCCTCCCTGTCATCTGCTCTGAGCCTGAGTGTCTGCCATGCTTCTGTCATCGCTGCTGGCCTCACCCAGAGCAGCTGCCAACAGCTTCTCCCAGCAGCACATGTGAGTGGCCACCCACGCAGGACCACACCCCACAAGCCCATATCCCCCTCTCCTCCCCCCTCCTGACCAGGACCTGCACCTCCCCCATGCCCCACAGTCTGGCCCAGGCCCTGCCACAAATGCCCCAGGGATGGGCGTGGGTGTTGACCTGAGGATCTCACCCCCATCCCTAGCCTCAGTGTCCCAGGAAACGGGGAGGTGCAGGGTTGGGTGAGGAGTGGGCGCTACAGAGCCATTGGCCTGGAGCAGTGAGAGCCACACAGCGGTGCATCTGCACCCTTCCTCTCCCTGGTGGGAACCTGGTGGCTTTAGTTCAGAGGTGGGGAGCAGCATGTCCACACTTGCCTTCTGGGTACTTTTCCTTTTTTCTGGGGTCGAGGGTGTTGGATGCAGAAGATAGACCCCATTGCTGTGTGATCCCTTGTCTTCTATGCTCAGTCACCCTTTCACTTGAAGAGGTTCCCAGAAAAGCCCAGTAGGGAGGTGAGTGTGTTGGGGGTCAGCACAGAAGGTGAATATCTGGGAGGAACACCCCACCCACACACATGCACCCCAGCTGTACCCCCACACCAGCTGTCAACAATCCTCACAGGCTGATCACATTTCCCAGCTCTGCCAACTTCTGCTGGTGCTCCTGGTCCATCTGGTCTCCAACAAACTCAGGAGAGGCACTGCTCTGAGTCTGTGTGTGTTTGTGTGTGTGTGTGTGTGTGAGAGAGAGAGAGAGAGAGAGAGAGAGACAGACAGACAGACAGACAGAGACAGAGAGTCAGAGAGACAGAGAAAGAGACAGACAGAGACAGAGAGATAGAGAGAGAAAGAGAGTGAGAAAGAGAGAGTGACAGAGAGAGACAGAAAGAGAGACACACAGAGAAAGATAATCTTTCTCCTTGTACAGCCTGACTGTAATCAGGTGAGTGATCATTGGACAAATTGCAGGTGCTGCATTGACAAGACTTCTGTCACCGGTCTGGATGTGTGTGTGTGTGTGTGTGTGTGTGTGTGTGTGTGTGTGTGTGTGTGTGTGTGTGTAGATGTCGGTTGTAACAAGGAGACTGGCTATGGTAACTTCTACCTGCTATCTTTTGGGGGGTGCATGGGCTTCACAGCTGAGCTCTGGGGACCTGGAAGGGAGGGACACTTGAAGGGTACTCAGCACTGTTAAAAGAACAAGAGATCTGTGTGCTCTGGAGTTGTGTACTCCCTTGGGCCTGGTTAGTGTCAGTGTGGCTCACATTGGGTGGCTTCCCAGGGGGACAGAGAGCTTGGCCAACACTTAGTAAGGATATGAGCCCTGCTAGTATGGAGTACAACATAGGTCAGACTCCAGGTCTTCTCATCATGAAGTCTGATGGGCGAGGCCAACCCTATTTTAAATCTTGAGCTGTTATCTTCAGATCTAAGGCTCCTGAGTAGCTAGGATTATAGACATGAGCTTGTGGCAATGGGCCTTTGATTCTTTTTGGTATATTATGTTTTGACCTCAAGGCCTTAGGCTTGCCAGTCAGGTCTTCCACCATGCGAGCCAAGCTTTTCTGTCGGACATTTCCGAGATTGAGGCTTAACATATGCTCAGGCTGGGCTGAATTGAGGTCCTCCTATCTGTGACAGGCATGCACCACCAGGCCCAGTCCTCTGTAGTTGGGATGGTAGACACATAGTATTTATTTAGATGGATTTTTCCAAACTTAGTCCACGGCAGCCAGTCCTTGACCACAGGTGAAGTTCTGGGTTGGGCATCGACCATCGGTCTCCTCATGGGACAGTTGTGAGGAAACAAGGGATTAATACAGAGGGATCTCTGGAGCAGGGCCAAGCACAGAGGGAGCGGCAGTCAGATACGGTTTTCAGCAGTTCTGTGAGAATATGACAGGAAGATACCCGGAAAGAGCTCAGATGGTGTGTGTTATTAATGGTGTGGCAGGTATAGGATTATGAAACAAAACATGGCTCTCTTTCATTATTAGCCTATCCCCATGAGGAAGGGGTTCCTTCACTTTGTTCAGTTTTGCAGCTGGGGAAACTGAGGAAGAGAGAAGCTGGGTGACCTACTCATACCTCCTCTGCCATGCTCCCTAGGACAAGGGGTGCTATTCAGTCCACTTCTTGTGGTGGGAAGTCCAATGCTTGTCAGTTGTGGGGCTTGAACTCTGGGCCTGGGTACTGTCCCCGAGCTCCTCAGCTTAAGGCTAGTACTCTATCACTTGAGTCACAGCGCCACCTATGATTTTCTGGTGGTTCTTTGGAGATAAGAGTCCCATAGATGTTCCTGCCCAGGCTGAATATGAACCATGATCGTCAGATTTACCCTCCTGTGTAGTTTGGATTATGGACCTGAGCCACCGGCACCTGGCGTAAGTGTAATTCTGACCATTTTTCTTTCACTCTCTCTCTTTCAGGAACTGATTGAATGGGTGCTGGAGAGGTGGCCCAGCATCCCCATGTGGCTGGAACCAAGAGGGCCCTCTCATTCTGGAGGTAAGCTGTGGTTCAGGAGCTGTCTCGCTCAGTCTGTTGTACCAGCTACATGACGTAAACCCCTCTGTGCCCTGGCTAGACTATGACAGTTATTCGTTGTCCATCTAGCATTATTGGACTCAATATTGTGCTCAACGTCCTTTCCTAGCACAAATTTCTGGACAAAATTATGATACATTGTTACAGAATGAAAATGTAAAGCCATCTTAAGAAAGTCTTTTAGGGCTTTGGGAATATGGCTTCATGGTATGGTGATTGCCTAGCATGCACGAAACCCTGTGTTCAATTCCTCAGTACAAATAAACAGAAAAAGAAACACTGGAAGTGATGCTCTGCCTCAAGTGGTAGAGGGTTAACTTGAGCAAAAAAAAAACTGAGGAATAATTCCTTAGCCCTGAGTTTAATCCCCAGGATGACAAAACAACAACAACAACAACAACAGCAACAAATATTTAGTTAGTAAATGCAAAATAAAGAACCCATATTTGGAATATATAATTGCTCCATCCATACTGATACCTGAAGATAGTACCTAATTAATGTACTTAACCTATATTTGGATACTGTGTTGAAAAAAAAAAGTTTTGCTCATTAGGTCACGGCAATTAATGCCAGGAATGTGCTTAGATGTCAGGTGAAGAGTAATTCTGGAAATTCAGATTCCAGGCTTTTGAGTGGTCACTACTAATCACAATGAGAAGGGTAGTCTAAGTGAGATTTAGAAACCTTTTGGCCAGTACTGGCACCAAAAAGATAGAGGCTAATTAACAGTTGTGACAGAAGAGAAGGAATAACTCCAGATGAAAGGAATAAGTGATAGTCAATAAGGTATAGCAGAAACCGTTCTAAGGAACCATTTTTGGTTATTGAAGAACAAGTTATCAACTAGGCTTATTCCTCATGGCCTTTAACATTCTAAATGTCCTAGGATAGTTCTTAATCACTGTGTGATAAATATATCTCCTTCTAGGGTGTTCTTTCATACCTGATCTCTTTTGCTTTCTAAAAACCTGTCTTTCTTTATTTCTCTATGAACATTTCCTAGTATTAAATATACCTACACAGAGGGAAGAGATGGTAATCTAAGGGTCCCATAGCTCATGAGGCATTAATGTAACAAAATGGAAAAAGAGGACATATTCATTGCTACCTCAATTATTCTGAAAAGCTGCAATGTCTCATCATTTGATTGAGATTTCCATTCTTTGTATACTTAGTGTCATTAAGTGACTAAATGCAAATATGAGCCAGGTGCAGGTGGATTTTACCTGTAATCCTGGCTATTCAGGAGATTGAGACCAGAGGATTGTGGTTCAAAGCCAGACTGGTCAGGAAAGTCCATGAAACCCTTATCTTCAATTAACCACAAGCAACCTGGAAGTGGTGCTGTAGCTAAAGTAGAGCACTCAACTTGAGCTGAAGAGCTGAGGGACAGTGCCCAGGATCAGAGTTCAAGCCGCAAGACCAAGAAAAATGTGCAAATATGACTTTAAGTTTCCCCAAAAGGAATGATGAAGTCAATAGTAATCTTGCCCAGCAGAGAAAATAATTCTAAAATGATTCAGTGCACCTATATTTACTGAGTTATTTAATTATGGATCATTTGCTGAACATATTTTCTTCTTTTACAAATTGTCAAATATTAGCCTAATAATAAACTTCATCTAGTATTTCGTAGTTCAAAAGAGAAGTCCATAAAGTTGATGTCACTTAACTTTCTTACAGTCTTAGTTCAAAGCCAAACCAGACAGGAGATTGTGTCAAATTCTTATCTGTAATTAAAAACCAAAGAAGCCAGAAGTGCAGTTTTGGCTCAAACAGTAGAGTACTAGCTTTGGGGGCAGGTGGGCAGGAACACAGTACAGGGACAGGGTCCAGCCTCTGAGTTCAAGCCCCAGAACCAGCACAAACTAAACAAACAAAACAAACACCAGGTATTTCTTTGGGAGCCTCCTTAAAGGAGTACTGGTCTGAGAAGAGGCTGCTTTTGCTGATCATACTCACTGGATCCTGCTTTTTCAGAATTGTTATTGCTATGGAAAACTCCGGACCAGACTAAAGGAATTGATAACTGAGTCCTGCAACAAGAAAATCATCTCAGGAGTGAAACATCCATGCATAAGACACTTTAAAATATCCATGTCTTTGTTTCTTTGCAGCAGAACACTTTTAAAACAAATATTTCCTTTTGTTCTATGCTGGCCTTCAAATGGCATATTGTTTCCTTTTGTAATACTCTCAATCAGAAGTTTACAGACAGGTTTTATATGAGTAAAGAACACACTCCAAAAGTCTTTAGCCCCCTAATTAATTGGGCAGTTGCTTCTTTGAAGATTTGTTGTTGGGGGATTTAATTTTTTGATTTCCAGTTATATTTTAGATATGAGAACCTTGTCCCTTATATGACTAGTGAAGATCTTCTCCCAATCCATGGGCTTTCTTTTGATCTTGCTAGCTATGTCCTTTGCCATGCAGAAGCTCTGCAATTTCACGCAATACCATTTGTCCAACCTTTTTTTGATTTTTTGTGTTTCTGGGTCTCTATTAACAAAATGTCATCCTGTGCCAAGATTACCTAGGGTTTCTTCTATTCTGTCCTGTAATGTCTTCAGGGTGTATGCTTTGTCTCCGAGGTCTTTGATCCTTTTGGAGTTGATTCTGGTGCAGGGTGATATATAAGGATCTAGATTTATTTTTCTACAAGTAGTTAACCAGTTTTGCCAGAACTATTTACTGAAGAGGCTGTCTTTCTTCCATTCTATTTTTTTTTAGCTCCCTTATCGAAGATTAGATAGCTATATGTCTGTAGGTTCATTTCTGGGTTTTCAATTCTATTCCATTGGTCCTGAGGTCTGTTCTTGTGCGGGTACCAAGCTGTTTTGATTACTATGGTTTTGTAGTAGAACTTGAAATTTGGTATTGATATGCCTCCAGCACTGTTCTTTCTGTTAAGGGTCGTTTTTGCTATTCGAGGTTTTTTATGTTCCATATGAATTTTTGGATTGCCTCTTCTATTTCCTTCAAGAAGGAGGTAGGAATGTTGATAGGTATCACATTGAATTTGTAGATAGCCTTGGGAAATATTGCCATTTGCTTGATGTTGATATTTCCAATCCAGGAGCATGCGAATTTTTGCCGCCTTCTAAGTTCTGTTTTAATTTACTTTTTCAGGGTTTTAAAGTTTTCATCATAAAGACCCTTCACTTCTTTTGTTAAGTTAACCTTGGTATTTTATTTTTTGTGTGTGGGGCAATTACAAATGGAGTTGCTTTCCTAATTTCAGCCACACTATTCTCATTGTTGACATACAGAAAAGCCATTGATTTTTGATGGTTAAATTTATACCCTGCTACTTTGCCAAAAATTTTGGATCACAGTGAGTAATTTGGGAGTGGAGTCTGTGGGATTCTTTAAATACAAGGTCATGTCATCTGAAAAGAGGGAGAGTTTTACTTTTCCTTTCCCTTTTTCAATCCACTTTATGTTTGCATTTTGTCTTATTGCTCTAGCTAGGCATTCTAATAATAGATTGAAGAGCAGTGGGGAGAGTGGACATTCTTGTCTCGTTCCTGATTTTAGAGGAAATGGCTTTATTTTTTCACCATTGAGTATAATACTGGCTGTGGGTTTCTCATATACAGCCTTTATTGTATTGAGGAAGGTTCCATAGATTCCTAATTTTTCCAGAACATTAATCATAAGGGGGTGTTAGATCTTGTCAAATTTTTTTCTGCATCTATTGAGATAACCATGTGATTCTTATCCTTGCTCGTGTCGATGTGATGAATTATGTTAATTGATTTGCATGTATTGAACCAGCTTTGCATCCCTGAAATGAACCCTGTTTGATAATGGTGTATGATTTTTTGGATGAATTGTTGAGGTCGATTGGCCAAAATTTTGTTGAGAAATTTTGTATCACTGTTCATCAAAGAAATGGGTCTATAGTTCTCTTTCTTTGATGAGTCCATGCCTGGTTTTGGGATGAGGGTTATTATAGCTTCATAGAATGAATTCGGTAGTGAATTTTCTCTTTCAATTTCATTGAAAAGTTGAAGCAATATTGGTGTGATTTTGATTTGAAGGACTTGGAGAATTCTGCTGTAAAACCATCTGGTCCTTTTCTTAGATGGGAGGCCGTTTATTGCTGTTTCTATTTCAATGCTTGATATGGGCCTGTTACTATGGCTTAACTCATCTTGGTTTAGTTTCCCCATATTGATATTTGCTATAAAAAGGTCCATTTCTGCCAAGTTCTCAAACTTATGAGCATAAACATTTGAGAAGTATTCCCGTATAATGTTCTGAATCTTGGTTGTTTTTGTGGTAATGTTTCCATTCTCATCTCTGAGTTTATTTATTTGGATGCGTTCTCATCTTTTTTCTGATAAAATTTCCTAAGGGTCTGTTTATTTTGTTAATTTTTTCCAAAAACCAAGTCTTTGTTTTGTTGATTCTTTCTATGTTCTTTTTGGCTTCTAATTAATTTAAATTCTGATTTAATTTTAATTATTTCTTTCCATCTACTAGATTGGGGTTTATCTTGCTGCTCTCTTTCAAGGAGGCTCAGATGTCTCATTAAATTGTTGGTTTCAGATCTCTCCAATTTGTTGATGTAGGAACTTAGACCTATACCTTGCCCCTGAGTACTGACTTTGCTATGTCGCAGAGGAGCTGGTAATTTGTGTGTACATTTTTGTTGAATATCATGAATACTTGAATTTCTTGTCTAATCACTTCCATGACCCACTGGTGGTCCAACAGTGTTGTTCACCCTCCATGTGTTACAAGACTTTCTTTGGTAGATTTTGGTGTTGATTTCTAATTTTCTTCCTCTGTGGTCTAAGAGAATGCAAGGTATAATTTCAGTGTTTCTGAATTTGGACAAGTTTGCTTTGTGACCTAAAATGTGGTCTATTTTGGGAAATGTTCCATGTGCTGCTGAGAAAAACGTGTATTCTGATTCTGCCAGTTGAAATATTCGGTAGATGTCTGTTAAATCTAGATGATCTATGCAGTTTTTTAGGTCTGCGGTTTCTCTGTTGAGTTTTTGCCGAGTTGATCTATCTAGTGGGGAGAGTGGTGTGTTAAAGTCCCTAACAATTAATGTCTTTGGATCTATGTGGGATTTGAGGGAAAGTAGTTTTTCTTGGATAAATTTGGCTGCTCCATTGTTTGGAAAATAGATATTTAGAATTGTAATATCGTCCTGAAGGAGGGATCCCTTAATTAGTATATAGCGAGCTTCCTTATCTCTTCTCATTGATTTTAATTTGAAGTCTTTTTTATCTGATATGGTGGCCGTTTGCTTGGTAGATTTTGTTCCAGCTTTTCACATTCAAAATGTGTTTGTTTTTATGGGCAAGATGTGACTCCTGAAGGCAGCAGATAGAAGGATCTTCTTTTTAATCCAACTAGGCAGTCTATGTCGCTTAATTGGAGAGTTAATTACGTTAATGTTGAGAGATAGGACTGAGAGGTATTTGGGAGTTCCTGCCACCTTCTTGGGATTGTGGCAACTGGGTTCTTCCTATGGTTCTTGGATTCTCAGTTTGGGTGCAGTTTCTTGGCCTTTATTGAGGTCTTGTTGATTTTCTACGTGTAGGATATCTTTAAGTTTCTTTTGTAGGCCTGGCTTGGGAGAGATATATTGTTTCAATTTTTCTTTGTTATGGAAGGTTTATATTTGACCTTCAGTTATGAAGTAGAGTTTAGCTGGGTACAGGATTCTTGGTTGATAGTTGTTTCTCTTTATGGCATGGCATACACCATCCCAAGCTCTTCTTGTTTTAGTTGTCTCTGCTGAGAAATCTGAGGTTTTTCTAATTGGTTTCCCTTTATTGGTGGTTGATCTTTTCTCCTTGACAGCTTTAAGGATCTTTTCTTTGGTCTGAATTGATCTTTTGCAGATTATATTGTATTGGTGAGATGTCCAGTTCCAGTCTCGTCTAGTTGGAGTTCCAAAAGCTTCTTGTATCTGAATAGGCCTATCTTTTTGCATGTTTGGGAAGTTCTCTGCTAGAATCCTGTTAATCAAATTTCCTAGACCATTAACTTCTCTAGGTATTCCTCTATACCCATTATCCTCAGATTAGGCCTTCTGATGATGCCTTCCAAATGTTGAATAGATCTGTCATATTTCTTGGATTTGTCTTGGATGGTTGCATGTTCTTTCTCTATAATACCTGGGCTGTCTTCAATCCCTGAGATTTGATCTTCTGCGTGGTCTAACCTATTGTCAAGCCTTTCTACTTTGTTTTTTATTTCTTTTCCTTCTAAATGGTCGGTTTTGATGGCTTCAAATTCTGTGTTGGAGCTTTTTTTTAGATCTTCTATGAACTTCTTTACTTCCTTAATTTGGTGTTTAGTGTATATTCTCAAATCACTTAGTTGATTGGTTATGCTTTCCTTGGACTGCCATTCCTTCTGTTGGGCTCCATTTAGCATTCTTTTTGTGGTCTCCCTGACTTCTTTCAGCTTTCTGTTTATGGATTCCATGAATGCCTCTATTGATCTTAGTCTATTCTCATCCCGATCTCTCAGTTCCTATATTTCTCTTTGATTAGCTTCCTCAAGTTCACGCAATTCTTGTAGTTTTCTTTGAGTGTTCTCAGCCTGCTCATGCCATTCCTGACTTTCTCTTCATCTGTTCTCAGCCTGCTCACACAATTCCTATCTATCTCTTTGACTCATCTCAACCTTCTCACGCAATTCCTGTCTATCTCTTTGATCTCAACCTGCTCAGGCAATTCCTATTTTTTTCTTTAAGTGTTCTTAATCTGCTTACGAAATTCCTGTATCAATCTTTGAGTAGCTTCCTCACGCTCATGACACTCATGTATTAATCTTTATTTGCCTTCTCTCTATCCTTGTCATGCTCACACTGAGACCTTTGCATGTTTTCACTCTATTCATTTACCCTGCTTACCTGAAGTGTTTGTAGAGCTTTTTGGGAACTCACCTCTGGACTATTTATTATCTGTTCTGTCCCCGATTGTCATGAGTGAGAGTTGACATCCCCAGACTTGCCATTTTTCTTGTGTTTTTCCGGTTTGTTCTGCCCATTTGGCATGAGAGTAACACCAGTTTTGTGCTAGAACACTATTGTAAGGTAAGCATCAACCAAAATCCATATTTGCACAGTCAAAAGTCTCCAGATACAATCTAGTTCAAGAGATACAATCTATTCAACATCAAACAACTATGTCTTAATTGCCTAAGAACAGCAAAGAAGAATTTTGCAACCAGAAATGATTAGGTTTAGCAAGAATGTGGGGGGAAAAGGATTAGAGGGATGTGAGAAGGTGAGGGAGAGTGGACTTAACCATGTCCTGATCTCAAAGAGGGAAATGGATTGGACAGAATGATAGCAGAGAGAGAGAAAAAGAAAAAGAAAAGAAAGAATAAAGAAAAAAAGAAGGAAAAAAAAAACAAGAAAAAATGGAAAACCCTAAATTTAAAATTAAAAAGTGAAACCCCTAAAAACTGCAAGTTTGAAGAAATAGTATTCACAGAAGAATGGGGATGGGATAAGAGAAGGGGAGGAATAGAAAGGAGACATGAAAAACTAGAAAAATAAAAATGTTTTAAAATATTTATGGGTATAATGAGGTAATACTGCTATTAAGGATTTTAAGTCTAAGATTATGAATTGAGTAATAAATTTCTGGATACTTTGGGGGATAAGATCTAATAATTGACGACATGTATATCTGATGATGAGCAGAATGAAAGAGAAGTGAAAAGAATGAGAAAAGAAAGGAAGTAAGAAAAAGGATCAAAAGATCAGTAGAGATAAAAAAGCACACACACATATACACCTAAAATAAAAATTATATGAGGATGAAAAGAAAAAATAATAGAAAACAAAATTTAAAAAGTATTAAAAATTAAAAATTAAAAAAAAATTAAAAATAAGGTACAAAAATATTTCTTTTATTTTTTGGGGTGGGGGATGGGAAGATTCTGTATCTCCCTTGTGTTAGTAACCAGTCTCTAGGTGGAGTCTCTGGTCTGCTTGTGGTATTTAGTTTTTCTGTAGCTTGATTGGTAACTTAGGTTAGTTTGGGCAAGCAGAAAAATATTCTGCTTTACCCAGGATTTTGTGATCCTCCTCCCAGGCTAGTTCAGTGGGAGGGAGATCAGTTTTGAGTATTGCAAAAGAGGGAGATAGCTGTTTATTCTAGTTTGGAGATGCTGTGCTGAGGCTAGGTTCTGGGTAGAGTTGAGGCCTTTCAGCAAACAGTAGCTTTTCCCTGAGGGGCTAGCTTGAGACACTCACAGAGCCCAGCCTGGAGCCATTCTCAGGGTTTATGTTTACAGAATTTCAATTGATTGTCTAGGCTGCTGTAGGGAGGGGGAGCCTCTGGCTCTGTTTACCCAGTGAAGAAAGCCACTCCTGAGGGTGAATTTTCTTCTGCCTGGGGTGGGTCACTTTTTCCTGGGTGGAGTTGAGCCTGGCAAGTCTGGGCAGGTTCAGGTGACCTGCTAAATGACTCTCTTGTTTTCTCCCAAAGCCTGAGTTTGCGCTAGCCCCTCAGCAGGGCCTTTGCCAGTATCAAAGAGGGAGATCTCTGGTAGTGGGGTGGTGAATGAGTGGGATTCCCTCCTGTGCTCTCTGAGAAGGAGTGAGGATGTCAGGCTTCTACTCATACTGCCAGAGTGTTGGTTCCTGGGTCGTCTCTGGTCTGCTATCTGCAGGGTGAAGATATCTGCTCCTTCTCAGTTCTTGCTGGTGTTGAGTAGAATCTGCTTGCCTCCTGCATCTGGCACCTCTGTCCCAGACTCCTTGTGTTGCAGGTATGGTGGCTACGACCACTGCCAAAGCAGCCGCCACTGTCGCAGCTGCCGGCAAGTGCTCAGATCTTTCTCCTTGCCTGGATTTTCCCCCTTTGGACAAACTCTCTGTACTGTGATGGCACATTTGATGTAATTCTCTGACCTAGGACTGTACACTGGAACACTAAAATTTCTTTCTATGTGAGAGCTTGTTTAGCCTCCAGCTTCATCACAGCCATCTAGTGCTTCACATTCTTACATATGTTTTAACATTGATGCATCCAATGACAAAGACACATTGCTTAAGTCACCCTTTTGATGACTGAAAAGAAACCAGGCTGCAATCTCATTCTATGGAAAATTTGTGCTTTTAAATTCTTTTAGATTAAAAATTGATGTGGGAGAATGAACATTCTGCATACAGTTTTATATTTTCCTAATTATTTTAATATATTTTCCAATATTATATAAGGTTAAAACATTACTACTTATTTAGTTTTAGGATTTCTAAAATGGCCAGAGTAAAAGTTCTATTCATTCACAATTTTAAGACAATGGAGTGTCCATTATGACCAAGTGAGAAATTTTACACTTTTTAATTGTCGTCCTTAAAGGTTGTGCTGGGGAATCAAGTCCAGTGCTTCATGTGCCTTAGTCTACTGCATGCCTCTGAGCCTGATGTGACCTGTGGTTTTATTTTAACTCAATTGGAATAAAGAAAAATTTCACTAGGAAGGTAATTACTTGGTTATTTTCTCCAATATCTCTCCCATACATAAAGTAATATAATTCTACACTGACAGAAAATGGTGTTCCTATTAGCAGTAACTGTTTATTTTTTGTATCCACACTCTTCACTAAGTCTTGCCCCTTTCCTATTCTCCTGTCCCATAAAACTTGACTAGATCCACTGGAAACCCTCTTCCAGTCAGCCTCCTTCTAAAAAAGTCCAAATTTAACTAACATACCACCTGGTAGTCCTGCTATAAATTTTCAAATCCTGACTGCCACCAGACTCCTTCCTAAAAGCCCTCCTTTGCTATAGGGAAAGCCTTCTTCTGCTCCACCCCTTCCTGGAATCCCTGCTCTGTACCACCAGAAACCAGGCCACAACCATATCACCTTCCTCTATGTCCTGCTTTGATGCACCAAGAACCCCACCTAAATCGGGCTCCTCCCTTGCATCCTCACTTCATCCACCAGATACCCCGCCCATAACTACTCTAGTCCCTCATAATCCCATTGCTCCCATATTCTAGTACCTCCAAGATCCTACTTCCCTTTCATACCCCACCCCCAAACAGACTGCTCCCTCAAGCCCCTCCTGGTTTCATCAGAAACTCCACCCATAACTAGCCTACTTTTAAGTGGGCTAACATCTCAAACTCAGCCCTGAACCTACCTCTTCCCACAAAGCCCATCATGCTACACATAAAAACCTCCACCTTCGTTTAACTGCCCTTGAAGCCCCACCTACTGTGGCCAGAAGTTTCTTACACAGCCCATCTCCTGCCTGTAAAGCCAGCCCTGCTCCACCACAAGCCCCTCCACCACCCAAATCTACTCTCTCAATGCCCTATATTGCTCCCCAGATAAACCCACCCCCTATTGGATTCTCCCTCAGATCCACACCCTACTCCACCAGATACCCTGCCCATAATTACCCTACAACTTTGTAGACCTTCCACTCTTTCTCAAAGCCCCTCTCCAATTAGCCCCATGGCTCTAAGACCTGACCTGCTCCAGAAAACCCCCACCACATTGCTCTACTGGAAACCACTGCACCAGTTAGCCTCACTCTGGAAGCCTCACCAGACTCAACTGTAAATCTCTGTCCCTCCAAAGTCACTTTTTGAAGGTTGCCTTGCCCTACTGGAAACCCTGTCCAAAGTCCTTGTCCTGCCTTGCAATACTGAAATCCTTACCCAACATTACTCTTCTTTTCGAAGTGGTGACTGGCTACACCAGAAAACCGTTCTAACTAATCTAGTCCACTGGATTCTATCAGTGCTCTCACAAAGCCCTGGTCCTGAAAAACTCCTCCATACATCGCGACTACATCTTGCTCTGCCAGAAACCCCACCTCCACACTAACACACTTCCAAAAGGCCTGCCATTCTCCACCAGAAACCCTGCCCCTTATTAGCCCACTTCTTCCTAGCACCTCCCTACACTCTCAAGGCCAGACCCTGAAAAGCCTCTCCCTCATAGCTCCGCATTCCTGCACCAGAAACTCCACCTTCTGTCAGCCTCTTGCCTCCATTTCTCGCCCTGCCTTGTGTGAAATCCCACCCTACATATCCCACAAGGGCTCACAGTGCTCCACCAGAATCCCTCCTCTAAGTAATCTCTTCTTTGTAGTCTTGTTCTTCTTCTCAAAGCTCTGTCCCAAACAGCCTCCTCTCCAGTGACCCCACCTTCTTCCACTGAAAACCCATCCACCTGCCATTCTCCATCCTAAAGTCCCAACTACTCCACAAGAGACACAGCCCCTAATAAGTCTAGTCCTTCCAGTCCCCTCCCTGATGTCTCAAAGCCCTACACAGACTGGCCTTCACCCTCAAAGCCCTTCCCTGCTCCACTACAGAGGATGTGTCACAACCAACTCCACCTTTGTACCAGACAGGGCTCCACCAGAAACCCCACACCATCTTATCCATGAAGGTCCCACCTAGTAACTTTATTACAAATGTGATTTTATACTAGTCATAGAATTCATACTAATCAATATGATAAGAAAGCAACATTAAATAAAGACAACAAAAATTAGATAGCTATTAGATGCCTTAGTCTAGTTTGGGGTTCTGTTACCAGGCAGATACACATTGTGCGAAAATGTGTGAAGATGATTCCTCTAACTGGAAAGTATTCTTTGAAGTATCAATAAGATTTCATGAGTGATGATTTTATTTCTAGAAAATTCGTGAACATTAGTGCCCATTAACTTCAAAAATATTAGTTATTCTAAATCCTCTGTTTTTGTTGAGGAAAGAGTATTAGTGTGTAAAATAATGACTTTCAAATCATCTCTCTAATGAATAATTTCGGAGTTGCTCACCTTACTATGTACCAGAGTTTTTAGTAACAGAAATTGTCTATCAGAATCAACTTTGATTTTCTTCCTTCCGCTAAAGTGCCCTTTGGAAAAGATTGAAGTGTGATTACACAGGTAAAATGCCAGAAATAAAAACATGTTTGAGATTATAAGAAAATTATGATGAAGATCCCACTCAATGTGCTTTACATTTTCTAACAAAAGGAACTTAAGCATATTTAACTGCAGACTTTGGGAAGACTAGAAGACAAAAATACAAGAAATGTTCTGTTATACCATGGTTCTGAAAACAAACCAAAACCAAGGAAAGACAACATAATGAGACAGAAGGGAATGAGAAACATGTACAAGTGAAATAGAATGTAAAACATACACTGAATCAGGTAAAAATAATTTTGGTCATGATGCCTGGTCGTTCAATATATTTCATTGTAAATATTGTTCTTTGTTAACCTGTGACTTAATATAAGTCTCAGCAGGGATCTTTCCAAGTAATTGTGTAATTAGTCAATTTCATCACTGCAAGATCGTCAGGATGGTAAACTCCCACTCACCTTAACATAACTGCAACAGCACTAGACATACACTCCTACTGGTCCAACTGAGTAAGCCAGACCTGTAGTTTACCAAAGCTTTGATTGTGGTATGCTATAGATTATTCAAGCTTGATGAAAAATGTCTCTGCCCAGAATTAAATGATGGCATTTATAGCTAAAATAATTTAGGGTCATTATTAAAATCTAACACATGCTGAGTGATTTTTATTTATACCTCTCCTTTTCCCTTTCTTTTATCCTCCCTTCTTTCTTTTCTTTCTCTTTCTTTCTTTCTTTCTTTTGTTTTGGGGGGGGGGAGTCCAGTCGTGGGGCCTGAACTCTTGGCCTGGGTGCTGTCCCTCAGCTCTTCAACTAAAGGCTAGTGGTCTACCACTTGAGCCACAGTGCCACTTCCGGCTTTTTTTCTTTTTGTTTATGTGGTGCTGAGGAATCGAACCCAGGGCCTCAAGCATGCAACGCAAATACTCTAGCACTGAGCCACCTTCCCAGCCCCTTTTTATTTCTATTTTCTTCCTTGTTTGCTTTCTTTCTTTCTCTCTTTCTTCCTTCCTTCAATTCTTTCTTTCTCTGTCTCTTTCTCTCTCTTCCTTTCTTTCTTTCTCTCTCTCTTGCTATCTTTCTTTCTTTCCTCTTTTAGAAAATATATGAATTTAGATATTTTGTTTGTTGAACAAGCATCCTACCATTAGAACATCCTTTTTCAATTTAGTTACTTTGCTCATAGGTTATCAATTTTGCTGAGGGCTGAACAGAGGCTAAGTTCCTCACTTCCGTCTGCCAAGTAGCTGGGTTCACAAATACATTCCAACATACCAAGCTTTAGGATGATATGAGCCTCTTATTACTTTCCTTGCACATTGGTTCTGAACTGTGATCTTCTCAAATTTTACCTCTTCAATTAGTGATGTGCGTTCCAGTAGCCTGCTCTCGGTATAGAGTGTCTAAATGAATTATTGAATGCAATTTCACATTAATCTCTTTTTCTTTGCCAGTCCAGGGACTGTTATAGTTTTATTTCTATACATTTTTTGTGTATATGTGCACATTAGCTTAAAAATGTTACGTTTTGCCCCTTTGTTTCTTTTTTCTTCTTCTTGGTCATGGGGCTTGAATTCTGGGTCTGGGCATTTTCCCAGGGCTCTTCAGATTAAGGCTAGCACTTTATCACTTGTGCTACAGTGACACTTCCGGTTTTCTGGTGGTTAACTGAAGGTAAGAGTGTCAAAGATTTCCTCCAGGACTACCTTTGAACCACCATCCTCAGACCTCAACTCCTGAGTAGCTAGGATTAGAGGCATGAGCCACTGGCACACAGCTAATTTGTGACTTATTTTAAGTTCTATGATTTAGTTGAGGGAGTAACATGAGTGTGTAAAAAAGTTAACTTTCAAGTCATCTCTCTAAATAATTTCAGTTTCATTTTCATAATATTTATTGCAGTGATTAATGACAGAAGCTCCCAAAGTAACAGAATGATCCTTCATATTCTCTTGCCCATAGGTACTATTAGAAGAGAATGAGTGAGATCTAAGTCTAAGACAATATGTACTTGAAATTATAAAAAAATATTTTGATGATACATTAAGAGCCAGATAACAAAATGTGCTTTTCATTTTCTAAAGAAAGGAATGTCATAGAAATATATTTATTGACAGGCTTTTTCATCTGAAAAACAAAGAAAAAACAATATCTTAAAAAAGTTGAAAAGGATCAGCAACCATGTAAATGCTTCAGGTAAATAATTCTTTGGGAAAAGTACTTGTTCAATAAATTTATTCATTGTAATATTTTTATTTTTATATATTATGTTACTTAATATATATGTGTGTGTATGTGTGTGTGTGTGTATGAGTGTGTGTATGTATCTGTCTGTTGAACTGTATGGTTAGGTAATTTCATCATGTCAAGTTCATCAAAAAGATGTACTTTCATAAGCCTTAACAAACTTGCAACACCATTGCACATGCATACTTATGTGTTCATTATTTTAAGCTAGACCTGTGTTTTACCAAAGCCTTATATATAGTGTGTTATTTTTTCATTTAGGCTTGACACAAAATGTGTTTACCCCTAGAAATAGATGATGGCATTTATAATGACAATAATTTAGTGTAAATCTTTACATTGAAGACTTGCTCAGTATGAGTTGTTCTTTCTTTCCTTTTCTTATTTTATCTTTAGGAAGTTGATTTGAGTTTTGATGTTGTGTTTGCCAGACAGGTATTCCACCACTGGAATCACTCCACCATTCCTTTCTTGTTTAAGTTACTTTACTCATAGAGTAACAATTTTTGCACCCACCCCAAAAAACAGGAATCATGATTGCATTCCAATATCCCTACCTAGTAGGTTGATATGGGACATACTTTCCTACCTAGACTTATTTAGAACGGTGATCCTCTCAAATTCTACCACTTTAGTTAATGGTGTGAACTCCAGTTATGCCTACCTCTAGAAGATATGACAGAAATAAATGATTACATGTAATTTGAGTTAATCATTGTTTAATATAGGTGATTTGATATTAAAATGTAGGGTAAGTTTGAAAGTAAGAAAGAAGAATGAAAAAGAAAGAAAGAAAGAAAGAAAGGAAGGTAGGAAGGAAAGAAGGAAGGAAGAAAGACCGGAAGGAAGGAAGGAAGGAAGGAAGGAAGGAAGGAAGGAAGGAAGGAAGGAAGGAAGGAAGGAAGAGAAAGAAAATGATTGAAAATGAATTTTTTGGAGTTAGGAATCACATGGCAGAGGTACTTCCTGTATTTTGTATTAGGTCTTCCCCAGGCCATGCAGACCCTTTGCAGACACCTTCCCACTTCTTGACTAAGTTTTCACCCTTTAAGTGTTACCTATGTATTTGGCACACCTGGAGGCAGCCACCATCCCCTCCTGCTAAGTCACAACCTTGTCAGCCTCTGGTCACACTTTCCATCTAACCAGAGGTGAGTCCCAGGCCTTAAAGTCACATCTAGATCCAGTGTAGCCAGAATTTTCCCCCACCTGGACACACCTCATCCGGTACTTCACCTGGATACATCCTCGCCCAAGGTTAGGTTGCCCCATTTTTTGTACATGCCTTTCTACCATGTATGGCATGGGCAGCAGTTCAGTAAATAAACTAGTTTACCTGACTGAATACAGTGTGTTGTTCTCTTCATTGACTACCCATGAAACTCACCTAATTAATATGCTTTACTCTTAAGAGTTTCTAGCTATGAATCCATGGATACTTTTGTGACATATGTGAGTTCAGTATCTACAAAACATATGTACTGACTCATCATTTAACAATATAATTCTGCCTGGAATCTTTTTTGGGGGGGAGGTCCAGTCATGGGGCCTGAACTCTGAGCCTAGGCACTGTCCCTCAGCTCTTCAGCTCAAGGTGAGTGCTCTACCACTTGAGCCACAGCGCCACTCCCGTTTTTTTTCATTTTGCTTATATTGTGCTGAGGAATCAAACTCAGGGCCTCATGCATGCAAGGAAAACACTCTACCACTGAGGCACCTACCGAGCCCCTGCCTGGAATATTTAATAGCAGTTTAATTAACCATAAAGTCTATTTTGTTTGCTTTTCTTTGTTTTGTTTTTGTGTGTGTGTTTACAGTAATAAAAGATTTGGTGGGACAATCTGAAAGGATCTCTGGCTTCATATTTTCACATCACTCTGGGCTACAATCTGTGTGCTACCAGCTCAGATGATAGGACTTTGAAATTTTGGAAAGAAAATGAACGTCATAAGGACTCATGGCTTCGGGATTTCTCAGATTCTTTTTATAAATGTAATAGTTACTAAGGTATATACAGTGAGGTTACCATTTCACAAGAAATTCAAATATTTAGATGTTTATTTATATTTTTGTCAGTTGTGGGGCTTGAATTCAGGGCCTGGGAACTGTCCTTGAGACTCTGTGCTCAAGTTAGGTAGCATTCTAACAATTGAGCCACAGAGCCACTTCTGGCTTTTGAGCTGTTAAATGGAGATAAGAGTCTCTTAGGGGGACTTTTCTTCCTGGGCTGGCTTTGAACTGCAATCCTCAGATCTCAGCCTCATGAGTATCTGGGATTACAGGCATGACAAACTGGCACCTGCCTTGAAATTGTCTTTTTGTGTGTGTGTGAAAATACCGTAGAGAGGGGTTACAATTATATGGGCAAGGTAATGAGCACATTTCTTACCAAGAATTGTTGCCCACTCCTTTGTTTCCCCTTCCCATTCCTTCTTATCTCCCTGCCACACACCTCCCCTACCCCCCACCCCCGGGGGAGTGCTGACTCTACCACTGAGCCACATTCCCAGCCCTCTTTTGTATTATTATTATTATAAAGGCGAGTTACACAGATGTTACAGCTGTATGTCAGGTATGGATATATATCTTTTTTGAAAAGTCACTTCTTCCCTTGCTCCTCAATTTTTCTCTCTCACTGGTTTGGTTTTATTAACTTTCTTCTTCTTTCTTCTTCTTCTTCTTCTTCTTCTTCTTCTTCTTCTTCTTCTTCTTCTTCTTCTTCTTCTTCTTCTTCTTCTTCTTCTTCTTCTTCTTCTTCTTCTTCTTCTTCTTCTTCTTCTTCTTCTTCTTCTTCTTCTTCTTCTTCTTCTTCTTCTTCTTCTTCTTGTTATTATTATTATTGTGCTGTAGAGGGTTTAGTTACATTCACTTGGTAATGGTTACATTTCTTTTGTCTATGTTTTTTTTTAGTCAGTAATGAGGCTTGAACCCAGGACCTGGAAATTGTCTCTGAGCTCTTTTGCTAAAGAATTGCACTCATATTGAGTGCTCTACTTTCCTGAGTGCATTTCTTTTTGGACAATGTTACCCTTTCCTTTCATCTCTTCCAGTTTTCCCGTCCTTCCCCACAAACAAGTTGCATAGGTCTTTTTCAACATAGTACCAATTGAATATCACTGTTGCACATGTTCATCCTTTGTCCCTCCTTTTCTATGACGCCTTTAACTTCTCAAAGAAAGATAAATGTTAAAAAATGACAAAAATGAAAGAAAATAAAGAAAAATATCATCTTATTTCTGTTTTCTGGTCACTGGTTATTTTTGAGATAGGGTGTGTGTGTGTGTATGTGTGTGTGTGTGTGTGTGTGTGTGTGTGTGTGTGTGTGTACTGGGGCTTGAACTCAGGGAGCTGACCTTTAGCTTTTTTAATCAAGGATAACAGTCTACGACTTAAACCAAATTTCCACTTCTTGATTTTGAATAGTTAATTGGAGATAAACCTTTCACCGGTTTTTCCTACCTAGTCTAGCTCCAATTCACTTTCCTCAGATCTCAGATTTCTTAATTGCAAGGTTACAGGTGTGTGCCACTGGTGGTGCTATGCCTACCTTCTTTTTGTTAAGTAGTTGAAATGTAAAAGACAGTTGAAACCATAGTAAAAAACATCAATTTAACTTTCCTAACTTCATTAACTTTTAATATTTTGTCACATTTGATATGTACGGAAAAACTTTTTTTGTAAATGCTCCTGCAATTTGGTTTTCATCTGTGTAATTTCCTCATGATGAACTGGATTTTATAGCTTTTTACCTATTAAATATTGATGAGAATATGTCCAGAGGACATTATTGTTGGCTTTCATAAAGAAATGGTGCAAGCTAACACTTGTGATAAATTTGTGTGCAGGGCCCCAATGGTATATCCACATTGTTAGCAAGAAGACAGGAGTGCCTGTTACAAATCTAGATCTGACAAAGCCCTGACTCAGACCTTCCTGTAGGTCTTCTTAGAGTGCAATCTTGAATCTCCAGTGACTATGACAGAGCCCTGCTGTATGTTCTCAGGACACATCCAAGGTCACCAGTCAGGCATGGCACCTACAGTGTGATGGGAGACTGTTGACTGCTTCCTATGATGGAACGACACAGGAAATGTTAGGTCCTTAAGCTGTCATCAGTCCCTAGGGCTCCTCATTGAGCTTTTGATCCTAAGATTTAAGGAGACATCAAACTCTCTCTACCTTGTACCAGTTGTGGACCTGTTTTTCTTCTATTGCTGTCATCTTCTGTGGAAAGAAATGATCTGAGCTCTATAAGCCATTTTGCTTAGTCTAGGCCCTTAGGGAAAGTCTGTTTTTTCTACTTAGACAAAAAGAAATGTAGTGATAAAAAATATCAAACAACATTTTTTCTAGTCTATTTGTTACCCAAAGATGTTTTCAAATTATATAAGTAATTCTTATTAGTAAGAGGCACTTAATTAGCAGTCACTTTCTCAAACTCCTAAGTTCCTCAGTGAGCTGTGCGAGAGAAACCACAGCGAGTATTAGGCATCCTCCAGTCTAACTTCTTGGCCAGGGAGAAGTGGCTCTATGCTAGGCCTCCAAATGGAACAAAGAATACTTCTTATACCTCAGATTACAGGTCCAAGCTATACGTACCAAAGAAAGCTAAGGAAAAGACATTAATCTGACTTGGGAACAATGCAGATCACAAACGTGAATTCTAAGTAAATAGAAATGAAAAGAAATTTTCCTTTATTCTTATAATACAATTAAAAGTGCTACATTTCTCATTATCGCTTAATTGTGGTTATATGTACTTAGTACTACCTTCTTGGAAGTCCAAAACATCTATTTGACATGAACTCAGAAGTTCCGTTGTTATCATATCAGCTTGAGATTTTATGAAAAAAGAAATTTAAATTTTTATATTTCTAAAAATCTTTATTATTATAAAGCTGCTGTACAGAGGGGTTACATTTACAGGAGTAAGTTACATTTTTCATTGAACATTGTTACCCACTCCAGTGTTTTTCTCTCTCTGTCCCGTCCCTCCACCCCCTCCCTACCATTACATTGTAAAGTTAATTTCTACCCTAGTGTCCTGTGAGTATCATTGTTGCAATGGGTCAGCTTTTGTACTTCTTTCAGCATTTTGTTATTTCCCTTCCCTTCCCCCAATCAGATAAATGCATATACAGGATTCAGGGTATCAGAATCATAGACAGGAATTGTCATGGATTAAACCAATAGGAAAAGAAAAATGACATAAAGTAAGAAGAAAGAACTAGCTGCAGTACATTGGCTACATCAATATTGACAACTAAACAAGAGATGACCTGCTGTTTCTATGTCTTGGTGTTCATTTCAATTAGCATCATTTTGTATGGTCATATATATGCTCATAACCTATTATGATCCACTTTCAGGAGTAACAGGCTAATGCTAACCATTGCAAATGAGGGAAATCATAGAGTTCATGTTTCTTTGGGCCTGGCTTGCTTCACTTAATATGATTTTTTCCAAGTCCTTTCATTTTCTTACAAAAGGGACACTGTCATGCTTTCTGATAGAAGCATAAAATTCCATTGTGTAAATATACCACCTTTTCTTGATCCATTCATCTACTGAGAGGTAATTGGGTTGGATCTGTATCTTAGCTATAGTAAACAATGCTTTAATGAAAATAGTTGAGCAGGTAGATTATTGTACCCTAGTTTGAGATCATTTGGATAGATGCTGAGGACTCGAATTGTTGGATCTCTAGTAGGAAGACCCCTACTCAAGCAAGCAAGCCCACTTAGTCGTCCAGAGTGACAGAGCTCACCACAACAAAGTTGTTAACAAAGAAACAACTTTATTGAGAAGGTTCCAACACTGTCCTGTCAGTGCCCGAGCACAGGCTCATGAGCTGATACTGCGACCCCTAGCGGCCCACGTACTCTGTTTTTTTAAAATTTTTATTTTTTTTTTATTGTGAAAATACTGTACAGAGGGGTTACAATTAGATGGGCAAGATAATGTGTACATTTCTTAAGAAGCATTTTAGCCTCCTCCTTTGTTTCCCCCTCCCATCCCTTACCAGCCTCCCCCCATCCCGCCACCCAATCCTCCTCCCCCCCCAACCAAAGTTGTAAAGTTCATTTTCCACAAGACAACTTGTACTTCTCATTGTTGCAACGGGTCCACCTGTATCCTTATTTAAACGACTTGTTTTTCCCCTTCCCCTCCACAAATTATACCGACATCAAATATAGTGAAAGCAGGGATTATACTGTGGGGGAAGGACATACAAAGCAACAAAGAAATAATCTTATAAATGTGTTAGAAACAAATGCATGAAAGAAAAAAAAAACATTTGAATGCATATCTTAGGCAAAATTCATGAGGTCAATCCTGGTCATGTATATGACCAATGAGATTGTCACACACACAAAATATTGCACAGTCATACTAGACCACACACAGGTGGTCAATGAGGTTACAGTTTGTCACATAATGGCTGTTTAAACCAGCCTATCACGTTTGGTTTAAATGACTCACAAATTCAATGGGTAAGGCTAAGCTCGAGCAAAAAGCATAGTTTATGGTAAGCATACACATAGGAGGAGTTTATTGGAGTTTACCATGAGCACGTGAAAAATGTGGAGTTCATGGTAAGCGTGAGATATTGCCAGTAGGACCCAGATTACAACATATCTGTTTTATTGGTTAGTCCTAACAGAACAATCAAGGTGGGTTAGATTGTTAAGGGCGGGGGGGGGGGGGGGGAGGGTGGGTGGCCGGATGGGGCATTCTTTCCATTCCATTCCAGAAACTGGGCTGGTTGGAGCCAAGGTCTAGTAAATCTTTTTTAAAGGTTTTATTTTCCTCTAAAATCCCTAAAACAAAGGCAAAGCCTAGAAAAAACTGCACTAGCTCAAGTCTCCTCTCAGGATCTACTTCAGATCTTAGGGGAGTTCTATGTTTAGTCTTTTGAGGAACCTCCATACTGCCTTCCAGAATGGTTGAACCAGTTTACATTCCTACCATCAGTGTAGTAGTGTTCCCCTTTAGCCACATCCACCCCTGCATCTGTTATCGTTTGTACTCTTGATAATGGCCATTCTAACTGGGATGAGTAGAATCCAAATGTGGTTTTGGTTTTGATTTGCATTTCTTTTATGACCAGTGATGCTGAGCATCCCCCTTCTCTTTCTGAGAAGCCACACGATTTCAGGCGTTTAGTGTCTCAACAGAGACATAGAAACTTGTAATATTGTGTGTTTTTTGTTATACATTCATTTCACTTGGAGCTTCCAATGACTCCTATAACACATAGTAAAAGTTTATACTGTTTCCCTCCAAGAAAAAGAAAAAATTGATTTTCAAAAAGCATAGAAAAATATACCTTTGTCAGGGTTCCCAGTGAATACTAAGGAAGATTCCTTACTGGGAAATTTTATTTGGTTGCTTGTTCGTTAAATCACTTAAACACATGTTGAATTTGGGTTTTCCCCACCAAATCTTCAACAAACCAGAAACTATGTTGCCTCACTGGATTTTGCTTCAAAAGTTGCAAAATATTTTGACATATTTTTGATTTGGTGTTTTGGAGGTTTTTGGCTTTTGGAGTGTTAGTGGGACAGAACTCAGGCTTGAAATGAGTGTCTGGAGCTCTCGCATAGATTATTTTATTCAATGCTGTCACTGTGCCACTCAGACCACATCTCCACTTCTGGTTTTTTGCTACTTAATTGAAGATAACAATATTGATGATTTATTAGGTTGGGTTGGCATCAAACTGTGATCCTCAGATCCCACCCTCCTGAGCAGCTAAGATTACAAGAATGAGCCAGAACCTGGATATATTAGCTCCCTATGAAACTTAAACAAGGGCAATTAATTCTGAAGCATGTATGTATGGTTACATATTTCAAAATTAGTTAGAAAAATATAGCCTTAAAAAAAGAAAAATATAGCCCTTTATTTGTGTGTGTGTGTGTGTGTGTGTGTGTTGTGTGTGTGTGTGTGTCTGTGTGTTCGTGTGTGAATGTGCTGAGGGAAATGAAGATGTATGTACTGATTTTGAGGAAAGATTTCAGCTAGGGCTTTTCACAGACTGAACAACTCTCTACAGAATGCTAGAGATTAAAGTGAGGTAAATGATGTCATCATCCCATTCATCTACATCCCTTGCTAACATATGCATATACTGTGGTGTTTTCATGAGTATTTTGTGTATGAGAGCCAGTACTGAGGCTGGAATTCAGGGCCTAGATTCTGTCCCTTAGCTTTTGTATGCGATGATAGCACTCAACTATTTGAAGCATAGCTCAGCTTTCTTCATTTACTGTTTAATTGGTTGTAAGAGTCTTTTTTGCTCATTTGGCTTTGAACTGAGTTTCTCATATCTCAGGGTTCTGAATAGCTAGTTTTACAGGCCTGAGCTTCCAGTGCCTACCTTTTGATTATTACTTTCAGAAGCTACATTCTCACACACATTCCTTGCATTCAAACACTTCACTGTTCAGGCTGTCTGACAAGTTGTGAGGAAAGACGGTTGAGTGGATAAGTTACAAAATGGTAACCCATTAACATCATTCTGGTCAGTTACTTACCTTTCAGTGAGTGAGTACATATTTCCACTTTCATTCTGACTTTTTTTTAACAGGAACTCATGAAATGTTTTTGATACGTCTTTTAAATATTATCTCCTAAACAGGAGCTATTATTTGAATGTATTTGATAATATTTCAGATGGGGGTGGTCTTGTGTATCTGGATGTCTATGGGCAGAAGCCGTCCATCTGGGCTTCAGGCACAGAGCGGATACTTCCTGTCTGCTGGTTGCAAAGAGGAAGGTTTTCTTCCAGGCTAGGCTTTGAATTGAGATCCTTTCATCATAGACTTCTAAGTAGATAGGATAACATGCATGAACCACCACCAACTGGCTTGTTTTAGAAGCATTAATTGCTTCTCATTCATTGCTTTTTTCCCTGGAAGGTTGATCTAGACAGGCTGCTTGTACCTCATGATAAGGTGATTTGAATAATACCCTTTGCCTCTGGCATTTCTGAAACTCATTTTCTCAGTTCTAGGCAAATGAATTTGTTCTAAAGCCAATAGCATTTTCCTTCTGAGATGTTAAGTTGCTTATTTAAATCTCTTATCCTTT
The DNA here is from genome assembly GCF_019054845.1 of Dipodomys spectabilis. Classification (NCBI taxonomy): domain Eukaryota; kingdom Metazoa; phylum Chordata; class Mammalia; order Rodentia; family Heteromyidae; genus Dipodomys; species Dipodomys spectabilis. Next base: position 1,008,471 of record NW_024870828.1, on the reverse strand, counting down.
CCTTTGGCAAAGCAATCAGGACATTTCTGTAAAATCTTACTTCTTGAGAGTATTATAGCTAGAAGTTGTGTGCACACTTTCATATAGTCTCTCCTTTTATAAACACATGTTACAATTTGGGTGGAAGAATGATGACTATTGAATTAATTTGATAACCACGCTAGAATTTTTAAGCCTTAATGCTTATTAAATCAAAGGATGATTAAAAATATTCATAACAGTGGAATATGGCTACTACTCATTTGATGTATGTGGACAATGATCAGAATTATTATGATTAATAAAATATATCTTCAAATTTCCAGTGGTAGACTGCTATGCTAACTGGGAGGAGACAGTGGTGATGCAAGGACTTTGAAAGCTGGTAATGAAGCAAAATATCCGGGGAGAGCATTTGCTAACAATAAAATTTCCAAGGCTCATACCAAATATATTGAATTAGAATTCTAAGGATTAATGACCGTACCAAATTTTATTGGTTGGCTTCTTTGTTTTGTGAAGTCCTGGGATTTGGACCTAGGGCCCAGGTGCTGTCCCTTAGTTCTTTATCAAGGCTAGTGCTCTACCAGTTGAAACACAGCTTCATGTCCATATTTTTCATGGTTAATTGAAGATCAATCTTACCAAATTCTCTCTTTGGGCTTGCTTTAAACCTGATCCTCAGATATCAGCCTCCTGAATAACTAGGATTGCAGTTGTGAGCCACAAGAGCCCAGGTAGATTCACATTTTAAAAGTATTCTTTTTTTGTTTTTTTTTTTTGGGGGGGGTCCGGTATTGGGGCCTGAACACTGGGCCTGGGCGCTGTCCCTCAGCTCTTCAGCTCAAGGCTAGTGCTCTACCAATTGAGCCACAGCGCCACTTCCGGCTTTTTTCTTTTTGCTTATGTGGTGCTGAGGAATCGAACCCAGGGCCTCGAGCATGCAAGGCAAGCGCTCTACCACTGTGCCACCTTCCCAGCCCCTTAAAAGTATTCTTTACTGAATCAGATGTGTCTGACTACTATTTTTGCATTTTGGTTCCAGTGGGTCATGTGAGATTTAAACTAAAATCAGAACTTTTCTTCTTGTAACCAACATCATCCAATATCTATCTAATTTATTCCTATCTTAATTTCTGATCTCTTTTTTCTTCTTTGTACCTTTCCATTCTTATTTCACAAGCAAGCATGTCAGTGCTATTTTCCTTTTCTGAAGCAAGTCAGGTCCATTCCCATCAATGGGTGATGTACTTACTGTTCTTACTGCCTGAAGTACCTGCTCTTAGATAATTGCCTGGATGATTGCTCTCATATAAACATCCCTCCTCAATGTTACGTTGTTGCCACAAAATCACCAATTTCATGTCTCTGATTTATAGAAATTATCATTACGATTTCTGGTTTCCTTTCCAGTATGAAATTGGTGAGGAGAGAGCCACATTCACTTCTGTTTCTCCAACACCTCTAATAGTGCCTAGTCCTTAGTGCTCAGGAGCCTTACATGGAGATCAGGCTTCTCCAACTCAATTTATCCTAGCTTCTGGTCAGGACAGCTGTTCAAGCTGAAGTTTGTTGGCTAGTAGTCATTCCCTCTCATTCTTTGTGCCTTTTGGTGTTGTTGAGTCCACTTCAGGGCCAAATCAGTGCCTGACACCTATTTGCTGTTATGGCAAAAGTGGCTGTGACATCACAGAATTTATGGCCATTTTATTGTGAAGCTGTGTGAGGACACCAACCCCCACACGTTTTCCCCAAGATATATGTCTCCTTTGCCCAAGAGTGCATTCAACATTTCAGCAACCAAACTATAACCAGTTCCTGATAAACGCAGAGTATGTGTCCAATTCCTTTAAAAAAAAAAAAATTGAAGACATGCCTTTGATGATTTGTCATTGAATTATTGAAACAGAGTATATAATTTTATGTATTTGTGAGTCTTTGACCATCTCGCTTGAGCCCTGCCATATTTCTATGTGTTTGCAGCTTGGGAACAGAAGTAAGTTTTAATTCAATATAGTCAGAGACTATGGTTCAGAAGTCTCTTTTTGGAACATTTTGGAGGGAATATCAACTTTCCATTTGATGTTCTACAGGTGGCCATCTTGGTACAGGAACTGAGTAGACTGTCATAAGATCAGAGGCTTGTCCTGATTTCTACTGACTTTCCTCTGAGGTCAGGGAATGTGATCCCACTGTATATGTGTCTCTTGGCTACACTCGCGGGTCCAGGCCTCCTCTGAAAATCTAAGGCTTGGGGTAAGAAATACTAGAACTCAGAACCCAGCTTCCCACATCACTAGGATTACAAGCTTGAGTTTATGGACTCAAATTTTTTATACATACTGCAGTCAGTTTCATAATATTCATTTTCATTATATTCACTTCATAGATATATACAAATATATGTATGTAATTATTCATCTATTTATAATCAGTCTTGTATCTAGAAAAACAAATATATATTCATATAATTATAATCAAATTATATCACTTCTTTCCCCAATAATAATTACACTAATGTTTTATGCAAAAAAATACTCAAGACTAAAAATTTAAGTGCCTTTTTAATTTGAAAAATCATATTAAATCTTATATATCATATAATCTACACTATATAACATAAAGAATATAATATGTATTTATATATAACTGATTTAATTGTGTTTTTTCTTCCTGATTTTGTGTTTGTTCACATCTGTAAGCCTTTTCTTTTATTGAAGATCGTTTTTACTTTCCAGTATACATATGTCCTATATATTTTTTCAAATATTTTCAGCCCTAAGTAAACTTTTTATATTATTGGAACCAAATTTTTCTTCCATATTTGCCCAAAGCACAATGAAGATGTATACAGATTGGAACTCACTGTTGAAAGCGTGTCCCACATACCACTATAATTATTGTGGCATTTGTCCCAATTGACAGAATAGTTTTCTAGGACATGTGATCTGCTATGTCTTAACCTTTTGTAGCTACCTTATCACCCCATATAGGTATGGCCTGGCTTCATTGCCATTCCCTGTGTATTTAACATCTCCCATTATGTCCAGTAGGATCTCTTGTACAGCCCCCTGTCACTCTGTGTTTCCCATCTCACAGAACACGTATTCACGATGCTTCAGATTGTAGGTTTAAAAGGAAACATTTAGGATTCAAGAATTCTAGAATATGTCAAAAACATTGACATTTTAATAAAGTTAGAAGAATAAACACAATGAACCTCTTACAACAATCAGGACAAAAAGAAAAAGAAGATTTTCTCAGAAAGGGGAGAAGGAATCTCGAAATGTAGATTGGCCTCTAAATTGCCTTCAGGCAGAAATTCTGCCTCAGAGTCCTCAAAGGGATCTACTTCCTCACTAAAGACAGGATTTTCTTCCTGAGTCCAGGTAGGGACAGATTCTAATTTCTCAATTGGAAATTGGATCCCCTGCAAGTGGACACATTGCTCTGGGAATTCTGTGACGAAAGATTCCCTTTCCTCAGCTGAATCTAGATTTTGGACCTCACTTATTGGTTTTTCTGAACATAGACTGGGGTCATTTTCCATTAGCACACATTTACCCTGAACACTATGACATGATTTTTTTATTATTATTATCGGTTTGGAGCTCATCTAGCTGGATTGTGGACATCAGTGGGAGACATTCTGGATCGTCTTCTTCCTTGGTGGGATGTGCAGGTGTACCTGCATCACATGTGGGATTCAGAACCAGTGGGATGTCCACAGGACTCAAAATCTACTTGGGCCTTTCTACAGATTGAAAAAAAAAACCTCTAGGTTCACATGCTTTCTGGAGATCAGTGATGGATTCTGATCTCCATCAGTCACCATAGACAACTTCAATGATGGGTTCTTTATCTAGAGTTCTACAGGAGCTGCTCTAGGGTGATGCAAACCTGAGAATGGAAAGAGGTACAGGAGTCTTAGAGTAGACCCTAGAAGTTAAGGTGTGACTAAACTTCCATTAGGACCGAATGCAGGAAGCTATAGGATTTGAGTTCGGACTGAAAACTGATGAGAAGGTAGGGTGTTTCTAATGAGTGGCTACTTCCAAGTTCTTTCAAAAGGAGAACAGATATTACCTGGCCTAGAATATCCATAACAAGACATTTTGCCAAGCTGGGGAGTACTAAGGGCTCTTGGCCAATCAGGGCCATCACTAGAGACATAGGTTCCATCCCTACCCATGAGGCATCTAAACAAGGTCTTCTTCCTCTTATTCTTGGTCTCATGGGTCATGGGTTCCTCCAGCTAGTCCAGAAGAATACATAAGTAGAAGAACAGGTCTGAAGAGGGCATATTGAGCTTGACATACTGTGTAAGTTCTTTTGAGTGTCATGGTTCTTGGGCTCATAGAAATGATCAGAGTAGAAGTCAATCCACATAGGGAGGATTGAACAAACCATGCTGTGTGCAAATTAGTGACAAAGAAAATGAAAGCCCACACTCCCCATTCTGAGTCTTGTACTATAGCCTCTTTCTGGCAGGACTTGCATGTTGGGAAGTGGGAAGAGACTCCTGCAAGCAGCATGCTCCTCACAATCCACTTCTAGAAATGTCTCAAATATAATCACCTAAAGTTCTCCCTGTAATAGGAAGAAAAAGTTGTTCCCCACTGGATTGGATTTGCTATACACAGCCCTCCCTGTCATCCATGAGAATCCAAAACCACAAGCACATCCATAACTGTGTAATCTGCTATTCACTGAAGTGCCAAGCCTCAGCTCCCTGGTGAAAATCACAACTGGTGTGCAAAGACGAAAGTTGACTGATTCAGAAACGTGAAAATACCAAGTTTTCAAGGACAAAAACTTCTCTTTGTGCCAACATCCACTTACTTTTTCACTTGTTCATCTTCCTCCCAGATATGGTAGAAGGATCTTTACCAATAGGAGGAGAGTAGGAAGTTAACTCTATGCTTCTCCTTTTCTGAAGTTAACTCTATGCTTCTCCTTTTATGAACTAACAGGACACAAATGGGACTGGCTATGTCCCACATGGTAATGTAAAAATGACAGACAAAAAGTAGAGTTATGTCTATACAATTTCACAGAAATTCTGTGCATCTGTCCCAATAAATACACAATGGCTCATGCCTCTAATCCTACTAATCAGGAGGGTGAGATCTGAGGATCACAGTTTGAACCCTCTCTAGTTTGTAAAATTCTAAAGACACTTATCTTCAATTAACCAGCCAAATGCTAGAACTAGACCTTGGGCTCAATTGGTAGAGTGCTACAAATCAGACAACACTCAAGCCCCAAATTCAAGTTCAAGTTGTATCCTTTCTTCTGTCTATATTCCTTCAAAAGTCTCCAAGATAGTGATTTCCTAGGTGAGGGTGGACATTGGGTGCCACTGGCTCATTCCTTTAAACCTAGTCTCTCAGCAAGCAAATTGCTAAGCCTCCACTAACTTATGAGGTAAATGAAATCTTCTGACAGCCCAGTACTAAGGAATTAGCCGGGGAGTGCACATCTTTGTCTCAAGCCAAGTTCCTTTGATAAGACCCCAGTGAAACAGTCTCAGAAAGATAGCAATCATTCCAATACTCTGCCAGGGGGTCTCATCAGCCCTGGGTTTGTTTGCCATGGGGCTTAAACTCTGGGCTTGGTTGCTATCCCTCAGCCCTTCAGCTCAAGGTGAGTGCTCTACTGCCACAGCACCACTTCTGGTTTTCTGGTGGTTTGTTGGAGATAAGAGTCTCATGGACTTTCCTGCCTGGGCTGGCTTTGAACCGTGATCCTCAGATCTCAGCCCTTGACTGTAGTGCTCTAACAGTTGTGCCACAGTTCCACTGCCAGCTTTCCTGTAGTGAACTGGAGAGGAGAGACTCATAATATTTCCTGCTCAGGCTATCTGAACTAAATCTCAGGTCTCAACCTCCTGATTAGCTAGTTATAAATATGAGCCTCCAGAACCTGGTGATAAAGCATTGTTACTGGAGACAGTGGGGTTGCAAGTTTTAGTCCACCTTCACAGCACTCTATATCATAAAACAGCAACAGTAAAACCCTATATCAAAATACAATAATAAGAATTAATTAGAATACAATTTAGTGATATAGTCTGCTAGCATAAATTTCAGGAAAACTTGGTCTTAATGACTTAGCATCACAAAACCAAACAAAATGATATAATTTCAGTAGACCCTACAAATTTTTAAATTCCCTCTTAATAATTTCAAAACATTATAAGAAACAGGAAAATATTCATACTTATAAGGAGAATGTAAAAAGGATAAAAGATGGCATGTTATGAAATGGAAAATTCTACAATGTAGGAAAATTGCCATGGTAAATATATGATGGTATTGTCATGGTGAATATGATAATGTTCTTCAGAGCAACAATAGATAAATATATATTTACTACACATAGTCTAACTTGTCTATCTCTATCAACTTCCAATCTTCTAGTGCATATTATCAATGTATTCATGTGTATTGTATATTCCAAAAAATAACTAGCAGAGTCAGGAGGTTAACAAAATACATTAGCTTCAATGTTTTAGGAGATCAACATGCTAATTATGTTTACTATTCTATATATTAAACATGTAGTGTGTTATCATTGTATCTCTAAGTATATACAAACACTACTTCAAAGTGCAACGGAATACAACAATGTTTTGGAGGTACAAGCCTGTAAAGCTACCTGTTTGGGACATCATTTCAAGACCAGTGTAGTTTTACCTGCAATGCTCCCCAACCCCTGGCTCTGCGTGATGGAATATGTCTATCATCCCAGGTTCATGGGGAGCTGAGAGTAGGAGGATTTCTATTCCACGCCATTCTAGACAAGAACTTCCACATGGCTCCATCTCAATGAAAGAAGGTTCATCACTGGCTAGCACATATCTCCCCCACATAGGTGAAAATAAAAATAAGAGCTTTGTAGTACAAGAAACAAACAATATTAAAACAAGCCAATACAAACCATCATGAACAACACACAACTAGTATTTGTTTCTCATACCTATAATCCTAACTATAGCTAGGACTATATTTGTGAGCCAGAGGCACTAAGCAGTTTGTCATATTTAAAATGACTATTTGAATGTCTGTTTTGACTTCAAGGTCTTTGATCTATTTGGAGTTGATTGTGGTGCCGGGTGATATATAAGGATCTAGCTTAATTTTCTACAAGTGATTAACCAATTTTGCCAGCAAAATTAACTGAAAAGGCTGTCTTCCTTTCTATTTATTTTAGCTCCCTTATCGAAGATTAGGTGGCTTTATGCCTGTAGGTTCATTTGTGGGATTTCAATTATATTCCATTGGTCCTGAGGTCTGTTCTTGTGCCAGTAACAAGCTCTTTTGATTACTATGGCTTTTTAGTAGAGTTTGAAATTTGGTATTGATATTCCTTCAGCACTGTTCTTTCTGTTAAGGATCATTTTTGCTATTTAGGGTCTTTTATTGCTCCATATGAATTTTTGTATTGCCTCTTCTCTTTCCTTGAAGAATGAGATTGGAATATAGATGGGTATAACATTGAATTTGTAGATAGCCTTGGGAAGTATTGCCATTTTCACAATATTGATCCTTCAAAACTTAGAGAATAGGAGGTTTTTCCACTTTCTAAGTTCTGTTTTGATTTCCTTTTTCACGTTTTCAAAGTTTTCATCATAGAAATCCTTCACTTCTTTGGTTAATTCCTAGGTATTTTATTTTTTGTGGGCTATTACGAATGGAGTTGCTTTCCTGATTTCAGCCACGCTTTTCTCATTGTTGGCAAAGAGAAAAGCCATTGATTTTTGAGGGTTAATTTTATACCCTGCCACTTTGCCAAAGTTTTGAACCAGCATGAATAATTTGTGAGTGCAGTCCGTGAATAAAAGAAATCCTAGGTCACCTTGGCACAGGCCAATATTTTCGTAAAAGAGACACAGAAACACAGCAAATGAAAGAAAGGTTGGACAAATAGAATTGCATGAAATTGCAGAGCTTCTGCATGGCAAAGGACATAGCTAGCAAGTTCAATAGAAAGCAAATGTACTGGGAGAAGATCTTCACTAGCCATACAATGGACAAGTTTCTCATATCTAAAATATACCTAGAACCCAAAAAATTAAATCCCCTCAAAACAAATCCTCAAAGAAACAACTGCCCAAGTAATAAGTGGCCTAAGACTTAAAGAGAAACTTCTCTGAAGAGGAAAGAAGGATGGCCAATAGACACATGAAGAAATGCTTAACCTCCCTAGCCATAAAAGAAATGCAAATCCAAACAACATTGAGATACCACCTCACCCCATTTAGAATGACTATAATCAAGAACTATAAGAACAATAGATGCTAGAGAGGATGTGGCAAAAAGGGCACCTTACTGCTTGTTGGTGGGAGTATAAACTTGTTTAAAATCTTTGGAGGGGCTGGGAAGGTGGCTCAGTGATAGTGCGCTTGCCTTTCATGCCTGAGACTTGTGTTCGATTCCTCAGCACCACATAAGCAAAAATAAAAAAGCTGGAAGTGGCACTGTGGCTCAAGTGGTAGAGTGCTAGCCTTGAGCTGAAGAGCCCAGGCCCAGAGTTCAAGCCCCACCAGCGGACCACCCCCCCAAGGAAAACTTTGGAAAGTAGTATGGAGTTTCCTCAAATGACTCTACATACATTTCCTCTATCACACAGGAATCCCACTTTTGGGCATTTACCCAAATGATCAGAAACAAGACAATACGAAAGTTGCCAGCACAACTATGTTTATTGCAGCATTATTTACCATAGCTAAGATATTGAACCAACCCAGATACCCCTCAGTAGATGAATGGATCAAGAAAATGTGGTCTATATACAAAATGCAATTCTCTGCCTCCATCAGAAAGAATGACATTGCCCCATTTATTAGGAAACGGAAAGCCTTTGAAAAAATTATATTGAGTGAAGTAGTCCAGGCCCAAAGAAACAGGTCCTATGTTTTCCCTTATTTGCAATAACTAGTATATGTCTGAGACAAGCAGAAAAATCAAATAAGTTGATATTAGGTGAAATGAAGCGGAAGATAAAGATTCAAATGTCTTATTTTTCTTTCATGAGATTGTTACTAACATATTTATAAGATGATTTATTTGTTGCATTGTATGTCCCACCCCCACGGTATAATCCCTGCTTTCACTGTATTTGATGTTGGTATAATTTATGGAGGGGAAAGGAAAAAACAATTTTTTTAATTAGGGATACAGGTGGAACCACTGCAACAATGATATGTACAAGACTTTATGTAGAGTGCTTGCCTTGCATGCCTGAGGCCCTGGGTTTGATTACTCAGCACCACATAAGCAAAAAGAAAAAAGCCGGAAGTGGCCTGGTGGCTCAAGTGGTAGAGTGCTAGCCTTGAGCTGAAGAGCTGAGGGACAGCGCCCAGGCCCAGAGTTCAGGCCCCACGACTGAACCCCAAAATAATAATAATACAAAAGAAAAAACAGAAATATATTGCTGGAGGCAAAACTCAAATGGAAGATCAGATTAATATGTATGTGGTACCAAGTTCATATTTTATATCCATTCATCTACTGAGGGGTATCTGGGTTGGTTCCATATCTTAGTTGTTGTAACTAATGGTGCAATAAATATTGTTGTGCTGGTAGCTATGTGTCTTGTGTGTGATCATTTGGTAAATGGCCAAAAGTGGGTTTGTTGGGTCATAGGAGAGCTCTAAAAGGAGGCTTGGAAAAAATTATATTAAGTGAAGTAAGCCAGACCCAAAGAAACATAGGTCCTCTGGTCTCCCTTATTTGCAATAACTAGTATATGTCTGGTACTAGCATAAAAGTCCAAAAGCTATGTAGATATGACCAGATAAGATGATGTTAAGTGATATGAACACCAAGATAGGGTTTATTATCTATCATGTGATTTTTTTTGTATGTTCCTCCCCTACGGTATAACCCCTGTTTTCACTGTTTTTAATGTTGGTGCCCTGCATCTTGCATAAACACTTCTCTACATTGGGGAGGGGAAGGGAAAAAACAAAATGTTTAAATAGGAATACAGGCCAACCCATTGTAACAATGAGATGCAGAAGATACTATGTTGAGAAAGGAAGTTCACAATTTAGGCAGGGAACTGGGGAAGGGAGGAGAGGGGGTGTGTAGTTGTGGAGGTGGGAAGGAAGGGAGGGTAGGGAAAAACAAAGGAGGAGGTAACAATGCTTGATAGAAAATATACTCATTACCTTGCTCATGTAACTATAATCTCTTCTATACAGTATTTTTAGAGTAAAAACTCTTTTAAAAAACAGAAGGTGTCATGTACACCAAGTATAGTAGCCCAAACCTGTAATCCCAGCTGAATGGGAAGCAGAAATGACAAGGATCATGGTCAAAGGCCAGGACAGAGAAAAAAACTGCCAAGACAGCCATTTCAACAAATGTGCTTGCCATCGTGGTTCACATCTATAATCCTAGTTAATTATGTGGGAGACATAGGTAGCAAATTCTCAGTTAATCTAAGATCACACCTGAGCAAAAAGTTCAAGACCTCAAGTACATAAAATGGACTAGAAGTATGGAAAAAGTAGTTGAGCTGCTTGGGGCTATACAAACAAAGTCTTGTCTAACAAAGTCCTGTCTAACAAGCAGAGAACCCCTGAATAGAACCCTAGTAATATTCCTCTCTTTCACCAAAAATACTAAATAAATTTATCCTATTTGCACATCTAATTTCAAAGCCACTGACAGATCAGAGATGGTGACATTCTCTTTAAAATTATATATTCAAAAGAGACAGTTATTTAGGTTTTGAAAAAAAATGAAAAGGAAGGAAAATGCATGTGATTTTTGTTAGCTACATAATTCTTGAAAACATAAAATACACTCAAGTATTTAATAGATATCCATATGTGTGCATATGTCCATGTATGTTATGTATATACATACATACATAAATATATATACGTATATATATATATATATATATATATATATGTATACAAACAAGTGGTTCATTTCTTTTCTGTGTAACAAATGGTACAATGAATCTGTACAATGACTACTCAAAGGCATGAATAGATGCGACGGACCAGCTCGACCGGAGCACTGAGACTGACGGGACAGGGATCTCAGGATAGGTGCATAAAGGAGTCGGTGAAGTGACAAACAGACACAGACTCAAAAGAGTTGCATCTGAGTGTATCTTTATTGAGGAGAATTAACATTTTTATACAGTGTGTGATTGTGACATAGATTCTTTGTTTATTTAAGCACGTAATCAATTTTTTTATAGCAAAGTATTGATGAATTACATGAAAATTGATGACTATCCCACCAACTGTTTAAGATAAGTGGTGCGAAACAAGTATAGCATATTGTTTAATAGAATGCGTCATCTATTCAGCCTTTTTATGTTTAATAATTAACAAACCTAAGACAGGGCTGTACTTACATTGTACTCTTTTTAATTTTATTTTTATTTTTATCCAATTATTTTCATCTTTATAAGCTCCTGTATAAGAAAATGGTTCTTGGTTGGTTCAAGAAATATGTTACTAACTTTATATTTTGTGTGAAACCACCATCTATTCCTTATAACGTAAGTTGGACTAAACTTAATCATAACTGTTGGGAGAATCTTTCTTTTTCTTTTATAATCAGAGGTCCCTTCTTTTTAGAACTCTCTGAACTACTGGGATAACTCTTTTTAACTTAGTTTAATTTATTGATTTTGTCTGTTGGACATACCTGGAAATTTTAAGTCTCTATATTTACTATGCGTGAGCTGCAAAATCGCTTGTGAAGTTGTAGGAGTTTCTGGAGGCAAGGTCACATCAGATGATAGATTGATTGGGGCATTGTCCACATTTAATCTTTGAACTTAGTCTTTTTTACTTAGAGAAGCCATCTCTATTGGACTGGAAAAATACAACATGCTCTGTTTGTGGATCAATAGAAAAATAGCCAAAAAAAAAAAAAATGAGAATAAAGGCAACGAATGTACAGCCAAGAAGAATATAGTAAGAATAAAGGTAGAGGCTATAAAGGTGCAGCCAAGTGTATGGGAAGTCTTGAACCAACACCCCCTTCCTGAGGGCATGTTTCCTTGAAGCTCTTTGTCCAACGCGATCTCTCACGCAGACTCCACAAAAGGTGGCGTGACACCGACTGGTCACAGAAAGATGTCCACTCAGCTGGAGATACCTGGAACCACTTGAAGTGCAGAAACTTAAGCGTTTGACCTTGTTTCTCTGGCCAGAGACTATTCATTAAATTTGCAGTCCCTTACTCTGTTGTCGATGTCAAATCAAAAGCCATCTATCCACCACAGGCAGCTTTATGGAAGTGCTCCGCCCACCTGCGCCAGCTTCTCTTTGCTGAACCCAGCTAAGTACTCCTTGCAGACACATCTTCATGGCTGCTTTGCCTGTTGTGATCTCTGCTCCTTTCCCAATGCTTTCTTCGGCAGCTTCCCCTCTATTGTGCCTCTCAGACTGGGTTCCCATAGTGGTTGGATATTGAGCTGCTTGTTAGAGGAGGAAACAAGGGTTGTTGTATACAATGGCAGGCCTGAACTGGCCTGGAGGCAGGAAAGACGCTCTCCCAGGTGGGACTTGTTAGGGCACAAGGCAGGCATCCTGCCACTGGGCCCTGGGTCACTGTGGTGAGCAGCAGTCACACTGGAACTTCTCTTTCTCAGAGAACAACGGATTAAGTCTGACCAGATTGTCTTTTTTAGGGAATCCAGTTCTCCACCAACTCCTGGGGGATGCCTGGGGCTTGAGTCTATTCCAGGCTCTACTCCTGTCCAAAACCTTTCATTCCAGAAGTTTTAACCAAGCGTATGTGGCGTGGCAAATAGACAAAGAGAATGAGAAGAGAATTCATATTCACGAATCTATGGCTAGCCGATAACCATGAAAATATTTTACATCAGTTTGCATGTGTCAGTTACTGCAGTACAGGGACAGTATGATGACAATGCGATACCAGGCAGATGAAATGAGAAATGAGAGATACAACTAGTACAATACTCTTTCTGATGGGTAAGTAGAATTTCCAGTGTGTGTGTGTGTGTGTGTGTGTGTGTGTGTGTGTGTGTGTGTGTGTGTGTGTGTGTATTACATATTCTTGATTCATTTCTCTCTTGAGGGGTATTTGGGCTGATTCAGTAAGCATGGTTGTGCTGAAACCTTTACTATATCCTGGTTTGTAATCTTTCGGGTAAATGCCCAGGAGTAGAGGTGCTGTATCATATGGAAGTGGGTATTCAAAAGAGGAGTGAATGGGGAAATGGTAGAAGTATGAACAGGAGAAAAGGGGGGAAATGCAGAGAGGAATCTAGTAAATATCCTACAAAATTAAGAGGAGTGAAGGAAGAGGTTCATAGGGAGTGATGGATAAGAATGTGCAAAGGGTTGGCATTGATAAAGATATATTGCATGCATAAATTGCTTAGTTTAATGACAACCCCTTTGTTACTTAAAATAATAATTTAAAAATCATGTCCCTAAAATGTTATGCAATTAGCAGCAAAGCATAAAAATCTGTTGATATCATCTCCAGGGTCTATAAATCTTTTTTTGTTAGGATAAATTTTAGAACAACAGTAATGATACATATCGTCTGAAGAAAATTTAATGATTTCCAGCTATTTAAAATAATCATTATTGGATATGTGGCTCAAGTGGCAGAGTGCTACATAGTGAGCAAAGCTGTCAGATATTGAATTCAATTCTCAATCTCAAATAAAATTAAAAACATTCAGTAAAAGTCAGGCACATTCCTGGGCACTGGTAGCTCATGCTTTTAATCCTATTTTTAATCAGAAGTCAGAGATCTGGGGATCTCAGTTCAATGTCAGCTCAGATAGGAACGTCTGTGTGACACTCTCAACTCCAATTCACTGCCAAAGAAACCTGGAACTGGACTTGTGGCTCAAGTGGTAGAATGCCAGCCTACAACAAAAAGCTCAGGGACATAACCCAAGCATTGAGTTCAAGCCTTAGAATAGTGCATATACATACACAAAGGAAATAAGTCACTCAAGTTCTCAATCTTCCATTTCCCTAATCCTAACTCTAATCCTGGTCAGAACGCTAAGAGTAACCTTGATGATAATAGTAACCCAATCCTAAAATTAATGGAAAATACTCGAGGTTAAACACATCTTAACAGATACTCATTGACTATGAAATGATTTGCAGTTAGCTCCAAATCTTACAGATTCCCTGACTTGGACTCTGAAATCTTTCCCTATTATGAATCATTAATCTCAGACTTTCATTTCATGAAAACTACCATAGTATCCACTGATCTTAACTTTTACTGAACTCCTATATCGCCAAACAGAAGTTGCAGTTTTACTTAAAATCTAGTCTAGTTCCTAACCCTAACTATATATCTAAACCTTACTATTAAACTTACTTTAAATTTAGCCCCATTGAACGCTGAATAGGAGACTTAGGAAAACTCTATAGCTTTTGTTAAATTTCAAACTTATTTTACTTGAAAGTGTTAGCAGAAAACTCAGTTTTACCTTAAAGCTTTCCTTCCCTAAACCTAAGTATAACCTGAACTAGAAAAGTAACCCTAGCACTAATAGCCTTTGGATTCTAAAAGCCATACAAATTCATTAGTTTTTATTAATCCTAACTTTGATTTAACTCATCTTTCTAAAAACAGTTTGTAGTTTTACTCAGTATCTTACCATTTTTGTAACTCTAACCCTAACTGGAGGCTAACTCTCACACTAATTATACCCTAATCTTAATATTTTTAGCAGTTTCCTATTTCACATTCATTCTAATTCTAACTCGACTTGTTATTCGAAGATTTACCCTAAACTTTCCATTTCCCTAATGCTCACACTAACTCCAGCTGGAATTGAAACCTAACTTTCACCCTAATGATAGTCCAATTCTATTTTTATTCATTCTAATGAATACTCCAGTTTGCACTCTGGAAATGAGTTTCAATTTGCCCTAATTCCCACAAATTTCCTGACTGTACTGCTGAAGTGATCTTTTTCCCTAACATGAACCATTATATTATTTGATCTCAAATTCTCTTATCAGGAAAAATACTGCAGTTTCCATTTATCCTACCTTTTCCTGAACCCTTGTACCCTAAAGCAATTTCAGATTTACTTACATCTTGTCCATTACTTAACTCTAACTCTCAACGTAAACCTGGCTGGAAAACTCTCATTAATCATTACAAGAATGATCACTGAGAAATAAATATAATGATAATGCTGTAGTTACTATTCAGTCTGACATTTTTGCTTCTACTTGTTAGTGAAAACTCAATTTTATACTAAAATTTTCCTATTAATAATACTAAGAACAAAATACCTAATATTAATCCAATTTATATGTCACTATTAACACTAACACAAGTACACTAGTTTCTACTCATCCTAACTTGATTCAAATAAGCCTTCCAAAAAATATATTTCAATTTGTGTCCAAGATCATAGTCATTTTCTAACCCTAAACTTAACCCTAAACTTAACTGGAGCATTGAGAATAACCATAAGCCTAATTGGAAGTAGATTCTAATATTAATAGCAATAATCTAGTTCACATTCATTCTAATTCCTACCAGGCTAATTCTAAAATTTACCTCCAATTTGACTACCATTTTTTTCTCCTTCACTCTAATCCTAACTATGGCTAGAATCCTAACCATATCCAAGACACTAATGATATCCCAATTCTAAAATTTATGTAAAATTCTCTTTTTGTGTCATCCTTACTGAAATTCCACTTGTAATTCTTGAAATAAATTGCAGGTTTTCCTAAACCCTACAGATTTTCTCACTCTTATCTCGGAATCTATCTTGTTCCTTAAGAGGAATCATATATGCATTGATTTCAAATCCTGATATTATGAAATACAATGTACTTCTATTATCCTAGCTTTTTTTGAATTCCTAGAAACAGGAAATAAGTTCAGCTTTACTTAACATTTAACACATTTCTTTTTTTTTTTTCTTTTTGTCGGATATGAGGCTTGAACTCCGGGCCTGGGCAAGATCCTTAAGCTCTAGGCATGGATGTGATCCCTGAGTTCTTTAGCTCAAGGTGTGCGCTTTACCACTTGAGCCACAGCACCACTTTTGGGTTTTCTGTTGTTTAATTGGAGATAAAATTCTCATGGACTTTCCTGCCCTGGCTGTCATTGAACTGCAATCCTCAGAAATCAGCTTCCTGAGTAGCTAGGATAACAGGCACAAGTCACTAGTTTAACCAATTTCTTTATCCTATTCTCAACCCCCTTTAACCAGAAACCTAATCCTAATCACAATCTGATTTAACATCAAGTGGTTAATGTAAGGATAACTATTCGATCAAAAAAATTTTTTGCTTCTACTTCTTATTGGAAAGCTAAATTTTACCCTAAAACTTATCCTTCCCTAACCCTAACCAGAACAAAAAGTAACTCACACTTTAAGCCAAATTATATCTGAATGTTTAAAGTAACACAGACACTGGTTTTCATTCATTTTAACCTTGATGCCATTCATTCTTCTTAAAATATGCTTCAGTTTTACACCTTTTTATATCTTACATCTTATATACACCTTACTTATATACACCTTTTTATATCTTACATCTTTTTCTCATCTTAACCCCAGCTCTAACTGGAACACCTTGCCTAATCCTAAGCCTACATATAAGCAAATCATAAAGTTAATAGCAAGCTTCTATTGCACATTTATTCTCTTGCTCGGCGTGTAGGTCTAAATTTTATTTGCATTTTGAGCCTAAATTTTTTAAGTATTTTTCTATTTCCTGTCAGGTTTTATTTTTCATTTTTTTTTGGTCGGTCGTGGGGCCTGAACTTTGGCCTTGGGCGCTGTCCCAGCATTATTCAGTTCAAGGTGAGCGCCACAATGCCACTTCCGGTTTTCTAGTGGTTTATTGGAGATAAGAGACTTAGGGACTTTCCTGCCCAGGCTGGCTTTGAACCGTGGTACTCTGATATCAGC
Source organism: Dipodomys spectabilis (assembly GCF_019054845.1). NCBI lineage: Eukaryota > Metazoa > Chordata > Mammalia > Rodentia > Heteromyidae > Dipodomys > Dipodomys spectabilis. The sequence continues at coordinate 991,563 of NW_024870828.1, read as the reverse complement.
CTCCTGAGTAGCTAGGATTACGGGTGTGAGCCACCAGCGCCCGTCTTCATTATTTTTTAAAATTTGATTTTATAGTAAAGATGCTTTAAGTAAGGATTAGTTACATGTGTAAGGTAATGAATACATTTGTTGTTGAGCATTGTTACCTCACATCCCATAGTCCTCCCTCCCCATGGTATAAAGTTCATTTTCAACATAAGGTCTTTGAGTATCATTGTTGCAATGGGTCGTCCTGTGTTGAACCTAAATTTTCTATTTCTCTAACCCTAATTCTAATTCTGTCTGGGATCCTAACCCTAATCATAATAATAATAATAGTTCAATTCAGAAGTTAACCAAAACATTCAAGTTTTTTCCATCCTGTTATTCCACTGTACATCTTGACTTAAGTTGCAGTTTAGCTTAAATCTATTTTTTAAAAATTAGATTATATGTGCATATATATAGATTTAATTTTATGTGAAAAACAGAAGATCTTTGGAAAAAAGGGTAATGAAAGGGAAATAGAGGGAGTATAATCAAATGCTTTAAATATATTATGGAATTGACACTTCTGACAATTAATAAATTTTAACAAAATAAATAAAAATTAATAAAGAATATACTGCCTTCTAGTGTTCTTTAAGAGAACCATGATATGTCTTGTGAATAAAATACTTGTGTTAGATAAATTTGTTCATGAATATTTTATATTATCATTGGCCAGTTATTTAACTTAATGAATAAAAATATATTAAATAAAATTCCATGATAAAAAAAACATAAAATTATTACTTAGTAATTGTTTGAGAAAAAGTTATAGTCGTGAGTTTTAGGAAACTAAATTTCTATTTCCCTACAAAGCAATGATTTAAGTTTACTAATTTAATATTTCTAGTAAGTTAGGGAACATAATTGCCATGAAAAACAACTAACTGTACATCATGTTTCTTGAATGAATGATATTTTAAATATTGTCTCTTATTCAAATGAATAATTAGGTTTACTTTTAAAAATAAATGCAATTTTATCTTCTTTCAGAACAAGTAATTACCCTGCAATTAAATGAATTAATATATTCAGATATTTCAAAGCTAAATTTTCTATGTTTGATACATAGCTCTATATATTCAGAATGCCACGGTTTTTTTATTCATAAATGTCTAACCTCTGGGATTTTTGCTTCATCAATATAAATTATCTCATGAGTTGTTGAGAAGGCTCCAGTAACCAGTGTGGTCAAAAACATTTCCTGAATTCTAAATATTAAATCTAGACATTTTTAGCCTTTGATTACATCATTTATTGTCTCTTCAGAGCAACTAAGCTAAAATAAATACTACTGTTTAAACATTTCGCTCACATTGTAAATAATATCAACACAGGTCACAAAGAGACTAATTATTTCAGACTCATCATATTTTGTAAACTTAGTGTGAAGAATGTAGAAAGCAGAAGGTTCTTATACTCAATAAATATTTTTGGTTAAATTAAGTTAAATCTTATATCTGGATTTCTAATTTGGAGGTTATTCACATGGTAATAGGAAAATAATTTTTTTAAAATAATTACTTTGGGGCCATTTTTCTTCTTAAAATTAGGAAGCAAAAATATCTCTAAGAAATATATCTGTGAAGAAAATGTTTCAACCCTTAGTAAAGTGTTTTATACTTTAATATAAAGTTTATCTCAAAATAGAAATTCTGCAACTAATCTCATGTATGTTTTCATGCACAAAATGCTGTGACTTCTAATCTTGTTATGTGATTTTAATTATGTTCTTTAGTTGTGACATGATCCCTACTTACATTTATTACAAACTTCTGTAATTATACAAATCATGACTGTACACACTAACTTATGTAAAATAATATTCAAAAAAAATATCTTTTTTCCTGTCTCCAACAGGGAAGGATGATGTGCTGAAGTACAATAAATGAAAGCTCTCTTACAAAGACTCTTTATGGAATGGAAATTGGCAACATGAGCACTTTCTACTTGGCTGAACAGGAATTTTTGTTTCTACAGTACATTCTTGCCTTTTAATAACACAGGGAAAGCCATAAAATTTGAAGTTCATATGAAGGAATTGCATTCCTAAAAGATGTGGCAACTTTCTCAAAAGTTTGATCTTATCACTAGTTCATTGTGCTTGCTGGCTGATCTATTTCTCATTCATATGTTTCATATTATTAAGCATATTAGTAATTCATCAATGAGTACATTACAGGAGACTCCAGAAAATCACAGCTATTGTGGTGTAATAATCAGAAGAGAGGAAATAGATTATATTAATCTCCAATTCCTCCCTTTGGCCTTCAATATGCCAATTAATTTTCAAAACAATCATGTAAAAAGTTTGTTTATTTTTCCCTTTTTAACCAGATATTAAGCAAGTGTTTTTGCAGTAAAAAGAGATGACAGTGGTATGAGAGCTCTGGTATGAGCACCTTCTCCCTAACAAGTAATGCTCTATGGACTGTAAATATGGAAGCCACATTAAAATTCTCTACACACTCCTCTCTCTCTCTCCCTCTCCATCTCTTTCTCTCTGTCTCTCTCTCTCTATCTCTTACACACACACATACACACACACACACACACACACACACACACACACACACACACACACACACAGCTGCCACCCAGACACATCAGAGATCAGTTGCATTCATCTGTAATGATTGTTGATTGATGTTTGCTCCATTGCTTTATTTCGGCTTAAGATCTTGCCTGGACCTTTATCTTTCCCCGAGATCAAGTCCCTAGTTCTTAGTTTACTGTGGGTCTGAGTATTCATAATATGTTCCTGGCTGCTTTAGGCCAATTAACAATACCCTAAATACTGTATCCTCAAACTTGATATTCAAGTCAAACTCCATGAATTTATACTACTGTTCCAAAATACTAAAATTTATTGGATCTAGGAACCAACAAAGCGCCCACCTTGATACTTTAGTAGCAATTGACATCATGAAAGTAGAAGCATAAAATGTAGAATACTGGATGTGTGTTACAGATACAAAATCATCATCTATAGGCTCATTTATTGGAAAATTGTCATCCTATATTGAAAGCACAATTTACATATTCAGTTTTCTACTTACTTTGCTTGCCTATCACTTCTGATCACAAATCCTTTCATGAATTTTTATAGTATCTGAATAAATCACACGATATGCATGTACTTATCATCTGAAGGAAAGACAGTCTGCTTTTACATCTTTCATTCTGTATGACAAACCCTTATTTTTTGTTTCCCTGTTTGCTGAATAAATCTATTCCTGGAAACAGGATATTCACATCATTTCCATTTTTTAAATTTGAAATATAATATAAACTTTGTTGTGACTAGTCATTTTCTAAAAATGAGTGATATTCACGAACACCAATATTTTGGTGCCTTTAAGTAAATTGAGACTTTATGCGGTATGGTAGTGCTTGTGTCTAATTGACTTAACCATTAGATTATTCAAGTATAGACATGTGAATTGCGCTTTTAATGCAAATCCCCAAGGATTTGCATTAAAGTCATAAGGGGGGTTTTGTTTTCATGTTCCATATGTTATATTTATTTCAATAAAAGTAATAGAAATACATGTTTGCTGGAGCAATATAAAAGATGAGAACATTTCTAAAGAGAATAGATTTATTGATTAAAACATAGAAAAGAGTAAAATAGTCAGGTTTCTTGCTTGAGACTGCATAAATTTTATATGAATGTAGCTCAAGATGAGACTCAGAGATAAATTCATATTAATATTATGGAGATTTCTATCACAATATAAGCAATATAGGTATTTTAAGGAATTGTTCATTCAAAGCCCTGGATACCTAATGGATGAAGAATGGTATTGAAAATAGCAGAGGAAAAGAATTCAACATGCAGATATTATGATTTTATAATACTAATATGAAAGACATGGAGCTTTTGCCTTTCTGAAGAAGAAAGTTTAGCCAGTAATTTCAATGTAAGGCATCAGTTGCAATGAGTCTAAAGTCTTTTCCTCCAAGATATCCAAGAGTACTATACTCATCCTCTGAACAGTAAGTAATTATTTTAATTAGCTTTGTTTAATATTAATTTAATATTAATATTAATATTTACTTGTAGCAAATAGGTTAAAATGTCTGCTCTCTTTCTTTCAATGTACTAATATACATTTGTTGTACCTGGACTCGAGACCCCCTGAAGACCACCAGAGACCACGACCAATGCAAATAACAAAGAAGTCGTTTATTTGCAAATTCGATGTTGGTCCTCCACACACTCAGTAACCGGTGATGCTAAAAGGCCCCAAGCATAGAATTAGCACAGTTTTATACTATTGAATAAACAACTTTAAGGAAGTTTTACATGAGAAATTACATGATTGCTTAACATTTTAAGCAAACTAAGCTATACATATGTGATTGGTTAATATTATTATTGACATTTTATTGATGGGAATTGTCTGGCCACTGGGTCACCGTGTCCTGCATGGCCACCCAGTGTTTAGTCAATGCATCTGGAGAAAATTTCTGTGGCTTTCCCAAGGATTATTTATATCTCAATTGTCCGGGAATTATTTTTCTTTTTGTGTCATTTCTTGGTCAAACCCATGGTTATTTTAATAATTCATACCTCACAAGATGGTTGCTAGCTTGTATTGGAGTTACTTAGGCCTTCTTTGTGCCTCTTTAAGCTTTAGGCTCTTCATTTCCCCCTTTCTAATAGGCACCTTAAGGGCCAATCATGGTCCTTACAGGCCTGCACTATGTCTTTGGTTAGGAATGAGTTGATATTGTGTTCTCAATACCATCATCTGCATGGTGTTACAGGTTCCTTAACAAACATCACTAGTCGATTTACAACGCAAGGCCCTACTGTGAACACAAGTACCACAATGATAATGGGGCCCAACAGAGTGGATATTAAGGTGGTTATCCAAGGGGAATAATTAACCATGATTCAAACCATCCTTCTTGTTATTCTCTTTCTCTTTTTCGTTTTGCTACTGCCTCTTTAGCTAAAGATTATTTTACAACTCCGGAATTATTAGGGTAGAAGCAGCATTCTTCCCCGAGGGCAAGACATAGACCTCCTTGTTGTAAGAAAATTAAGTCCAGCCCCTATCTGTTTTGCAACACTACCTCGGCTAAGGAGTCATGTGATTTTTGAAGGTAGCCTATAGAGCTTTCCAGGTTTTTGTTATCCTCATCTACAGCAGCACGAAGGCTAGTGTAAGATGTTCTCTGAGTAATTAGGGATGCCACCCCAGGCCTACTAGGGCCCCGTTGTTACTGCTGTTATTATTTCTCTTTTAGGTTTTCTGGGCCAATAACTTGCTGTAGACATCTTTATCATCATGTCTACATGAGAATGGTAGAGCAGTCGAGGGGTATGTTGTACCATGACACAAAAAACACTGTTAGTCCTAAAATATTTCTAAGTGGACACAGGAAGTTAGGCCAGTTGAACATGCCCACCACGCATCTTGGGGAGGTAATAGATATCCTAGCTCTGGAATCCATTCTTGGGTCTGATTACATAGGTGAGTAAAGTTAGTTGGTACTCGTCCCACACATATCCCTTGTCCTATAATTGCCTGTAGAGTAAGTTTTGCTTCCTTTTGTCCCACGTACATGATTTAGTTTCTTTTAGCATTTGTTACATTATGTACCTCTGCAATACCCACATAAAATGGAGGTCTCATATCATAACACATCCAAGAAGTACTTGTAATATCAGGACGCATCTGATTAATCACAATGTAAGTTTGAACCAACAGCTGCCATAGGGAATCCTCTGGCAAGGGGATGCTCTCGCTAAGGGGGTCTCCCTTTTTCAGAGGAGATGGGGTCACTACAACCCAGGGTTCTTTCTTGTTGTCTACTTTGGATTTTACAGCAGAGACTGGTTTTAAAAATGTGTTGGTCCCATCGCTGAAGGGGAATAACTGGCTGTGGCAAATGCTTGTAGGTTTATGAGAATGCCATCATGTGTCTCTCCCCTGTACAATCTTTGTCCCCAATTCTTTCCTAATTCCCATCCTAGGGCTTATTTGCCCTTGTCTGTGAACCGAAATTCCAATCTGGCATCAGAATCCTGGAAGACCTTAATTTGTTTTGCACAGGCAGTCCATTAAACTGTATGGCTGCACGTTCTGGTTTGGTAAATGTAATAAAGTCTCCTCCCATTCCTTTCCATTTTCCTGAGGTACTTGTTTTGCAGTCCCAGCTCTTATAGTAAAAGTCCACTTTTCCTCCCAAATTACTAGTCCTTCTTTTCCCTGGGCATATATACCAGTGTCTCCATCTACATTTCATAAGCCTAGGTCCTTCCCATACTCCATCAGCAAACTGACACAAGTTAAATGTGAGCTTGTCTGGGAACCATAGGGATGATCCCTCTTTCATGGCCAAAGGGACACATTTACCCATTACCTGATTACTAACAATCCAAGTCCAATTTATGGGTGGGGGGATTGCCTGCACTTACTACTATGCTAATACAATTTCCAAGTAAGTTATACATCAATAACCAATTCGTGACTAAGTCTTTTTACAACTGAATTTGAGCTTTAAAGGATTGTCTTTGGAGCGTGAGACTTCCCAATCTGTGTCCTCAACGAGATCCGCTATGGGATCTTCAGGCTTCGCATGTAAATGGTGGATCCAGGTAGCAATGCCGTTGACTTTGAGGGCTGTCGGTGTCGTGAAGATGGCCACATAAGGTCCTTTCTACCTCGGCTCCAGGTTTCCTCTCAGTGTCTTTTCACCAGGACCCAGTCACCAGGGCGGAGGTGATATGGGATTGGTGGAGGGCCCGACTTGTATAGCGCCCTCAGTCTGGGCCAGACATCAAGGTGGGCCCTCTGTAGGGCCCTGAGGGAGAACAAAAGTTCAGAGTCATCATATTTTCTAAGCAACTGTTGTGACAAGTTAGGAATTGTGGAAGGGGCACTCCAAATACAATTTCATAAGGGGAAAGACCAATTTTAAAAAGGGAGTTGCATACCCTGTATAAGGCAAAGGGAAGGAGAGTTACTCAGTCACCGCCAGTCTCCATGGTCAATTTGGTCAGGGACTCTTTTAGAGTTCTATGCAACATTTCCATCTTTCCTGAACTTTGGGGTCTATAAGCGCAATGCAATTTCCAATCTGTCCCAAGAGCACTTGCAATTCTCTGACTTACCTTGGACATGAAAGCTGGTCCATTATCTGATCCTATCATAATAAGGAAGCCAAACCTGGAAAAGATCTCTTCTAGTAACTTCTTAGCCACTACCTGTGCAGTTTCACACTTTGTAGTAAAGGATTCTACCCATCTATGAAAACTAACAGATATTTATATCCATACTTGCCAAGTTGGAAGTCCACCTCCCAGTAAGCTCCTGGTCTATCTCCTCTGATTTGACTGCCTGTTTCTGTTTAGTTCTTCCTTGCATTTCTCAGTTGACATGCCTTACAGTCCCTAACAATCTGTTTTATTTTAACATGGTTATTTTTGATCCAAAGTCCAGTATTTCTCACCAGACTTTGCATCTTCCTTGCACTCATGTGGGTGCTTCAATGCAACTTAAGCAGTACTTTACTCCCTAACTGCTCTGGTAAGATAATGTTGCTCCTAAAATCTCTCCACCTACCATTTATGCATTGTGCCATAGGCAGTTTATCAATACATTTCAAGTCCTCTGTGGTGTATATTGGAGTATCCTGAAGAATTCTTGTAATAGGGTCTGGGTTTTAATCATCATTATAGAGTGGCTTTGTAATGCCACCTCCTGGGCTATTTTGTAGGCCAGGGTACTGCCTTTACTCACAGCATCTTTAGGTTTTGATGTCTAGGGCAATGAACAATGGCTAACTTAGGCAGCCAAAGAGCAGTAATTAAAGCCAAGATTTCATCTTTATTTTTGACGGTTTTTCCTTCAGATGTCAGTAATCATCTTTCTTTGTAAATAGCTCTGTGTACATGAGCCGTTGCAAATGCATACGGACTGTCAGTGTACACAGTTAGCCTTTTGTCCTTTCCCAGCATTAGAGCTTGGGTCAGGGCTATTAACTTGGCTCTCTGGGTTGATATGGCTACTGGTAGAGGTTCAGCCCAGACCACATCAGTCTCAGTCACTACTGCCACTCCCGCATAACTCTCCCTGATGAATAAAGCTGCTTTCATCTGTAAACCACAGGAGTTCAGCGTCCAGCAATGGCTGGACACTTAAGTCCTCTTGGATGTTATGGACCTGTGCCAGGATCTCTGAGCAGTTATGTAGAGGCATGTTTAGATCCTGATCTGGTAGAAGCGTTTCTGGGTGGAGAGGCGAGGGAGCCTGGAAATTGATTCTGAGAGGGTTGAGTAGCATTCCTTGGTAATGGGTTAGTTGGGTGTTGCTGAGCCACCGATCTGGTGGTTGCTTTAACACACCCTCAATAGTGTGGGGGGTGGTCACATACAGTTCTTGTCCCATGGTTAGTTTATCTGTGTATTTTACCATCAGAGCAGTAGCCACTATCATTCTCACACATGGTGGCCATCCTACTGTTACTGAGTCTAATTTCTTTAACAAGTAGGCTACTGGTTTTCTCCACAGGCCCAAATATTGGGTTATGACTCCTTTTGTTATTCCATTATGTTCATCCACATATAAGTAAAAGGGTTTACTGGCATCAGGGAGTCCCAATACTGGGGCTTATAATAAGGCAGTTTTTATCTGTTCAAAGGCTCATTCAGCTTCCTCTGTCCATTGAAACTGTTGCTTCTCCTTGTAAAGAAGTTTAGCCAGCTCTGCAAACCCTTGGATCCACAGATGGCAAAAGGTAGCAGAACCCAAAAACTCCCTTACTTGGTGCTGTCACCGTGGTGTTGGAATTTTGAAGGACAGTTTCTTTTCTGTCTTTGGTGAGACATCACTGCTCCCATTTCAATAAATAGCCCAGATAAGTTACCTCTGATTTGCAGGTTTATGCTTTCTTGGCCCATGCTCATTAACCAAGGTTTCCCAATATCTGGGGTAAATATTCTGTTCTGTGGATGCATTCTCTTTCAGTTTCACCAGCAGTTAATAAGTCACCCACATATTGCAACAAAATCAGACCAGGGTGGCTTCCCCTAAACTCACCCAAGTCCTCATGCAGAGCTTCATCAAAGAGTGTTGGTGAGTTTTTGAATCCTTGAATGAGTCTTGTCCAGATCCATTGACACCTCCTTTGACATCTGTCCACTCAAAGGCAAAGGGATCTTGACTTTTGGGCACCAAGGGTAGGCTGAAAAGGGCATCTTTTAAATATAATACAATGTACCACTGCCTATATTGAGGCAGGGTGCTTAGGAGAGTATAGGTGTTAGGTATGGTAGGGTGATTGTCCATTACCCTTTTATGGACTTCCCTGAAGTCCTGTACTGGCTTGTATTCATTAGATTTGGGCTTGCAGACTGGTAGCAGGGGAGTGATCCATTCTGGCTGGCAGGGCCACAATACACCCAGGTCTAGCAGACGCCTAATGTGGGGTGTAATTCCCCCTGTGCCTCCATGGACATAGCGTACTGTCAAACTCTAACTGGGTCCACCCCTGATTTTACTTTGATGAAGAGAGCTGGTCTATGTTTCCCTAGTCCCACTCCACCAGTCTCTGCCTAAGCTTCTGATACCTTTCCAGCCAATAGGTGATTTCTTGGTCAAGAGTCTAGGGTGGTTGGAGCAACCAGTCCTCATCTTTCAGGCCCTGAGTCAATACTTGTATTGGTCTTCCTTGAGCATCCTCCTTCTGTGGGCCTTCTGCATATAAGTGAATCTGTGCCCTGACCTTGGTTAACAAGTCTCTTCCCAATAAGGGATAAGGGCTTTCTGGAATAACAAAGAATGAGTCGGACACTCATCCCATCCCCAGTTCCACTGTTCTTTCGGTGGTCCATGAGTATTGTTTAATTCCCATTACTTCTTGCACCCAAGAGGTTTTTTGTTGTTGTTTGGGTTTTTTAAAATGTATTTTTTTGTCTTTTCTTTTTGGTACTGGGGATCGAACCCAGGACGTTGTACTTGCTAGGCAAGCGCTTTGCCACTGAGCTGCATCCTAGCCCAACACCCAAGAGATTTTATTTGAGACTTTTCCTTGGGGCTTTATTAAAGCAGAGTATTGGATCCCGGTATCCACTAGAAATTTTACTGGAGTCCCATCCACTCTCAGTGCCACCCTGGGTTCAGGGAGGGTAATTGAACCCTGACATCCCTATTCATTATTAGCAGTACTGTTAGCCATTAGTGTCAAGGTTCTATGGGGCTGCCACTGCTTTGTTCAGTTTCCCTTTCTTAGCACATTCTTTGACATAATGCAATATTTCTTGGCAGTAAGTACACTAATGTCTGTGTAGACCTCGACTATTTGGGCATCACAGGGTTTCCTTCCCTGTCAGACCATGTATACTTTAGCCAAATTGGTATGTTTGCAGGCTACTGCCCTGAGATCTGCCATTAGAGTCTGGCGATAGACACTTAATCTCCCCCTACGTTCTGCCGTGTTGTAGTCCTAACCATCATTTGGAGGCCTGGTTAATGGAAAAGATGCATTGGTGAAATGAGAGTTAGCAGTAGGCTACCCGTCACCCCCCAGAACCAGTTTCCTAGTCTCAGTTTGAATCTTTTCTCTTTCTTCCATGTGGAACAAGACCCGAAGTAACTGCTGGCAATCATCCCTGGTCAGCTGGCACATGAACATTACATTATCTAGGAGATAAATCAAATCCTTGGGATTATATGAAAATTTTGCATTTTGTGTTTTCCAATTATATAAGTCACTCGTGGAAAGGGCCAACAGTGAAGTCTGGGGTCTCTGGTTTTGTCCGGTGACCAAATTTCTCTGCACAACAGCATCATGGTGGTGTCAGGGAGTCTCAGATTGGAAGCTCTCTGAATGTTACCACGAGTTCTTCCTGCTGGCCCTTCCAAGTTGTTTCTGGCTCCTTGCTCCTCATCTCTTGCTGCCTCCCCTTCCTCCATGAGGGGTGGAGGAGGCAGCAGTGAAGGTTATGGGAGGAGATCAGTCTAATGAGAGAAGATCTTCACTCCCTTCCTGTAAAATGGTATATAAGGAGGCTGATGGGATAGTTGACACAACATTTTCTAATGCTAAAATCTTGTTTCTATCGACAGAAAGGGGTAGAAAGGGTAACAGACACTTTGGAGGTTCCTGCACCAAATTCTGCCATACTAAAATTTAAGGAATCTGATTGGGGTGCCCTGCACTTCCTGGGAGAAAAGCCCTACAGTTAACCTCCCAAATGGTGTTTAGATTAAAAGTTCTTTGGGGGCGGGCATCCAACCTCAAAAGTAGGCCACTCTGACTTGCACAAAGTAAGTAATTTTTCTTTTTTAACTTCAACACCTAAATTCTTAGCTCTTTCCTTAACATCTTTAAAAGTATCTGTCAGAAAGGTAAGAGGTGTACTTTGGTTCTGACTCATTTCAGCATATATCAATCCACACACAAGACAAGAAAAAAGGAGGAAGGCAATTACAAATGTCACAAAATTAAACAACTGGTGCTTTCGGGGATTTAGGATAAAACCACAACTCAGAGTGTCCCAAGGAGAAAAGTGTGGATTCGCTGGCCTGTTTAGGATCCCAAAGAGGTAGACGGAGACACTTGGTGATGTTTCAGCAGTGTCATTGGGTAAAAGACTACCCGACTCTACCTTTGCTTCAAGTGGGCCAACTTTCTAAGCCAAATTTCACCCTTCGAGGCAGAAGACAAGAGAGTCTGAAAGAGAAAGTAATTATTGTTGGACAAGAAACTGAACAAAGAATAACAATTTTTCATGGAGGCAAACAGGGTTTCCAGTCATCTGTGTCAGGATGAATATGAAAGAGGAAATGTTCCACGAAAGCCACAATACAGACAGACACACAGATTTTAAGAGAAGACACATTAACAGCATGTGGGTGATAGACTGGGTGGTAGACTGTCAGACAGAAAGTGCCCGACTAAAGACAGGAAACATCCCAAATGTCCACACTAGTGAACAGTCTACTCTGTAAACTATCAAGCAGACAGTTCAGGACTACAGATGGGCCCAAATGTCCGCACTAGTGAATAGTTTACCTTCCCCGGGCATCTGGGGGACATCTCCCACTGGTCCCATTGGCTGCTTTATAGCACGTCCGCCAGGATTTCTTGCCAACTCCAAGACCCAACCTGAAAACTACACAAATATCACAGTTACAAAACTTACCGGCTGTTCTTTATTACTTCCTGATCAGATGTTTGGGTGAGCTTATGAGGGAAATCCCAGATGAGCCCCTATATGTTGTACCTGGACATGAGACCCCCCAAAGACCACCAGAGACCACGACCAATGCAAATAACAAAGGAGACGTTTATTTGCAAGCTCGAGGTTGATCTTCCACGCACTCAGTAACCGGTGATGCTAAGAAGCCCCGAGCATAGAATTAGCACTGTTTTTTTTTTTTTATAGTACTGAACAAACAATTTTAAGGAAGTTTTACATGAGAAATTACATGATTGGTTAACATTTTAAGCAATCTACGCTATACATATGTGATTGGCTAATATTATTATGGATGTGATATTAATGGGAATTGTCTGGCCACTGGGTCACTGTGTCCTGCATGACCACCCAGTGTTTGGTCAATGCATCTGGAGAAAATTCCTGTGGCTTTCCCAAGGATCATTTATGTCTCAGTTGTCCAGGAATTGCTTTTCTTTTTGTGTCATTTCTTGGTCAAAACCATGGTTATTTTAATAATTCATACCTCACAAGATGGTTGCTAGCCTGTAATGGAGTTACTTAGGCCTTCATTGTACCTCTTTAAGCCTTAGGCTCTTCACATTTCGTATTATTACTGTCTCTTCATACATGCCTGAAATCACTATTTCAAAGTAACACAAATATAAAAAAATAATCTGATACAACCATCACAAATCATAAATTATGTGAAAAAATCCACAATATAAATAAATAAACCTGAGGAAGAGGAAAAACCATTGCAGAAAATTACCCTAGCTCTCTCTAATGAAACAGATATTGAGAGTCCTAGAAGATGAGCTAATTCTAGAGGTTCACACCAAGTCAGCTATAATTATATATAGATATAAAATTCAGAGGAAGATTTTATACTGTCTTCACAAGAAAACAGAAATCTATGAAACGTTACCCAGCCAGGCAGGTGACTGCTGTGACTATGTTGGCCAACATATTCAAAAGCACAACTGCAGTGTGGAAACAAAGGGCCACATGGGAAATAAATCATGAACAGAGACAGTCACATCTAAACACAGACTCAATTCACCTTACCACTTGATAGTCCGAACTGTCATTGTAACCACAAGTATTAACATGACATCATCTCACCACAAATGATCTCTTCTCCTACACTTAGTGGTCTAGACAAAAACCTAAATCCAGAAAAAGAAATCACAACAGAAGATCAAATCAACACCTGGCAAAAGACAGATTATTTATAAAAGATATAGAGTCAGAATAAATACAGATTTCTTAGCTGATATGGTAAAAAGGAGAGCCTGGCATGATGTATGACAAATATTAAAGGCAAACAACTACCAACCGTGAATACAGTCCCAAGCCAAACTATCCTTTATATTAAAAGGGTATATAAAAATATTTCATGACAAAGAAACAATGTATCTCCACCAAATCAGCAGGATAGAAGTTAATCAAATATATCCTACATAGAGAAGATCAAGAAGAACAGGAACTGGTTACATAGAATGCTCCCTACCAGAGAACAAGGTAAATATATTAAGAGTAGATGAGGCACAGCTCCAATAACAGGTATATAACACAGCAGGACTTATCAAATATTTCAAAGTCTTAACTCTCAATATCATTGGACTTAAATTTCCAAATAGAAGACATATATTAGATACTGGTATCAAAAAACAAGATGCATCCATCTAGTATCTACAAGAGACTCATTTTATTGACAAAAACAAGCATATAATCAAACTGAAAGGCTGGAAGGAAAAATTTCAAGCAAATGGTCACCATAAACAGGCCACAGTAGAATTACTAACATAAGATAAAATAGAATTCAAACTAAAATTAGGAGCAAGAGACATTATATATTGATAAAAGCAACTCTCCATTAGGAGGATATAAAAAGTCTAAACATCAATGCCCTGAATCCTGGAGCACCCCCACTTCATCAACCAAATACTACTTAACCTGAAAACACATCTCAACACATCATTGTTATCCTTGGATAGGTCATCCAGGAAAAACTCAACCAAGAAACTGCAGGCCTAAATTACTACATTGACTGCCTAGCCCTAACAGACATCTACAGAATATACATTCAGCATCAATAGAAACATTCTTCTCAGCAGCTCTTGGAAGAGTCTTCAAAATAGAACATATCCTATGTTACATAGAAATTCTATCCAAAATGAAAGAAAAATAAATTGACTTGCCAAATCATGTCAGACCACAACAGAATTAATTTAGAATTAAACAGCTAAAGCAAAAAAAAAAAAATTCTCAAATACATGAAGACTGAACAACACATTACTGAATGACCAGTGGGGCACTGAATACATTATAATGAAAATCTGAAAGTTTGGGAAAATTAACAAATTGAACACACAAAATACCAACTCCTCTGGGACACAGTAAATGCAGTACATAGAGGAAAATGTATACCTCTGAGTTCCTACATCAAGCAATTGGGGAAATCTCAAGTCTGTATTTTAATTATATACCTCAAACTTCTTGAAAACAGGAACAAGTCCAAACCCAAAGCAGTAGACAGAAACAAAAAAAAAAAAATAACTAAATCAGAGATGCGCACAGGTTGTGGCTCACGCCTGTAATCCTAGCTACTCAGGAGCCTAAGATCTGAGGATCGAGGGTCAAATCCAGCCCTGGCAGGAAAGTCCTTGAGACTCTTATCTCCAATAAACCAATAGAAACCCGGAAGTGGCACTGTGGCTCAAACGGTAACGCTCTCACCTTGATGTGAAGAGCACAGGGACAGTGCCCAAGACCAGAGTTCAAGCCCTACGACCTACCAAAAATAATTAAATCAGAAATACCTAAATAAAGACAAAATAAAACATAAAAAGATCAACAAAACAGAGTTGGTTCTTTCAATAAATTAACAGAATTGACCGATCCTTACCAAATCCGACTAAGAAGAGAATTTATATAGATAGAAAGATAAATAAAAAGCCCACAGATTGGGAGAAGATCGTTACTTGCTCTGCAACAGACAATGGCCTCATATCTCAAATATATTTAGAGCCCCAAAGGTTAACTCCCCAAAAAAACAAATAATCCAAAACCCTCTTATTAAGTGGGCTAAAGATTTAAAGAGAGACCTCTCTGAAGAAGAAATATGAATGGCCAATAGACATATGAAGAAATATGCAACATTTCTGGCCATAGAAATGCAAATCAAAGCAACATTGAGATTCCACCTCACTCCAGTTAGAATGACCATTATGAAGAAAATTAATAATAACAGATGCTGGGCTGGTGGGGATATGGCCAAAAAGGAACATTATTACACTATTGGTGGAAATGTAAACTTGCTCAAATATTCCATAAAGAAGTGTACAGGTTTCTCAGAAGAGCTCCCCTATGACCCAGTAATCCCACTCCTGGGCATTTACCCAAATGACCACAAACAAAGCCACACTAATGCTACTATCAGAACTATGTCCAATATAATATTACTAACCATAGCTAAGATATGAAACGAAAACAGATGCCCCTCAGTAGATGAATCGGTCAAAAAAGTATCATATACATTCACAACAAAATTCTATGGTTCCGTTAGAAAGAATGACATTGCCCCATTTGTAAGGAAAAGGAAAGACTTGGAAAACATAAGTCCAAAATCCAGACCCAAAAAATCACAGGCTACATGTTTTCACTCATTTGGAAAAACTAGAATATATCTAGGATATTTTTAGAAAAGAGCACAATAACTCAATAGCTATATGCATATCACCATAGAAAATGATGTTTATTGAAATGAGCTCCAAGAAATGGATACAAGATAATTGTATGGTGAACTGTTTTTAGTTATTTCTATTTACTTTTTCCCCTTTGGTTTATTCCTTGTAGTCACTGTTTTTGATTTCCGTACCCTTTGTCTTATACCTAAGTTAATTTGATTTGGTGAACGAAGGGAAATCACAGAAATGGTGAGACAAAGATTAACCAAAGCAACAGTGATAAATACTAGACACTATGTTAGAAATGAACTTTATAACTTTGTGGGAATGGGATATCAAAGTTGGGGGTAATGTACTCATTACTTATTTTAATGTAACCCCCCCTGTATAACACCTTCGTAATAAAAAAACCCCTGAAAATACAATAAGAGAACTCACCCAAATAGAGAAATTAGAGAAAAAATTAGACATCACAACATAAATAAGCAAAATTGAGAATGCTATAAGAAAGTACTTTGAAAACCGTATGCCAGTCACTTGGAGAATTCTAGAGAAATTTATTCTTTCCTATACTCGAACTGAACCAGGAAGTGATACATAAGAAGTAATGAAAATGAAATGTCAATAAACAATTTCCCATACCAGACAAATCTAGGACTCAATGGATTTACCATGAAATTAAGGCCTGCAAAGAGCTTGCAATACTCAGATCTAACTCTTCAATGGAATAGAAAGGGAAATGAAATTATCAAACACATTCTATGAAGCTAGAATTAGACTCTTCCCCAAATCAGATAGGGACTCACCAAAGAAAGAGAACTATGAACTGAACTCTTGATATGCATTGATACAGAACTTCTCAATAAAATTCTCACCAACCAATTTCAGCAACTAACAAAAAAATCGTATACTATAATCAAACAGTATTCATTATAGGATCCAATTGGATCCAATATACTTGTCAATAAACAACATAAACCATCAGCAGAAGCAGGAACAAGAACCAAATTATCATATATACATAGATGTAAAAATAGCTTTTAACAAACTCTAATACCCCTTTATGATTAGAGGTCTGAGAAGCTAGGAATGCATGGAACATTCCTCAATATAATACAGAGCATGTATATGACAACGAGATAATAAACATGTACTTAATGGTGGAAGCTTGAAGACATTAAAATCAGGAATGATAAAAGGATGTCCACTCTCTCTACTAATGTTCAATATAGTAGTGGAGTTCCTAGCAAGAGCAATAGGCAAGAGAAAAACATAATGGGGATCCAAATAGGGAAGAAGGAAGAGTATCCCTTTTTACAGATGAAATGATCCTGTATTTAAAGGACCCTAGAACTTCCTCCCTCAAGTTAGTAAAGGTGATGCTAACCTTCAGCAACGTAGCATGATATAAAACCCACAAGAATCAGTAGTTGTTCTGTGTTACCAACAATGGGAAGATCCAGGCTGGAATCCAAAAAACAACCTCATATATATTAGCTCAAAATCAAATCAAAACTAAACAGAAGAAAACAACAACGAAACTAGGAATTAATTAATTTAACTAAAAATGTGAAGGACTTCTACTGTAATAACGTTAACTAAAATGGGTAATTGAAGGATATTCAAGGAAATGGAAAGTCTTTCAGTGCTCCTGGTTGGAAGAATTAACATTGTGAAAACTGCAATATTACCGCCAATCAATTGACAATGCAATACCCAGCAAAATCCCAACAATATTCTTCAATGCAGTAGGGAAAGCAATCCAAATTTAATATGAAATTAAATAATTACAGATGAAACAGAAGGCTTAGAAATGAACTCATGGGCCTATAGTCATTTTACACACACAGAGAGACACATACACACACACACACACACACACACGCACACACAATGGAATTCTATTTACCCATCAGAAGGGATGACTTTTCACTAGTCTTAAGGAAAATGAAAGGCTTGGGGAAATTATACTAAAATAAAGGAATGCACACTCAGAGCAATATAGGTTTCATGTATTCATTCATTTATGGTAGCTAGAAGGTGCCTAGAAATCTATAATAACAAGACAGATTCTACCTCGTCCCAGTTAGGAGGGCCATTATCAAGAAAATTGACAATAGCAAATGCTGAGGTGGATGTATCCAAATGGGAACTCTATTACACTGTTGTAAGAAATTGAACTTGTTCAACCACGCTGGAATGCAGTATGAACTTTCCTAAAAAGACTAAACATAGATCTCCCTATTACCCAGTAATTCCAATCAGGATCAGTATTCCAAAAAATAACAAAGAAGTTCACATTAAAACTACCAGCATAACCATGTTCAAGGCCCAGGCCCAGAGTTCAAGATTGGAAAAAAGTTACATTGCTGGTATTTGTTTCCCCAAATATGAATCTTTTGACATAAGATTCCAAATCATTCTATTTGCAACAGCTACGATAGGACTTAAATGTAGTCGGTGATAAAATGGCTTCTTTATTGAATGTTAGGAAAAGCTGTAAGCAGTCCAAGAAAAGGGAGATTATTTTGTTGTTGTTGTTGGTTGAGGGACTTGATGTCTGGGCTTGGGCACTGGCCCTGAGCTCTTCAACTCAAAGTAAGGGCTCTATCTCTTGAGCCACAGAGCCTGTTGTGGTTTTCTGGTGGTTTATTGGAGATAGGAGGCTCAGGGGTTTTCCTGCCTAGGCTGGCTTTGAACGGCAGTCCTAAGATCTCAGCTTCCTGAGTAGCTAGGATTACAACTATGAGCCTCTGGTACCAGGCTAAAAATGGGGGATTTTTATAAAAGAAAATCCACCTCTTCACCTGTGTCTAAATATCAGATATCACTATTAGAACACGGCACCCTCAACTCTCAGACATTTGTAAATTTTCTCTTTTCCTTCATGTGGGAACACTGCAGTCAATATCAATTCAGCTGTGGGACTGGATCAATTGTATGTTAATTGCTAGCATGTAAATCAAGAACTGTTACATCAAAACAAATAAAACCCTCAGTTGGAATAATTGTTTTCTCTTTTTATTACAAATCTGTGTTTGATTGCTTCCTAATGTGATATTGGACCTCCTAACAGAGTGATGACATTTTCTTTCTCTTCAGCAATTGGCCTTCTCCCACATGTGGTCAAATATTTAAGAATTCAAAGATTTCCATTGATAATTCATTAAGCTGATCTCTAAGAAAATGTGTATTTCTGGAATTGGTCTTCTGTCATGTTCTTACATGCACAAGTGTTCTATGATTTATTTGTTCTACAAGGAATTTTATTATCCAATCTTTTTGTGTTCAATTTTAGTCTCTCTGATCAGTCTTTCTGACCCTCTCTGGGGAATCTCATTTCAGTCTGCCTCATAAAAAATATATCAGTTATTAACTAAATGACTATCAGCTTCTGTTTTTTGCCTGACTTCATGTAGGCTGTGATAGCAGCCCTGACTGGCTGTACTTACAGGAGTTTTCTGTTTGTTTGTGTGTTTTTTAGAGATCTAGGATTACTATTCAAGGTAGTAGATTCTCTGGGCCCCAGTGATCCCCTAGCCTAGAGTCAATGACTTTTTTCCTAAGGATACAAAAACAACTGACTAAATTTCTGTTTTAGTTGTCTCAAAATGAGGCAATCTGGATCCTTGCAAAGCCATCAATGAGCCTCTGTAACCACTTTTAGAAATGGTCTATCAAGATGGCTTTTCAAGGTTGACTGTGAAAAATGTTCATTTCCAAGTGACCACCATAAAACAGATCACATTACTGGGAACAGACTTTTCTATGGAAGGTTGGCCTTCCTTCCTTGTCTTACAATAGATCAAAATATAGTATCCTGCAGTTTTGGCCACACTGAAGCTACCAGCACAATTATGGTTTTTACAGTATTATTTACCATAGCTAAGGTATGGAACTAATCCAGATTCCCCTCAGTAGATGAATAGATATAGAAAATGTGACACACACACACAGACATACACACATACACATACATGGAATACTATGCTTCCATCAGAAACAATGATACCACCTCATCCATAAGGAAATGAAAGATCTTGAAAACACATCATACTAAGTAATGTAAGCCAGACTTAAAGGAACATAAGTCCCCAGGTTTTCCTTATTTGTAATAATTAGGTGACATCAAGGAAAATCTCATGTATTTTAATTTGAAATTTTGTTCTATGTTGAACATACAACATTATTACTATATTGTTTGTTATTCTTTCTTTTTTTGAGGAGGGCTAGCATTTATTTAACCATTAAAATGAAGCTTGTAGCCACTGTATAAGGTTTAATATAATGTATCTTCTTAATAATTTTTATTGTGAAAATACCGTATGGAGGAGTTACAATTACATGTCAAGGTAATGAGTACATTTCTTATCAAACGTTGTTGCCTCCACCTTTGTTTCCCCTAACCATAAATTCCTATCCCTCCCCCCAACTCTCGAGCAAAAGTTGTAAAGTTCGATTTTCGACTTAAAGTCCTGTACATCTCATTGTTGAAATGAGTCCACCTATTTAAACAATTTGTTTTTTTTTTGCTTCAATTCCACAAATTATACCTACATCAAATACAGGGGAAACAGGGGTTATACCGTGGGGGAGGGACACACAAAGCAACAAAGAAATAACTTATAAATATGTTAGAAATGATAGCAAGAAAGAAAAAAATAGAGTCCTTATCTTGAGATTCATTTCACCTAACATCAACTTATCTGACCATTATTTCTTGTCTCAGACATATACTAGTTATTGTACATAAGGGAAGCCATGGGACGTATGTTTCTTTGCGCCTGGCTTACTTCACTTAATATAATTTTTTCCAAGTCTTTCCATTTCTGGACAAATGGGGCAAAAGGCAGATATACTTAAAGAATTATGTTCAGCTTATCCATTACTGAAGGAAGAACAACTAAAAGAGCAATCCCTATTAGGAAGAAGAACTCCTATTTACTTATCTTCTTTCCTCTGTAAGGCCAGTGTTGCCACCTGTATCCTCATGTTGTACATTACAACTTTATACTTGATCATCCAGTATATCTACTATCTTCAACATTGTGACCTAAATGCCCCAGGAATTCCCTGTCGCTTTACTTTTTAAAAAAAATTCTCTCTAGTGAAGATGTTCTCCCAATCTGTGGGCTTTCTATTGATCTTGCTAGCTATGTCCTTTGCCATTCAGAAGCTCTGCAATTACATGCAATCCCATTTGTCCAACCTTTCTTTGATTTGTTGTGTTTCTGGGTCTCTATTAAGAAAATCTGGCCTATTCCAAGGAGACCCACGGTTTCTCCTATTCCATCTTGTAATGTTTTTAGAGTGTCTGCTTTGACTCAGAGGTCTTTGAAGCATTTGGAGTTGATTCTGGTGTAGAGTGATATCTAAGGATCTAGCTTTAGTTTTCTACAAGTAGTTAACCAATTTTGCCAGCACCATTTTCTGAAGAGGCTGTCTTTCTTCCATTCTATGTTTTTTAGCTCCTTTATTGATGACTACACATACAATGGAGAAGTGTCTCATATATAAAATATACCTGGAACTCAAAAAATTAAATCACTCAAAAACAAATCTTCAAAAAAAACAACTGCCCAATAAGTAAGTGGGCTAAAGAAAAAGAGAAACTTCTCTGAAGAGGAAAGAAGCAGGGCAGACACAGAAAGAAATGCTCAACCTCCCTAGCCATAAAAGAAATGCAAATCAAAACAACAATGAGATACCACCTCACCCCAGTTAGAATGGCTATAATGAAGAACTCTAATAACAACAGATGTTGGAAGGGATGTGGACAGAAGGCAACCTTACTCCATGGGGAGTGTAAACTTGTTCAACCACTTTGGAAAGCAGTGTGGAGGTTCCTCCAAAGACTCAACAAAGAGCTCCCCTATCACTCAGCAATCTCATTTTTGGGTATCTACCCAAATGATCACAAACAAGACCACACTAAAGCTACCAGCACGACTATGTTTATTGCAGCATTATTTACCATAGCTAAGATATGGAACCAACCCAGATGCCCCGCAAGTGATGAATGGATCAAGTAAATGTGGTAAATATACACAATAGAATTCTATGCCTCCATCAGAAAGAATGACATTGCCCCATTTGTTAGGAAGTGGAAAGAGTTGAAAAAAATTATATTAAGTGAATTAAGCCAGGCCCAAAGAAACATAGGTCCCATGGTTTCCTTTATTTGCAATAACTAGTATATGTCTGAGTCAAGCAGAAAAGGTCAGATAAGTTGATGTTAGGGAAATGTATTCAAATGTTTTATTTCTTTCTTGCAATTGTATCTAAAGTATTTATAAGATTTTTTTGTTGCTTTGTATGTCCCTTCCCCATGGTATAATCCCCGCTTTCATGGTATTTGATGTTGGTATAATTTGTGGAGGGGAAGGGAAAAAACAAATCGTTTAAATAAGGTTACAGGTGGACCCATTGCAACAATGAGATGTACAAGTCGTTATGTTGAAAATGAACTTTACAACTTTGGGGGAGGAGGAGGATTGGGGGGGGGTAGGATGGGAAGGAATGGGAATGGGAAACAAAGGTGGAGTCTACAATGCTTGATAAGAATGAAGGGTTAAAGTAACTCCATTTTTGAGCCAGTGACCATTTGTTGCTTGTTTATGTCCGCTAGCAGAGCAACACATGGTGGTAATCCAAATATCTGGTTGTTTGCCTTTATAAGCCCTGCAAATCTTTAGCTCAGGGCTCTCCTCCTAGGCTCCACTGTGTGGGAGTGTAGGATGAGGCCTGAGCCACAGCCCGTCTAAATAAAATCTTGCTTTTGCATTTCAGAACGTCTGACTCTAGTTGGTCTTCTTTGTGGGCGTCCTGCAAAATGGTCACTACAAGTTAGTGAGGGCTCGCCCAGGATACCTCAAGAGACCCACGAGACCTCAGATTCCGAAGGTAAAACAGTGCTGTCAAATTTGTCTTGTCCTGTCGTTCCTCTCTTTGTCTGTTTTACTTTCATTTTTGTTTGTGAGGACGGCTGCTCCAATTCGTATTGTGTAAAGGGTTTTCATAGCGGACGCGCTTGCATGACAACCCTGGAGGACCTGGGAGACATCCCAGATCCTCTTGTGAGGGGGATGGTCCTTGAAACCCTGCCGTGAGAATTGTGGTGCATGGGTTGGTTTGGTGTTGGGCCAGAACTGACCAAGAGTGCCTCCTAACCGAGGCCCAACTCACTCACTGTGGGTCTGCTCCTTCTGCTTCCCTATTACAGGGGTCGGCGGACCAATTCAGGAGATCTCCACTTCGTAACCTTTTTTTTTTTTTTAACTGTCAGGCCTGTGTGTGTTTTGTTTGTACTGTTTATTGTTTTTTTGGACTGTACGACTAATGGGACTGGAAATCATGGGCAACATTCCATCTAACCCCCTAGACTTACAAAAAGAAAAAACTAAGAAAGAGGAAAAGATATTGTACCCCCCGGTTTTTCATGGAGATAACGTGGAAAAAAAATATTTCCTACCCCATACTCAGCTTCCCAAGTTCCTTTTGCAGAGCCTGAGAATGATCAAGAAGAGGAGGTAGCTATAGAACCAGCAGCCGAACCCTCAGCACCTGCCCTTAACGTTTCTGAGGGGCCAGTCACTAGAGGAAGCCATGGGATCAGCTCCTCTCCCCCTTCTAATCCAGCTGTTTTTCCCTTAAGCACAGTAGGTCCTGTGGATGCCAATGGTCAACAGCAATTCTAATATTGGCCATTTTCTACCAGTGATCTATACAATTGGTGTACCCAAAATGCCCCCTTTTCTGAGAAACCCCAGGATTTAATTCGTTTGCTTGAAACCATTCTCTTTACTCATCAGCCCATTTGAGATGATTGTATTCAGCTTTTACAGGTCCTTTTTACCACCAAAGAGAGAGACCATATCTGAGAGGCGGCCCGGAAACATATCCTTGGCCATCACAGATCCTGCCATGATCGCTGCCTCTTTTCCTGAGATCTGACCAACATGGGACTACAATATGGTTGAAGGTAGGGAGCAACTTCTCATCTATCACCAGGTTCTGTTGGTAAGTCTCAAGGTGGCGGCTCACCGACCTACTAATACAGCCAGAGTCTGTGATGTTAGATAGGGAGGAAGTGAAAGTCCGGCAGCGTATCTTGAGCAGCTCATGGAAGCTTTTAGTCAATATACCCGGTATGATCTTGAGACCCAGGAGTCAGCTCAGATGATTATGTTTTCCTATATAAATCAATCTGCACCAGACATAAAGCAAAAGTTGCAGGCTCTAGAAAGACTTGGTGAAAAGTCTATTAGGGATCTAATAGCCGTGGTGGAAAAGGTTTACAGTAAGAGAGAGACAGAGGAGCAAAGAAAGGAAAGGAAGGGCAAAGAATGTGAAATTGAGCATGAAAAGAGAGACCAGGCCAAGGAAAAGAGGCCAGATTTGTTGGACTTGTCACTATCACATGCCGTGCATACCTGGTTCACAGATGGCAGCAGTTTCATATGAGATGGAAAAAGGTACACGGGCACAGCAGTCACCATGGACACTAAGATAGTGTAGGCTGAAGCACTCCCCCAGGGACCATGTGCACAAAGAGCAGAACTAGTGGCAATAACAAAAGCCCTATGGATGGGAAAAGGGAAGGGATTAAACATTTACACGGACAATCGGTACGCTTTTGCTATCATGCATGTCCACGGAGCCATTTACCAAGAGAGGGGGCTGCTGACAGCTGAGGGAAAGGCTATTAAAAACAAACAAGAAATTTTAAGCCTTGTCCAGGCCTTATGGGAACCAGCAAATATTGCCATTATTCACTGCCTTGGCCATCAAAAGGGAACTGATTCAACAACCAAAGGAAATAACTTGCACGATCAGGCAGCTAAGGAGGTGGCCCTCCATCCCAGAGGGGAAGTACTTACTCTAGTAGACGCAGGGCCTCGAGTTTTGCCTCCTGAGCCTCAGTACGCCTAAGAAGACTTGGAGTGGATAAAGAAAATTCCCATGCCCTATAAGCCCCCAGGCAGAGAAGAAAATAAAGACTGGTGGAAAACTGGTGAGGGGAAACTTACCTTGTCACAAAGATTGGGCAAGGGGATTCTTAAGAGAATCCATCAGGCCTCTCACATGGGAACCCGAAGAATGCAGGACTTGCTCCAACACTCAGAAGTAAAAATTAAGCAAGGAAATCAACTCATTGAGAACATTGTTAAAAATTGTAAAGCCTGTCAGCTCACCAATGCCCCAATCTACCAGTTACAAAAGGAGCTCGCCTCCGTGGAGATAGGCTAGATGTGTATTGGGAATTAGACTTCACAGAAATTTAAAGTGGAAAAGTTGGATATAAATATTTGCTAGTTTTTGTAGACACCTTTTCAGGATGGGTTGAAGCCTACCCAACAAAGCATGAGACCGTGAACTTCGTGGCTAAGAACATCCTGGAAGAAATCCTACCCATCTATGGCTTCCCATCCACCACCATCAGGTCGGAAAATGGACCGGCCTTGGTCTCAAAATTAAGTCAGGGAATAGCTGTGGCACTGGGGACGGATTGGAAATTACACCGTGCTTATAGACTCCAGAGTTCAGGGGAGGTAGAAAGAATGAATCAGACTCTAAAAGAGACCTTAAGTAAATTGGCTTTGGAGACTGGCACAGACTGGGTATCACTCCTTCTTTCTGACCTGATTAGAGTAAGAAATTCACCCTATCACCTTGGCTGTACTCCTTTTGAAATAATGTATGGACATCCTCCACCCATTATCCCTAGCCTTCAGACTGGATTGCTTGCTCATTTGAGTGACACTGAATTTCTATGTAAACTTGACTACCTATAGCTTGTCCACAAAAGTGGCTGGCCCCATTATATGATTCTGCTTCTATTCCTACCCCCCATTTGTTTAAACCAGGGGACTGTGTGTTTGTTCGAAGGTACAACTTGAGATTTTTGGAACAACGGGGGAAGGGACCTTACATGGTACCTCTGGCTACACCCACTGCCCTTAAGGTGGACAGCATTGCTGCTTGGATCCACTGCACCCATGAAAGACCAGCTGTCCCCATTGCCCTGGATGACCATGGGGAAACATGGGAAGTCTCTCAGTATCCTATCCAACCACTCCATATATAACTCAAGAAAAGAAAAATGGACTGATTGTTATTGGAATTGTTTCAATTATCATTTGCAGAACTCCTGGGAGCCGCTCAGTACAACAAGTGGAACTTTGTGCTGCCCTAGGAGAAGAGTGTTGTTTTCATGTTGACCATTCAGGAATAGCAAAAGACAACATGGCTATGGTCATAGAGGGACTAGTCAAGATCGAGAGCTGTTGGAGTGTAGTTTTTGGCTGGAGCTACAATATTGTGTCTCAGGACCATAAGTCAAGGGGGGAGGAAGGGTTAAAGTAACTCCATTTTTGAGGCAGTGACCATTTGTTGCTTGTTTATCTCAGCTAGCAGAGCAAGACGTGGTGGTAATCCAAACACCTGGTTGTTTGCCTTTATAAGCCCTGCAAATCTTTATTTAAGGGCTCTCCTCCTAAGCTCCACTGTGTGGGAGTGTAGGACGAGGCCCAAGCTGCAGCCCGTTTAAATAAAACCTTCCTTTTGCATTTCAGAACGTCTGACTCTTGTTGGTCTTCTTGGTGGGGGTCCAGCAACATGGGCACTACAAGAAATGTACTCATTATGTTGCCCATGTAATTGTAACCCCTCTACAGTGTTTTCACAATAAAAAATAAAATTCTTGGGAACAAAAAAAAAATCATTTCTCTCTAAATCTTTGAGGTTGATGTGTGTGTGTGTGTGTGTATGTGTGTGTGTGTGTATGTGTGTGTGTGTGTGTGTGAGTGTGGTTTTACAAAGATCAGAAGACATTTTTCTTCATTTAGAATAGATCTTTCAGGTTATTGTAAATTGTGGCTACTGGGAGAAGACTCCTGATATATTAAGGAAGAAACAAAAATATATTGTGCATGCAACACAGTGCTTTATTAGTCTGTAGTTGAACCCTTAACTTCGATTTATATTTTGGCCCTTGTTGTGAATAATGTGAATAACAATGAACTACAGATATATTTATCAGTTACCCAAAGAGAAATAAACACATGATCGGTGGGTCAGATATTTCAACTTTACATTTCTCTAGAAAACTGCATACTACTTTCTACAATGAGAATATTAACCTGTATTTTGACTAAGAGTGTAGAAAATTTCTTCTTTTTGCTTATGTTGTGCTGAGGAATCAAACCCAGGGCCTCAGGCATGAAAGGCAAGCGCTCTACCACTGAGCCACCTTCCCAGCCCTAGAAAATTTCTTTTATCCACATTCTCACCAACATTATTACCTTTTTTTTTTAAGGGCAGGTTTTTACTATGTGCAGTACCCCAGACTGGCCTTAGAATAAAATCCTATTACTCCAATGCCACGCATACTCTGGTGGAGTCTGCTTAGCATGGGAAACCAGCTTTCAGACCTGAGAATGAGGCTTCAAAGAGACCTATCTCTGAGTATTGGGACTTCACTGAAGTCTACCTCAGAGAATGGGGCTTCAAAGAGGCCTACTGCTGGAAAGGCTGGCAAACCCCTGGGAAAGATGTGTTTCTGTTCTTGCTTTTCTTTTCCTCACTGTATAAGAGTGCCTATTAATCTTTTACTGTTCCTGCTGCTCATTGTACTTACTCATGCTCAACGTTCCTTTATTCAAAGCTCTTTCTTAAGAGTGTTGACGACTCCAATATCTGATGAGTGTCTTAAAAATATGACTACCTCACCAGAGTTAAGTGCTACCCTGGAAGCCCCTCTTATGGAGGCTAGTAGACAAGTCATAGGTAAATATAAAAGTATTGGGGGTTTCACGATGTGACTTCAGCAGAAGGAATTGTCTGTAAGAGATTTACAAGAAGCTGTAGGCACGGCTAGAACAGAAAGAATGTATGGCAATTGCTGAGATAACTACTTAGGAGAAAGAACTTCCTGTTACTCTCTTTCATTTACTAAGAGACTTGCTAGATCTAGGGCTCCATGACCTTACTATTAAAGAAGGAACAGGAAAGATCTTATGGGACAGTTAAGGTCTCTATAGAAATAAGGTAATGGTTAGTTGGTGACAAAAATCGAAACCCATTATATTTCTTAGAGATAAGCCGGAAACAAGTGCCTAACAGGCAACCAGCTGGTGACCACCCAAGAATGAAGCCCTGCAGCAAGATTGTGTAACCTTTTGCCCTTTCTCATGGAGACTTTTTGCTATAAAAGTTTGTTATCCTCTGCATTAAATCGCACTCAGCATCCACTCCTCTTGTGTGTGAGTTGTCTGTTTGCCATCTCCCCACCTATTCCAGTTCCTCCACTAGGTGTCCTCCGTCGTCCTGACAGAGCCGGTCTGTGGCACCCCAATCTGGTAAATGCTTGGAATTACAAGCCTTTACCACCACACTAGGTTCCTTTGATTTTCTCAATAAGTGTTATAATAGTTATGAAGTAGTATCATAGTAATTTTGAATTGCATTTACATAAAGACTTCTGTTCCAAAAGCATTAAGCCAACATAGAAGTTGTATTAAGCACGACTTTGTAAACCCACTGGATACTTTCATGGCTATTTGGAAAACAGGTCTATTCTGAACTTTTGTCCAATTTTAATCATTTCGTTTTTTTAATGTGAAAATAATGTACAGAGGGGTTACAATTACATTCGAAAGATAAGTACATTCCTTATCAAGCATTGTAGCCTCCTCCTTTGTTTCCCATTCCCATCCCTTTCCATCCTCAACGCGCCCCCCACCCCCAGCCAATCTTCCTCTCCCTCTTCTCCCCTCATAAAAGTTTAAGTTAGTTTTTCAATATAATAACTTGTACCTCTCATTGTTTCAATGGGTCCACCTGTATTCCTATTTAAACGATTTGTGGATTATAATGTGAAGGTGGGATGTCCTCTTCCGGTCTGGTCTAGTTGGAGTTCCAAAAGCTTCTTGTATCTGAATAGGCCTATCCTTTTGCATGTTTGGGAAGTTCTCTGCTAGGTTCCTGTTAAAAAAATTTCCTAGACCATTAACTTCTCTCTCTACGTGCTCCAGTACACCCATTATCCTCAGATTAGGCCTTCTGATGGTGTCTTCTAAATGTTGAATAGATCTGTCATATTTCTTGGATTTGTCTTGATGTTTGTACGTTCTTTCTCTATAATATCTAGGCTGTCTTCAATCCCCGAGATTCGATCTTATACATGGTATAACCTACTGTCAAGACTTTCTACTTTGTTTTTTATTTCTTTTCTTTCTAATTGGTTGGTTTTGTTCGCTTCAAATTCCTTGTTGGAGCTTGTTTTAGATCTTCTATGAACTTCTTTGCTTCCTTAATTTGGTGTTCAGTGTTTATTCTCAAATCACTTAGTTGATTGGTTATGCTTTCCTTGGACTGCCATTCCTTCTGTTGGGCTCCATTCAGCATTCCCTTTGTGGTCTCCCTGACTTCTTTCAGCTCTCTATTTATGGATTCCATAAATGCCTCTAAAGATCTTTGTCTATCTCATCTCGCTCTCTCAATTCCTGTATTACTCTTTGATTAGCTTCCTCACGTTTATGCAACTCCTGACTTTCTCTTTGTCTATTCTCAGCCAGCTCTCGCAATTTGTGTCTATTTCTTTGACTGGACTCAGCCTGCTCATGCCATCCCTGTATTTCTCTTTGAGTGTTTTCAATCTGCTCATGCAATTCCTGTGTCAATCTTTGAGTAAGTTCCTCAAGCTCATGATATTCCTGTATTGACCTCTGGTTTGCCTCCTCTCTCTCCCTATCATGCTCACACTTAGTCCTTTGCAGGTTTTCAATTTTTTCATTTACCATGTTTACCAGCAGTGTTTGTATAGCTTTTGGGGAGCTCTCCCCTGGATTATTCATTATCTGTTCTGTCCCTTGATTACATGAGTGGGAGTTTAGATACCCAGACTTGCCATTTTTCTTGTGTTTTTCTGCTTGTTCTGCCGATTTGGGATGAAAGTAACACCAGTTTTGTGCTAGAACACTATCTTAAGGCAAGCATCATCCAAAGTCTGTAGTTGCACAGTCAAAAGTCCGCAGATACAATCTAGTTCAACAGATATATTTATTCAATATCAAACAACTATGTACTAATGGGGTATAAACAACAAAGAATAATTTGGCATACCAGAAATTATAAGGTTTAGGGAGAGATGTGGCTAAAAATAGGAATAGAGGGATGTGGAAAGGTAAAAGGAGAGTTAAATTAACTAAGTCCTAATCTCAATAAGGAAAATAGTTTAGACAGAATGATAGTAGAAAGAGAAAAAAAGAAGAAGAAATAAGAAAAAGAAAAAAGACACAAGAAAGAATAGAAAAACAAATATTAAAAATTACTAATTGAAACACTTAAAATTTATGCAAATTTCACAACGTAATATTCACAGAAGAACAAGGATAGGATGAGAGAAGGGGAGGGATAGAAAGGAGATGCGAAAAAGTTAAAAAAATGCTGAAAATATTATATAGGTATAAAGAGGTAGTATTGCTATTAAGAAACTTAAGTCAAAGAGGTTTTGAATTGAGTAATAAATTTCTGAATTGTGTACACAATGGAGGACAAGGTCTAATAATCAACTATTCGTATAACTGAGGATGAGCAGAACAGCAATTAAGTCATGCAAAAATGAATGAAAGAGGAAAAAAAGTGAAAAGAATGAGAAAGAAAAAAAGGATCAAAAGTTCATTAGAGCTAAAACACACACACACACACACACACACACACACACACACACACACACACACACACACACACACGAACAAACATTCCCCCAAAATAAAAATTATAAGAGGAAGAAAAAAAGGTTAACAGCAAACAATTTTTTAAAATGAAAAATGAAAAAAAAAATTAAACAAATTTTAAAAAGAACAAAATATGAGTTCTTTGATTTTTTGGAGGGGGTTGGAAGATCCTGTATCTCCCTTGTGTCTGTAACCAGTCTCTTGTTGGAGTCTCTGGTCTGCTTGTGGTGTTTGATTTTCCTGGGGGTTCATTGGTTTCTTAAGTCAGTTTGTTTGAGCAGGCAGAAAAATGTTCTGCTTTACCCAGAATTTTGTGATCCTCCTCCTAGGCTAGTTCAATGGGAGGGAGATCTGCTTTGAGTATCACAAAAGAGAGAGATGGCTGTTTCCTCTACTTTGGAGATGCTTTGATGAGGCTTGGTTCTGGGTAGAGTGGAGGCCTTTCAACAAGCAGTAGAGTTTCCCTGAGGGGCTAGCTTCTGACACACTTGCAGAGCCTAGCCTGGAGACATTCTCTGGGTTTATGTTTACTGAATTTCAGTTGATTCTCAAGACTGCTGTAGGGAGGGGCAGCCTCTGGCTCTGTTTAGCCAGTGAAGAAATCAACACTTGAGGAGGGCAGAGCTTTCTCTGCCTGGGCTGGATGACTTTTCCCTGGGTGGAGCTGAGCCTGGCAGGTGAGGTCAGGTTCCTGTGACCTGCTAAATGACTCTTGTTTTCTTCCAAGGCCTGAGTTTGAGCTAGCTGCTCAGCTAGGCCTTTATAAGTATCAAAGATGGAGATCTCCAGTAGTGGGGAGGGGAGGGGTTGCCTTTCCTCCTCTGCTCCCTTAGAAGGAGTGAGGATGTCAGGCTTCTACTCACGCCAGAGTCTTTGTTCCTGGGTCGTCTGTGGTCTTCGATCTGCAGGATGAAGATGTCTGTTCCTTGTCAGTTCTTGCTGGTGTTGTGTAGAATCTTCTAGCCCGCTGATCTGGGGCCTTTGTCCCGGACTCTCTGTGTTTCAGGTTTGGTGGCTACGGCTGCCACAGCCACCGCCACAACCGCAGCTAAGCCTGCTGGCAAGTGCACGGACCTGTCCCCTTGCCTGGATTTTCCCTCTCTGGCCAAACTCTCTGTACTGTGATGGTACCTTGGTATGATTCTCTTGCTTAGGACTGTTCACTGGAACACTTAAACTGCTTTCTATGAGAGAGCCTATGTACCCTCCAGCTTCTCCCCTACCATCTTCCCAGAACTCTTTTGAATTTTAATCATTTCTTGTTAATCTCATCTTTAATCTCTTTATACAAAATCAATAATTAATTCAAGGGAGGAGAAAGGAAAAATTTAAGCGAATCCTTACATTTTTCAATTTTCAATAACATGATATTGCTTATATCATTTTCTGTTTATGCTTTAGACTATATAATTCAATTTAGTTAGACCTTTCATAAGGCTATGTGTATTTTATTTATTTTATGTTGATTGTTCTTTCCAAAGCCTGCGTGTCTAATTTCCCTTTGTTTCTTTCAGTCTCAAGTAGTTCAGATTTTAAATTGAAGAATAAATTGAAGGAAGCAAACAAAAAATACAGTTCCTCTCATCTGATAATGCCTCTACAAGAATGAAGAAAGAGTTCATCCTGCTAAGGACCTATGATAGGATATCAAAAAGAGAATTCATTGTTCTAGGTATTCCCTATCTTTGCAATGCAACTTAAATGATATAAAACACAATATACTGCTCAGGTACTTTTATGTTTTATCTGTTTTGCAGATTATCATATGGACATTACCTCAGTCTACAACATTCCTTCATTATTCTGTCCTTGATACTTTTACACTACCAAGGTATAAGATAACCAGTTTGATTTAAAGCATTTTACGTTGTACACCTGGCTTCCTTGGAAGCAGAGCATGGTCAATAGATCATATTCCTTCTGGTTGCTCACTACCTGTAATGTTTTCTGTAATATTATTGCATTTTATTTAGTATTAAAAATTATGGCTAAACTCAAAGCTCATTCATAGAAGTTTATGTTAAGTATTTTGCAAGTTTTATTTGTCCCAATTCTTAAGATAACATTTGCTATAATGCTAATGTATTATCATTTTAGTGTTGGGAAAATTTGTAATTAAAGGCACGAAGTGTATGGCCCAAAGACACACAGTGAGGAAGGAAATGAGTCACAGTCTCCAAAAGCCTTTTAGCAATACAAAAATTGTAGGTAAAATCTCTCCATTCTCCTACACTCTCAATTCAATATTCATATTGTCCTATAAATAATAGCATACCAAATATTGCCCATGATGATTGTTTTCTGTTACATTTTGTCTCCAACAAAGACTGTGTTGGTGACATTGGGTTACCATGCACAGAGCTGAGCTTATAAATTGAGGTCCAAAGAGAGTCAAATTTCTTTTGTCCCACAGCTCCAGGATCCTTTTTTAAAAAGTACTAAAACTTTTAAATACCAACACTTACTATCTTTTAAGAATCTGAAAACGAAGTAAATTCACATATAATCACTCCAAAATGCTTTAAAAGAAGGAGATTATAAAACAGGCCCCCATCAAGTAAACTTTCTTCTACTTTTAAAATTATTCTGAAAGCCTTGCCCTGGCTGGTCACACCTGTAATACTATCTACACGGGATATCTACTCAGGAGCCTGAGATCTATGGATAACTGTTGGAAGCCACTCAGGGCAGAATAAATTCATGAGATTATTTTTCAGAAATTATAATGAACTAGCAAAGAGCCAGGAATGGAGATGTAGCTCATATATTAGCTCATCAATCTAGAGAGGAAAGGCCTAGCAAGACCTTGAAGCCCTGATTTCAAACTCTGAGCATGCCCATACACAAGCATGTGCATGTGTGCATGTGTGCATGTGTGTGTGTACACACCCCCCACACACATTTATTCAAAATAACTTCATATCAGCATATCAGCGTTCTGCATTAATTTCTTTGTTAACGTTATTATCTGGGTAAAACAGAGGAAATAAACTCTTCTATATTAGAACATTTTTATACGTTTTTTTTTTTTTACTGTGAAAATATTGTACAGAGGGGCTACAATTACATGGGCAAGATAATGAGTACATTTTTTATCAAGAATTGTAGCCTCCTCCTTTGTTTCTCCTTCCCATCCCTTCCCCTCCTCCCCCAGCCCTCCCACCCAATCCTCCCTGCCCCCGCCACCAAAGTTGTAAAGTTCGTTTTCGACATAATGACTTGTACTTCTCATTGTTGCAATGGGTCCACCTGTAAAAATAACTGCATAGAGGTGTCATATTTATATGAGCAAATAATGAGTACATTTCCTAACAAGCATTGTTACCTCTTCCTTTCTTTTTCTTCCACCATCCCTTCCCTCCCACCTCCACAAATACACTCCCCTCCCTCTTCCCCTGTCTAAATTGTAAAGTTCATTTTTCAACATAGTGTCTTGTGCATCTCAACCTGTATCCCTATTTAAAAATTTTGTATTTCCCTTTCCCCTCCCCAAATTAGAGAAACATATACACAGGATGTAGGCACACCAACTTCAAATACAGTGAAAACAGGGGTTAGAGCGTAGGGGAGGAACATATAAAGGAACAAAAAAAAATCACATCACACATTATAAGTATCTTAGAAACAATAGCAAGAAACAAAAAAACGACTTGTGTGGTTCATTTCCTATAATATCATCTTATCTGATATGCACATAGCTTATGATCTATTCTGCTTATCCCAGACATATATTAGCTGTTGAAAATAAGGGAAACCATGGGACCTATGTTTCTTTGGACTTGGCTTACTTCACTTAATAAATTTTTTTCGAAGTCTTTCCAATTCTTAACAAATTGGGCAATGTCATTCTTTCTGATGGAGGCGTAGAATTTCATTGTGTATATATACCACATTTTCATGATCCATTCATCTTCTGTGGGCCATCGGGGTGGGCTCCATATCTTAGCTATTGTAAATAATGCTGCAGTAAACATATTTGTGCTGGTAGTTTTAGTATGGTCTTCTTTGTGATCATTTGGGTAAATCCCCAAACGTGTGATTGCTGGGTCATAGGGGAGCTTTATATGGAGTCTTTTGATGAGCCTCCATACTGCTTTCCAAAGTGGTTGAACAAGTTAACACTCCCACCAAGAATCAAGTAAGGTTCCCTTGTGGCCACATCCTCTCCAGCATCTTTAGTTGTAAAAATATGGAATGATTCAAGAATTTGCATGTCAACCTTGCACAGGGGCCATGTCAATCTTCTCTGTATTGTTCCAATTTTAGTGTATGTGCTGCTGAACTGAGCACAGAGCATTTTTTATATATAAAGTGTAATTGATTTTCTTAAACTAGACAATTCAAAGAAAAGTAAGTTTTGAAGACTTCTCGTGAAATTTTAGAACCATGTACCTCTTACATAAGCACACATTTAAGAATAGTCAAGATTGACATGTCAAAACAAAATAATCCCAGATATTGTTGTTCAAGAGATGTGTAGGATCGGGGGGTGGGGGGAATTGGGTTGGGGGGCAGAGGAAGGCTGGGAAGGGATGTGAAGGGTAAACAAAGGAGGAGGCTGCAATGCTTGATAAGAAATGTACTCATTATCTTGCCCATGTAATTGTAACCCCTATGTACAGTATGTTCACAAAAAATAAAAATAAAAAAAGAGATGTGTAGGAGGACGAATTCAATTATTCTGTATAAGGCACCTGTCATAATGAACACTGCGGCAAGTATTAAGGTTTGTTAAAAGTTTTAATGTTTTAAATATATTTAATTTTGGGAATTTGCTTATATAGGCCAAAATTATGACTGTTTGTCAGGTCATACAACTTTTCTATAAATATTTAAGATTTATGGTAGCAGACATATGCTACTAAAAAGTACATTTCAGAGTTTATAGAAACATTACTAATGAGATGTTGCAAAGTCTTAGTGTAAAGAAGCAGAGTGAAGAGTTAAGACTTTGTTAACTGCACAGTTTCTCTTAAAACTTTAGGGCTTCCTTACTTTATATGTTACTGAGGAACAAATGATGATATAAGCCATATACAAATGATGAGATGAGTCATAAAAAGCAATCTTAGTGGGTAACTTTAAAGACTACACATAGCCTATAAAACTCTTGTTGAACATCATAATCTTATTCAGTGTTAAATGTACAGGAATGTAAGAATAGTAAAATCAAATATGTAAGTATACTTCAAATACTGAAAACACTGGTAATTCTTTGATATTTTATTTTATTAATCATTAAGATTTAGTTATTGTGTTTCTTTATTTGTAGTATTGT
The DNA here is from genome assembly GCF_019054845.1 of Dipodomys spectabilis. Lineage (NCBI taxonomy): Eukaryota > Metazoa > Chordata > Mammalia > Rodentia > Heteromyidae > Dipodomys > Dipodomys spectabilis. The sequence continues at coordinate 955,650 of NW_024870828.1, read as the reverse complement.
TTCCCTTATAATATAATAAAACTTTTTGTTATTCATCATGAGGAGGTACTTTGAGAAGGTTACTGGGATGGCCAAACCATTTTTTATAGTTGCATGTGAATTTACAAAAAGCAAAATTAAGAACAAAATATTGATTAAAAAATTATCAAGTACAGTCAGAATCAGGAGGGATGATAAATGTCCACACTTAAAATCTTAGCCCTAGGCTGAAGCAGTGATATTACAGAGTTGAGGTCACAAAAGTGGGAGACTGTTTTGTTTTGTTTTTTACTTTGATTTTGTTGGCCATGGGGTTGAACTCTGGGGCCTGGTTGCTGTACCTCAGCTCAAGGCTAGTGCTACCACTTGAGCCACAGAACCAGTTCCGTTCTTTTCTACTTATGTGATGCTGAGGAATCAAACCCAAGGCCTCATGCATGCAAGGCAGGCACTCTACAACAGCCACCATCCCAGCTTCTGATAGACTGGGTTTTAAAAATTCATCTAAACAACATTTGCTTTCTGCTTTGGGTTATATAATGAAATATATGAATATCTTTTCATAAATTTTGTGTATTGTTATACTTCTAAATTTATACTAACCCCAGCCACTTTATTCTTTTCAAAGTCATGAAATATCTCTGAGAGTTTGCTAATGTGAAAATTGTTTTAGCATTTTTAATTACTTCTGAGTCATTTTTATTTTTTATTAAAATCATTTTATATTTTGGGTTGATGGATTATCATACATCAAATACTTTCAAATGTACATGTAGAGTCTAAAGATAACAGTATGTGTATTCTCATACAGCTCTTTTTTTATCTGTTATGCACTTTCAGTATTATGATATTTCTCCCTCTTTCACGCTCTCTCATGTCCTCTCTTTCTCTTTCAAGCTCCATGTCTGCTACATAGAATTTCTGCTGGTCTACTGTTATCCTTGAGGATCCACTGGCTTTTTTGGGAACATGATGGGGACTAACATTTTCCCTTGCATTCTTTAAGAATTATGAGTGACGTGCTATTATTCTTTGACATTGTAAATGGCAAAACAACAGGTCTAGGAATTACTTTTCACGTTTACTACTATTACAAATTTTATCTCATAGGAATCATTTGGATGGATATGATATTTTAACTTGGGCTGGGAAGGTGGCTCAGTGGTAGAGCGCTTGCCTTGCATGCATGAGGCCCTGGGTTCGATTCCTCAGCAGCACATAAGCAAAAAGAAAAAAAGCCAGAAGTGGCGCTGTGGCTCAAGTGGTAGAGCGCTAGCCTTGAGCTGAAGAGCTGAGGGACAGTTCCCAGGCCCAGAGTTTAGGCACCAAGACTGGACCCCCCCCAAAAAAAAGATATTTTAACCTGTGACCTAAAAGTTCTTTTTCTTTCACAAACAACCTTTGTCTTTGATTATCAGTTTGTAACTACATGTAATGAAAATAAAGCTCTCCTATGTAAAATAGACCGAAGTTGTTCACAGGGATGAAAAAGAAGGTAATGACGGAAGTGAGTACAATAGAGCAAGGTCCTCAGAGCAGTTTATCATGAACACCTTGTGAGAATGACAATGTTCTGGGAACTACAGATTAAGTCACTGAACAAAGATATATATGCATATATATGTATATGTATATTTATTTATATATGCATATATGTGTGTATATGCTCTTATATTGTACACATATATGTTACTATACACACAAATTCACATATACATATACACATGTATACATGCACACATGGAGAAAGACACATAATTACAGCCAACACAAGTTTCATTAGTTGCTGAAAATGCGTTAGATGGAATGCTTGGAACAAAATATGTTCAAGATGTATTTGTATCTAAGAGTTCTTTTACCACTCCTCTTATCTCTTAAAACTGGTAGGTTTTGACAGATTGGACTTGCAAAATGCAGTACACATGATAGCAAGTTACTCGGAAATGTCAGTATGTAAAGATCATATGTTGTCTCCCTGATCCCCACGGAATGCTTGCTCTTATACACACTCTCAACAACCAAAGTAACAGGAGAATATCATGGCAAAGAATAAAATTATAAGCCTTTAAATGGCATCCTTCTTTGAGCTCTTTTCCAACAGCCAGCATAAATTCCTAAGCAGATTAGTGAGTCCTCATAAAACTGGACTTCAGGTCAACAGGTAGTCAATTTATGTGAAAAGTCCTATGAGACAAATGCTGACTGAAGTCTCGCTGATTTTCTGGCCAAGAAAATAAGAAAAGAAGAGATTATTTTTAATATATTAAAGTTTGAGAATAATTTGTAACCTGTCAATAAATGTGTAGAACACAACTAAACCAACTGACAAAAAAGGTGTCCATTTCATTTATATGCTCTTGGACTTGGTGAGTGATTTTACTTGTGTCTACACAAGGAGAATCAGCATAATTCAAGCCAGCATATTTTTATTTAATATACAAAGATAGGTTTAAGGTTGACCCATTGTAATAATGAGAAAATAATAATGTAATAATTTAATAATAAGACACTTTATGAGAGAGTGGGTGTAGGGATGAGTTGAGGAGGTGTGAAGAGAAGGGATGGTAGGGGGAAAGAAAGGATGGCGTAAAAATGCTCAATAAGAAATGGACTCATGCCAGATGCCGGTGGCTCATGCCTGTAACCCTAGCTACTCAGGAGGCTGAGGTCTGAGGATTTTGGTTCAAAACCAGCCAGGGAAAGAAAGTCCGTGAAACTCTTTTTCCAGAAAACCGGAAGTGGCGTTGTAGCTCAAGTGGTAGAGCGATAGCCTTGAGCTGAATAGCTGAGGGACAGTGCTCAGGCCTAGAGTTCAAGCCCATGACCAATAATAAAGAAAAAAATTGTACTCATTACCTTACTTATGTAACTGTAAACCCTCTGTACAGTATCTTTACAATATAAATTTAAATATATATATTAAAAAGATACAAGGAAAACTTTTGTACTTATAGGAAGTTGTATTTGTCACTCAATATCAGTAAGGTATTGGTTTTAGGACCACAGGCATATTAAAACATCAGATACTCAACTACTCTACATGAACACAGTATATTATTTACATTAGAATCTGTCCACAACCTAGTGCAGTGTAATTGCTATGAAAATTTGTACAACATTCTATGTTTGTAATAAAAAATCCAAGTATATGCACTGTCAACAGATACAAATTTTTTCAGATAATTTTTGTCTGCATTTTGTGGATGGAATTGGGAGCACAAATTTCATCATCAAGACTGGTCTGCAAAATGTAACAAAAAGCTAACACAGCATCATTGAATAGTACTGAACTCCAAGGAGAAGTACTTGGATTGAGACATTATAAGAAAGTGTTAGCATGCAAGTACTTTTTAGAAATACATCTGCTAGATTTCTCATGGAGAGCTTTCATAACACTTTGTGAAACACAAGCCAGAACCTCACTGAAGAGTAAATGGTTTTCCATCACCTTTCTGTCATGCTCAGTCATTATCAATCAACATATAGCTAATCTTGAATAATCCTTTAATGAGAAAATGTTGATGGAGTGTTTATATGCAGACAACCTCGGAAGGCTAAATTTTTCCAATTAGGATAGTCTGTATTCTATGATCCAGCAGAGAGAAAACTAGGTAAGCATACATTTACAACCTTCTGAATAATTCTGATTCTGCCCATATCAGTTATCTATCCATACCTGTGCCCGAGTGAGAGGATTTTAAATGACTTTAGTGTTTTAAAATTTAAATTTAAATGTGGAATGAAATTAGTTCCAATGCATTACCTTAAGATATTTAGAAACAACTAAAGGTCTATAAGATTTTTTTAATTTGAAGTGAAGGGATATTGGAATTTGGTTCTCTATAGTTTAAGCAATTTGCAAAAAGAATTGGCAAAGTAAAATTTACATTTGCAGCAGACTTGGCACTTATTAAATTTTGTATATTGAAAAGAGCATAAGCCTCAACAATATGTCAATGCTATCCTGTTATTTATCTCTAAATGTTTATGCTTCTGGTCTCTTAAAACCAATTTTTTAAATCTTTAGCTAGTTGTGCAAAGGGGTTTCACTCCATCATGTCAGTGTGGAATAGAGTGTATGTACATTTCATTGTACAACACATTGGATCATTGTTAATCTTTCCACTTTTTTTCCTTCCCTTTCCCCAACCCCACCTATCCCTTCAAGTTTCCTACTTATATTCTCACATATGTACGTTGAGTGATCTGATTATATTAGTCCAACATTTCCCTCTCCATTCTTCTGTCCTACTCCCTTTAAGCCCAGTTCCTTATTTAAGACTTATTTCAACTTCATGGTATTTTGTAAAATATCTCTTCCTTTGGCATTTGGCTTTGGGCTTGCCACATCCTCACTTCCTTGTTTGACCTACATAAATGAGGCTATTTCTCCACATTTCCAAGCTGTGAATGGCTGAGATAGGTCTCTTTACTATTCACCTTCTGTCCTAAATTTAGAATTGGACCTTCAGGGCCATCAAATAGAGCTTTTTTATTTTCTACACACTGAAGATGGAAGGAAAATAATTTCCATGCTCTCAATATTATGCTATCCATCATGAATGTCCATCACTTATCACTTCAACAGTCTAAATTTAAAGTTATGTTTTCTGCATTATATTCACACATTTTAAGTGAATATCGAGGACAATTTACCTACTATTGGAAGTTCAGGGACGATTTTCAATTTCTGATGATAGAAACAGGAGTCAGTTTTAATTATGCAGAATCCACTATGTAGTGAGTGCTGTAGTCTTCTAAATTTTCAATAAATTTCGAGTTACTTTTTATTAATAACTGAAAAAGTTTTATTTCAATATTTGAAATGCTGTCCCAATTATTTTAAATCTTTCACATTAAGTTAGAATGAACCCCTCCCCCCATTTCCCCTACTAGTTCAGGTTAAGTCTCCTTTGGCTTTATTGTTTGAGGGGATGAGGGTAAACAGATGAAGGTATACAGAAAGATGATCATTGCTCAGATATCTCCTTCCTCTTCTGTTTCTGCTATTCTTTTTTCAATTTTTATTTATTTTTTATTGTGAAAATGTTGTACAGAGGGGTTACAATTACATGGGCAAGATAATGAGTACATTTCTTATCAAGCATTGTAGCCTCCTTATTTGTTTCCCCTTCCCATCCCTTCTCAGCCTCCCTGTTTCTGCTATCCTTGTAGAAAGGAAGACTGGAACAGGGAACAAGAGTAATATTTGGGCAAGGTAGCATTCCTGGCATATCAATTATTGTTTTTCAGAATCACTTAAACTGCTTACTCTTGCCTTGTCTCTAACAGTAACCTAACTGTGGCTTCCTTCATGCAGGAGTAAGCACACTAACAGGTTTTACATGTAAATTTGTATTTTATATCTCAGCTTACTACCACCAAAAATAGAAAGCTTTGGTTAAATAAATGCAAAGGCACTGATTGTTCAACAATACCTTAGTGAGGAATAGCAATTCTACTCAGCTCCCCCCTCCTCTTCTATTCTTCCTTCCCTTCCCCTCCCATCACTTACCCTCCCTTACCTTCTTCTTTCTTTATGTCTCTCTCCTCCATATTCATTTCTATCTTCTCTCTTTTTCTCTTCCAGTAGCAAGTGATTTGGTTTATCTGGCAACACATACATAATTGAACAAATATGTTTTCTCCTCTTTTGTGAATATTTATTATTAAAAAGTGAGTTCTAGCAGAGCACCAGTGGCTTACAGCTCCATACTAGGTGGGTTCAAATTTGACAATTGTAATTCAAAGCTATTCCAAGTAGATAAACCTAAGAGATTCTTTTCTCCACTTGTGATAAAAGGAAGAAGTGAAAGTGTGGTTCAGGAGGTATAGAATAAGCATTGGGAATTAAAGCCCAGATTGTTAGGTTTTTAAAGAGTAGTCGAGTAAGAACCACACAAACACGAGGTATTCAGGAAAGGGGTAAGTTTATTCATCATTCCCTCTGGCACCAGGCCATGTTGGCCCTCCATGCGGCAGGGAAAGTCCTGGGAAAGACCTGGAAAAGACATGAGAAAGAGAGCATCTATGGCTGGGTTAGGCCTTATCTAGGGTATGGATGGAGAAAGGTTTGGCCACATCAAATTCAGATATGAACTCAGCAGATGCAGATGTGATATCTTCCAGGAGTGCTAGTTGCCTAGGTAACGCAGGTACTGGGAGGAGACTTTGCTTGGAGGAGGGTGGAATCTGCTTGCTATCCAGAAGCAGACCTTATATTCCAGCCTTTTAATAATCATGAAATAGGGTGCGGATCCTCTCTGGCTACTTCCTGCTGACAAGGTGTGTCGAAATTAGGGGTAAAAGGCTGGACTTTGGTCCCATCCCAGAGAAGGCAGTGAGCTGCAGCTGTCCCTTGGTGAGTGTGAGTCCTTTAATAAAGTCTGGAATAGGCAAGTCTCTTGAATGAAGTCTAGAGAAAGTTTCATGAGGCATTGAGGGGCTGGAAAAAATTATTAGAGAGCAAATAAATGGCAAGTGGAAGGACTTGGGGCTTAAAAATGTTGGTAGAAATGTCCCTATCTGGTGACTAGGTAGAGGAGAATTCAGGTAACAGAGGCAAGAATGTGAATTCCCATCCAGTTAAAAGGTAGACAGGTATGAACATTAGATGGCAGGCTTCTTACTTATATTGACCTCCTGGCTCTGGTTAATTTTGAAAGGGCAGGCACAAAATGGCTGATATGACATCATCTCCTCTTACTCCTCTCCATGGTCCCTTGTTCCCCAGAATGGCTGAGTCTAGGTGATTGTCTCTGGGATGAGTTGTCTCAGTCAGTATTCATGGAGATTTGAACTCAAGGCCTGGGCACTGTGCCTGAGCACTTCTGCTCAAGGCTAGTGCTCTACCATTTTGAGTTACAGTACCGCTTCCAGTGTTTGGCTGGTTAGAATTAAGAATCTTCAGCCATACTTCCAGCCTGGCCCTTTGCAGGTTAGTTGGGAGATGGAGTCTTAGGGATTTTTTCAGCCCCGGTTGGCTTTGAATTGCAATCTTTGTCATGAAAACTCTTTATTATTTCCAATTAATCAACATGGCGATCAAATAGAGTAAGTAGAGTTTACCTGGTCCTTACCAAGAATTGACCAAATAATATCCTGCCATGACAAAACTCGTTAGATGTGAGAATCTTAGCACAGATATGCCCAATATTTTAGAATCACGTAGTCAGTACTAGAATGCATAACACAAAACCAAAAAGGCAAAACTCAAAATCTAAATTTTTTTACATTAATATTTAGACATCTTTGCTAACAAAGCACATCAGATACTTGGACCTCAGTTACCAGGGTCTGAGAAAAGAGCAACTTGTTAGCAAGGTACAATAGAGTAGATGGATGGACTAGTAGTAAACTTGGTGGAAAGGTATGGGTCAGATAGGACCAAATCCTGAAACTACCATGTGGCCAAGATGGCAAACTCACAATGGTGAATTTCTGAAAAAATGCAAAGAAAGCCTGAACAAATAGATGAAGCCTAGATTGGCTAGTCTTTGATAGGGAAGCTAGAGGAGGTCCCCTGGACCCAACTCTCATTACACTCTTCAGGGCACAATTCAAAATGGTGTAGAAAAGAAAGGGAGAGATACACGAAGTTGGACATAATTAGCAGAGAGCAAAGAGATCCTGAAAGTGAACATACTTCTGACCGTTTACCATTGCAGAGGCAAAAATTGACTAAATCTGAGAAGAGACTAAAAAATTAGGTGCTCTGGCTATCCAGGGAATGCAGGAGGCATTTCAGAGGGGTTTCATGGCACTGGAGTTAAACACAGCTCCCCATTAAGGGTGTAGGAGAGAAAAATAATCAATGAGTGAAGGTGGGCTTATCGGATGGAAGTGGACCCACAACTTACCACTGAGCCCTCTATTGGGGAGTGGCCAAGCAACCAGAGTCAAGTGCCCTGGGCTCCAGACATGACTGGACTTTCAGTTAAAGGCCTAGCAGGTTCTTCGGCATGGAACCACATCTGGAGAGAGACTGAGCGACAGAGAACCCTTAGAGAGTATTTCACTCACCAAAATGTACAAGCATGGGGGTGGATGCAAAGGCCAGCAAGGAATTGATTCACTTTGTCCACAGCAGACAGACCGGTTCCCAAAAGGCATTCAGAACTGTGGTATTCCTCAGAGCAAAAAAGGGAAAAACAAACAAAAGAAAGAAAAAAAAGGAGAGGAATCCCACCTTCTATCCTGACTTTAAGCCTTTCCCGGGTTCAAATGGCACCATTTATGTTAGGTTTTTAAAAAGAGGTTGCTGAGTAAGAACCACACCACACATGTGGTATTAATATAAGGAGTAGGTTTATTCATCATCCCGCTGGCACCAGGCCATGTTGGTCCTCCACGCGGCTGGGAAAGGCCTGGGAAAGCCTTGGGAAAGACCTGGAAAAAGAGCACGTCTGGACATGAGCTAGCCTTCTCTAGGGAATGGGTGAAGATAGGTGTGGCCACATCAAATTCAGATGTGACCTCAGCAGATGCAGATGTGACATCTTCCAGGTGTGCCAGTTGCCTAAGTAACACAGTTATTTGGCGGAGACTTTACTGCAAGGAGGATAGAATCTGCTCTCCATCCAGGAGCAGACCTTACACAGGTAGAGCGCAAGGCAAGGAGTTCAAACCCCAGTACCAGCACAATGTAAAAAAAATGAGTACTTTATCTTTGAAAAGGGATATTTCTGGGGCTGGGAAGGTGGTTCAGTGGTAGAGCGCTCGCCTTGTATGCCAGAGGCCCTGGGTTCTATTCCTCCACACCACATAAACAAAAAGAAAAAAGCTGGAAGTGATGCTGTGGCTCAAGTGGTAGAGCTCTAGCCTTGAGCTGAAGAGCTGAGGGACAGCGCCTAGGCCCAGAGTTCAGGCCCCACAACCGGACCAAAAAAAAAAAAAAAGGGATATTTCTCCAAAAATTCATACCCAGGAAAATTTTCAAGGTCAAAGACAGTTTGAAAGGCTCTTTCACATCTTAAACTGATTTCTCTGTTTGAGTCACATTATGGAAAATAGGAATCACACTTCACATTAAAAAGTATGCGCATTGTTGAACATTTTTAATGTTCAACAAAATGTAAGAATTGTTTATATTTTTAATGTAAAGGAAGCATGGGAAAGGAATTCACCTCATTGGGTTTATTAGCTTTGACTAACTGACAGACTTTTGCAAGTAAATGAGGGTCTGTTTACATGTAAAGAAGTCCATACAGATGGATTTCTAGGAGGGAGAACAAGCTAGATGCTGTCCAGGTTTGAATCAAAGTAAGTTTATTCCTATGAAATGACAAAGAGTAGCTCATCTCATAGAATTCTATGGGAACAGCAATTTCAAAAGGTTTAAAAAACCCCTGTCTATGTTGTGAACAACCAAGTTTTCACAAACAAAAAAGAATTTCCTGAGCCAAAAATATATGTTAGAGCAGAAGAAACTATGTTAAATATAGTTAATGGCTGAGGAACAGGTGTAAAAGAGTTCTGTAATAACAACTAAACTATAAATTTTTCATCAAGTCCCTAACAAGAATCGCCAAGATAGGCCTTGGTAAATCTGTCATAGAGGACTGGGTTTATGCAATTGTCAGTTTTGTTTAGGGTTCAACATCTTCTATGGTCGCTTTGTTTGAAAATCGCTCACACCACATGCAGTGTCTGGAAAAACATGCTGTCTTGCTAGGCACCTAAGGGATTTTTGGTGCCACTGTGAATATTTATCGTTTTACTTCTTGTAATTATACCTGTCAATGTGAAGTCCTTTTGTGATAAGAATAATGGCTTCTGGAAGTGGTATGGTGGCTCAAGTGGTAGAGCCCTAGCCTTGAGCTGTGGAGCTGAGGGACAGCGCCCAGGCCCAGAGTTCAAGCCCCACGACAGTCTCTCTCTCTCTCTCTCTCTCTCTCTCTCTCTCTCTCTCTCTCTCTCTCTCTCTCTCTCTCTCTCACACACACACACACACACACACACACACATATTTACCACTTTGACTCATGTTAGGTTCCTGACATTGGATATCACACAATCATCTAATAATCAAACTTTCCTCCCCAGACATAAAATACATTCATACTTCCACACAAACAAAAACACCAGATCATTCAAAATAATGAGAATAATGAGCCATCTACTCCGTGATTTCATTCATTCATGATGATGCATTTTTCATATCATAATTAAAAATCTTTTTGAGTCTCTCTGATTAGTAGACAAAAGTATGTTATCATATAATAGAAACTGTAGGTAAAATTACTTTTCCCTAGTTAACCTTTAATATATCATATCAAAGACTTCTCTTTCCTTCTTGCAGAGTCTGTTTCTGGCATTTTGCCCTAATGTCTAATATTAAATGACAAAGGACATGCCATATTCCTTAATTAATTTTTCCTAAAGGTTATGCTATATAGTTGAATCTGATTTGATTACTGATTCTAAATTAACTTTTCTCAACAACTTGTATTATTGTTTATATTGCTCCTAAACCATTTGAAATGTCAAAAAGAACTGGATGTTCACCTTAGCAATGATTGTGAATGGCAGCAATGTTTGTGGGTTGATAAAGGACTTGAATTATCTGGAGTGCCTAAAAGATGGCAATGCTATTTAAAGGGCTGATCATATAGTAATCTTTTAAAGTGTGGTCTTCTTATTTCATCTAAGAAGATAAAAGTATGCTTTTCATCACATTCTCGCCTGTAAAGCAGTGGAATCATTTCCTTTGTACATCATATGCCCTGCTGCTACTGTAGTGAAACCCACAAACAACTGCAGAGCTGTTAGCTGCTCTAGATTTTGAAATTTTCTTCCAGTAGCCCTCCCTCGTTATTCAAGCCCAGACTCATGAGATAGTCACATAATCCACAATTACAAAGCACCACAATATAAAAGACCACGTGCAAAATGAGGTTCCTTTTTTTCTTTATTGTTTCCTTTTATATTGATTGTCTTTTAAGGAGCATGGGGCTGTTTATTTTTCATTATTGTTGGTGTGGCATAAATAAATTTACCAGATTTTTGAAATAAAATAGGTATAAAAAGGCATATTTAGTCACAAAATAAAAGTAAACATTTGAGTGATTCTTTTCATTCTACTCCTGTTCACAGTTATTTCAAAATAACTTTGAGATGAGACAAGCATATGTGTAAATTGCCACGTATCAAGCACACAGGACTCTGGAATCTTTGGGCTTTGATTTCTATATCAACTTCACCTAGAAAAGAAAATTATCACTTGCTTCACGTCTTAAGTAATCTACTTAAAACAACTTTTATTAATTTTATCAATACATCTCATAATCGATGGAATTGATGCATTGCATAAGTCTTTGATTTCTTATTTCCACTACATTAATATTACACTTATTTTAGTTTTTTGCACATGAAATAGTGACATTCTTGAGGATAAAACGTTCCTGTTTTTCATTTTGGTTGCCAAAATGGAACTATTAGAATTTTTGAAAATATAACTTCAAATCATAACCTTCAAATTTCATAGGACTTGAATTGTGTTACTTACATCTTTAATGTTAGAATAAAAAGCATTATTAAATAGAAAGGAAAATTATGTTATCACTCCTCAATCCCTGAATTGACTTTATGATAAAAAATAATTATATTTATATAATATATATACTGAAACAAAGTATATGATATGGAAACAAAAGACTCCTTTTTTGTTTTGGTTCATTGTTGTTGTTTATAGTTTGTGATGAACCTGTAGTCTTTACCTCATGCCTGTTATATTCATTGTATGTCTTCAGGAAGGTGAGGGGTGGGCACAGAGCTTTAGTGAAAAATTGCAGCAGTGGAGTTCATTGAACATTGATAAAAGTGAACTATTTAACACACGGGTAGGGACAGAAGGGTAGGACTGGGAACAAGTGAGGGAACTGAAGACATTTTATAAAAGGAAATGTACTCATTACCTGACTCATGTAATTGTAATCCCACTATAAATCACCTTAATAATAACAGACTAAATTTATTTAAAGGCAAACAAAATGTTGTTTCTTAGAATCCTAATAGTTTGTTTTGTTCACTGGTTTGGGCTGGTTGAGTCTATCTCTGAAAATAGATACATTCACATTCATTGGGAGAAGTTGTAAGCTCATTGGGAGAAGTTGTCAGCTACTAGTAGATAAGTCAATTGTGATTGTCTGTATGGTTTTTTGAGACTGATTCATTTATTTATTTTTTTATTCTAATTTGTATTATTTCTGTCTACTGGTTTTTGGTTTGGCTTGTTCCTGTTTTTCAAGTACCTAGTGCTGATTCAAGATTGTTCTAATTTGTTGATGTACACACTCAAAGATATAAATTTTCCTTGAGTATTTCTTGTGCTGTTATATCCCAGAGGAGGTAGCATTTTGTCTGTTTCACTTCCACTGAATTCTATAAACGTTGGAATTTCCCTCCATATCTCATCAGTAACTCACTGATGATTTAGCAATGTGTTATTCAGTCTCTGTGTTTCAGAATTTTCTGTGATGCCTTTTGATGTCGAGATCTAATTTGGTCCCATCATGGGCTGACAGATTACAAGGAGTAATTTCATTTTTATTTTTGAATTCTCAGAGATTGTCCTTGTGATCTGAGATATGATCTATTTTGGAGAACGTTCTGTGGGCTGCTGAGAGGAATATATATTGTGACACTGCTAGATGAAATATTCTGTAGATATCTGTTAGGTATAGTTTGTCAATACAGTTATTTAGCATTGAAGTTTTTGCTAAGTTTTTACCTGGCTGGCCTGTCCAGAGGTAAGAACGTTGTGTTTAAGCAACCAACAATGTGTTTGGTTGTATACATGTTTTTAGGGTAAGTAGTATTTGTCTGATAAATTTGGGAGCTCTAGGATTCAGGGCATTGATATTTAGAATTGTTATATCCTCCTAATGGATAGTTTTCTTTACCAATATGTAATGTCTTTCTTTGTCACTTTTTATCTTCATACCACTTTTAATATAAAGCCTATTTTATATAATATTAGTATAGCTACTCTCACCTGCTCATGAGGTCCATTTTTAATTTTTAAAGATGATGTAATGAAGGGTTACAATTACATGTCAGATTATGAGCATATTTCTTTTTGAAGTGTCACCTCTTCCTTAATGTTCTCCCAGTTTTTCTCTTTCAACCTCCTTCCCCCATAAGTTGTGTAGTTCATTTTTAATGTAGTGTCTATTGAGTAGCACTGCTGCATTTGTTCACCCTTTGTCCCACCATTTCTGCTCCCCCTTGCCCTTTGAAAACTTACATATAAGACCAAAGGTGCAGAAAAAAAAACCAGCATCAGAAGAAAGAAGGAAAAAGCAAACCAATAAAAAAATCTTTCATTATCATTTATTGGAGATCATTTTGAAGAACATTATTTTATATGATAATATTCATATAACTATTGAGCTTTTGTGATCCTCTCCAAAGGGCATTCTGCTTTGATCTCACTGTATAAATGTTAAAAAATCCCATATAATTTATCATGTCCAAATGTAATGTTTTCTCTTTTACCATCCAAGTTTGTTTACTTGTAGAATTAGAGGCACATTCTAATAAAACAAATGAGGGAAATCAGGCAACCTATATTTCTTTGAGTGTGGCTTTCTTCACTTAATATGTTTGTTCTAAGTCTTTCCATTTCCTTATGAATGGCGTAATATTATTCTATCTGGATCAATAGAATTGCATCAAACTGAAGAGTTTCTTCCTGGCAAAGGAAAAGTTAGCAGGATATATAGAAAGAGAACAGAATGGAAGAAGAATTTTACTAGCTAATCATCAGACAAGGGTTTTCATAACTAACCCATATTTAGAAATGAAAAAGTTAAACCCAACAACAATAAACCCTCAAGTAAAAAAGAACCCAATTAATATATGGTTAAATACTTAAAGATTACTTCTAAGAAGAAGTAAGAATAACAAATCGACACATCTCTCTCCATAAAAGAAATGCAAATCCAAACAACACTGAGACTCATCTCAACCCTTTTACAATTTCATTATGAAAAAATGAACAATCACAGATACTGATATGGCTGTGGCCCAAAGGAAACTGTATTTCATTGTTGGTGAGACTGTAATCTTGTTCAATCACTTTGGAAAAAACTATGGAAGTTGCTCACAAAACTGAATGGAGAGCTACCTATTATCCAGCAATTCCATTTACGGGATGCAAGGAGGTACAAATGAATTATCTGAAATGTCAGAGTCCATGGAGAGTGAAAATACTATAATTCTCTTAAAAGACTGTCAAAGCCCAGCAAAATAAATAATAGTAAATGTGTACTGCAAGAGAGGACAGTAGGGGGCAATGTGAGAGGGGTAGGAAATTTAAGGGGAAAAGGATAGACTACAGACAACAATCCATTGTATAATTCCCAGAATTGAAATATACAAAGGAAGGGGTAGTGTGAAATGGGGGTAGAGATGTTGAAGTGGTAAAACAATTCCAGGTGCATTGTACACATAAACTGCTTTGTTAAATGGCAAGTAATTCCATAACATAATATTGAGATATGTAAGGATTGGGCTTGATTGGGAGGGGTGGATGAGAATGTTGAAAGGGGTGATATTGATCAAGATGCACTGTATCCCATATACTGTTTAAGTGAATGGCAACTCCTTTGTACAACTACTTAAAGATAAAAATTTTTTGAAACTTAATTTTGATAGTTGAATAGATTTGAACCTCAATTCAATTCCAATTTAAAAATATTTTTAACCTGGAGACTTGGAGAATAAAATTCAAATAATAAAATATAATAAATATTTTTATCAAAATTTGTGATATTTAACTCCAAACTACTTTGCTTTTTGTTAGCCATTGGGCTTTTATAAGAGAATACTTCAAAGTAAGTGGCATAAAATCAAAAGAAGTATATTACCCATACTCTAGAAGCTTGAACATTGATTATAAAAATGGTTGTTCCAAGCAATTCCTTTTCTCATGGGGGTCCAGTTTCTGGTTCATTATAATTATTTGCTGGACATTCATAAGGCAGAGTATATTGGGCTTCCTTTATTAGGATCATTATTGCAGGGTCATCTCTGAAAGGTTGATTCGTATGTCACCAGACAGGGGAATAGAATTTCAACATGTGTATCTGAAAGGACTTACATCGTCCAATACACTTTGCAAATTTTGCTTTAACTTAGGGTAGTATATCATTTGGATATTATTTCATAGAAGATAATAACTTAAGGACAAGCTTATATCATTTGACTTATGTGGATGATTCTTCTTAAAATGGGAATAATTATAGTGATGGCAAAGTGAAGTATGATAGTTTAATGGCTCTTGAATCACATCATAGGTAACCATGTAAACATTGTACAAGCTTTCTAAGGCCCTTCTGATGTATTTGAACAATCTCTGATGAGTTAATTGCTTTGAGAAATATTCGTTTGAGCCATCAAATACAGATATCGTTTGATTTTAATTACTTTCTGCTATTAGGACTTTCACAGACATCAAAATCAGAGGATATTAATTTCTCTGATAAAATGCATAATAAATTTTTGTAATTAATATAACATGAAGACTGTAACGTTAATAGCACTAAAATACTAATATTCATATTATATAATACACTGACATCCGTTGGTTACATCAATTTTTAGATTATTTATAATTTTTAGAATATTTATAAGTGTAAATTGTTTGCAATGTATAGAAAATGAGAAAAAGATTTGCATGCATATTACTACAGATGCAAACAGATTCACCTGGTTATTCATGATCCTCTATTCGTTGGTTTCATTCATGCATGGAGAACATGCAAAGAAGTGAAAATTGCAAACTTGAATTTACTAAAGGGTTAATTACATGGAGTTTATGATGGACTAATAGCAGATTTTAGAAATAGGTTTTTTTTTTTTTTTTTTAAATTTTATTTTATTTTATTTGAGAACATACTGTAGAGAGGGGTTACAATTACATGGGCAGGATAATGCATACATTTCTTACCAAGCATTGCAGCCTCCTCCTTTGTTTACCCTTCACCTCCCTTCCCGGCCTCCCCCCTCCCTCCCAACCAATCGTACCCCCCCTCTCCCCCCCCACCGCCATTGTAAAGCTGGTTTTGACATGACATTTTGTACTTCTCATTGTTGCAACAGGTCCACCTGAATCCTTAAACGACTTGTTTGTCCCCATCTCCTCCACATGTTATACTGACATCAAATATAGTGAAAGCGGGGGTTACACTGTGGGGGAGGGACATACAAAGCAACAAGGAAATAATCTTATAAATGCGTTAGAAACACATGCATGAAAGAAACAAAAACATTAAAATACATATTTGAGGTTTTGTTTTCCTAACATCACATTCTCTGACTTTTTCCGCTTGACTCATACCTATACTAGATATTGCAAATAAGGGAAACCATGGGACCTATGTTTCTTTGAGCCTGGCTTACTTCACTTAATATAATTTTTTCCAAGCCTTTCCATTTCCTAACAAATGGGGAAATGTCATTCTTTCTGATGGAGGCATAGAATTCCATTGTGTATATATACCACATCTTCTTGATCCATTCATCTACTGAGGGGCATCTGGGTTGGTTCCATGTCTTAGCTATGGTAAATAATGCTGCAATAAACATAGTTGTGCTGGTAGCTTTAGTGTGGCCTTGTTTGTGATCATTTGGGTAAATGCCCAAAAGTGGGATTGCTGGGTCGTTGGGGAGCTCTATGTGGAGTCTTTTGAGGAACCTCCATACTGCTTTCCAAAGTGGTTGAACAAGTTTACATTCCCACCAACAATGAAGTAAGGTTCCTTTCTGTCCACATCCCCTCCAGCATCTGTTGTTGTTAGAGTTCTTGATTTTTGCTGTTCTAACTGGAGTGAGGTGATATCTCAATGTTGTTTTGATTTGCATTTCTTTTATGGCTAGGGATGTTGAACATTTCTTCATGTGTCTATTGGCCATCCTTCTTTCTTCTTCAGAGAAGCTTCTCTTTAAGTCTTTCGCCCACTTATTATTGGGCAGTTGTTTCTTTGAGGATTTGTTGTTGGGTGGTTTAATTTTTTGAGTTCCAAGTATATTTTAGATATGAGACCCTTGTCCGTTGTATGGCTAGTAAAGATTTTCTCCCAGTCCGTGGGCTTTCTATTGATCTTGCTAGCTATGTCATTTGCCCTGCAGAAGCTCTGCAACCTTATACAATCCCATTTGTCCAGCCTTTCTTTGATTTGTTGTGTTTCCGGGTCTCTATTCAGAAAATTTCGGCCTGAGCCAAGGAGACCCAGGGTTTCTCCTATTCCATCCTGTAATGTTTTCAGAGTGTCTGCTTTGAGTTCAAGGTCTTTGATCCATTTGGAGTTGATTCTGGTGCAGGGTGATATATAAGGATCTAGCTTTAGTTTTCTACATGTAGTTAACCAGTTTTGCCAGCACCATTTACTGAAGAGGCTGTCTGTCTTCCATTCTATTGTTTTAGCTCCCTTATCGAAGATTAGATGGCTATAGGTCTGTAGGTTCATTTCTGGGTTTTCAATTCTATTCCATTGGTCCTGAGGTCTGTTCTTATGCCAATACCAAGCTGTTTTGATTACTATGGCTTTATAGTAGAGTTTGAAATTTGGTATTGATATTCCTCCAGCAGTGTTCTTTCCGTTGAGGAGCGTTTTTGCTATTCGGGGTCTTTTATTGTTCCATATGAATTTTTGGATTGCCTCTTCTATTTCCTTGAAGAATGAGGGTGGAATTTTGATAGGTATTGCGTTGAATTTGTAGATAGCCTTGGGAAGTATTGCCATTTTCACGATGTTAATCTTTCCAATCCAGGAGCATGGGAGGTTTTGCCATTTTTTAAGTTCTGTGTTGATTTCCTTTTTCAAGATTTTAAAGTTTTCATCATAGAGGTCCGTCACTTCTTTAGTTAAGTTAATTCCTAGGTATTTTATTTTTTGTGGGGCTATTACAAATGGAGTTGCTTTCCTAATTTCAGCCACACTTTTCTCATTGTTGGCATACAGAAAAGCCATTGATTTTTGGGGGTTAATTTTATAACCTGCTACTTTGCCAAAGTTTTGAATCAGCTTGAGTAATTTGGGAGTGGAGTCTATGGGAATCTTTAAATACAAGATCATGTCATCTGCAAAGAGGGAGAGTTTTATTTCTTCTTTCCCTATTTGGATCCCCTTTATGTCTGCATCTTGTCTTATTGCTGTAGCTAGGCATTCTAATACTAGATTGAAGAGAAGTGGAGAGAGTGGGCATCCTTGTCTTGTTCCTGAGTTAAGAGGAAATGGCTTTAGTTTTTCACCATTGAGTATAATGCTGGCTGTAGGTTTGTCATATACAGCCTTTATTGTATTGAGGAATGTTCCATGGATTCCTAATTTTTCCAAAACCTTCATCATAAAGGGGTGTTGGATCTTGTCGAATGCTTTTTCTGCGTCTATTGAGATAACCATGTGGTTCTTATTCTTGCTCCTGTTGATGTGATGAATAATATTAATTGATTTGCGTATATTGAACCAGCTTTGCATCCCTGAAATGAATCCTGTTTGATCGTGGTGTATGATTTTTTGGATGAATTGTTGAAGTCGATTGGCCAAAATTTTGTTGAGAAGTTTCGCATCAATGTTCATCAAAGAAATGGGTCTATAGTTCTCTTTCTTTGATGAGTCCCTGCCTGGTTTTGGGATGAGGGTTATGATGGCTTCATAGAATGTGTTCGGTAGTGAGCTTTCTCTTTCAATTTCATTGAAGAGTTGGAGGAGAATTGGTGTGAGCTCTGCTTTGAAGGCCTTGTAAAATTCCGCTGTAAAACCATCTGGTCCTGGACTTTTCTTAGCTGGGAGGTCTCTTATTGCTGTTTCTATTTCAATGCTTGATATGGGCCTGTTAAGATAGTTTACCTCATCTTGGTTTAGTTTTGGCA
Organism: Dipodomys spectabilis; assembly: GCF_019054845.1. Lineage (NCBI taxonomy): Eukaryota > Metazoa > Chordata > Mammalia > Rodentia > Heteromyidae > Dipodomys > Dipodomys spectabilis. The sequence goes on along the minus strand of NW_024870828.1, from coordinate 936,794 downwards.
TGTCAATATTTGCTAGGAAGAGGTCCATTTCTGTCAAGATCTCAAACTTATTAGCATAAAGTTTTGAGAAGTATTCCCTTATAATGTTCTGAATCTTGCTTGTTTCCGTGGTGATGTTTCCATTCTCATCTCTGAGTTTATTAATTTGGGTGTGTTCTCTTCTTTTTCTGATAAGATTTGCTAAGGGTCTGTCAATTTTGTTAAGTTTTTCGAAGAACCAACTCTTTGTTTTGTTGATTCTTTCTATAGTTTATTTGGATTCTAATTCATTTAATTCTGATTTAATTTTGATTATTTCTTTCCGTCTACTGGATTGGGGTTTATCTTGCTGCTCTTTTTCAAGGAGGTTTAGATGTGTCATTAAATTGTTAGTTTCAGATCTCTCCAATTTGTTGATGTAGGAGCTCAGAGCTATAAACTTGCCTCTGAGTACTGCCTTTGCTGTGTCCCAGAGGAGCTGGTATTTTGTGTGTTCATTTTTGTTGAATAGCATGAACATTTGAATTTCCTTTCTAATCTCTTCCATGACCCACTCATGATTCAGCAGTGTGTTGTTCAGCCTCCATGTGATACCGGACTTTCTTTGGTGGCTTTTGATGTTGAGTTCTAACTTTATTCCCTTGTGGTCAGAGAGAATGCAAGGTATAACTTCAATGTTTCTGAATTTAGACAAGTTTGCTTTGTGGCCTAAAATGTGGTCTATTTTAGAAAACGTTCCATGTGCTGCTGAGAAAAACGTGTATTCTGATGCTGCTGGGTGAAATGTTCGGTAAATGTCTGTTAAGTCTAGTTGATCTATGCAGCTGTTTAGATCTGCGGTTTCTCTGTTGAGTTTTTGCCGAGTTGATCTATCTAGTGGGGAGAGTGGTGTGTTAAAATCCCCAACGATTAATGTCTTTGGATCTATATGGGATTTGAGGGAAAGTAGTGTTTCTTTGATAAATTTGGGTGCTCCATTGTTTGGCGAATAGATATTTAGAATTGTATTATCCTCCTGAAGGAGAGATCCTTTAATTAGTATGTAGCGACCTTCTTTATCTCTTTTCATGAATTTTAATTTGAAGTCTATTTTATCTGATATTAGGATTGCAACTCCCGCCTGTTTATGCGGTCCGTTTGCTTGGTAGATTTTGTTCCAGCCTTTAACATTGAAAATGTGTTTGTTTTTATGGGCAAGATGTGAATCCTGCAGGCAGCAGATAGAAGGGTCTTGTTTTTTAATCCAACTAGACAGTCTATGTCGCTTGATTGGAGAGTTCATTCCTTTAACATTAAGAGATAGGACTGAGAGGTATTTGGGAGTTCCTGCCATGTTATCTACCTTCTTGGGGGCTGCGAAAACTGGATTCTTCCTATGGTTCTTGGATTCTCAGTTTGGGTGCAGTTTCTTGGCCTTTATTGCGGTCTTGTTGGTTTTCTATGTGTAGGACATCTTTAAGAATCTTTTGTAGGGCTGGTTTGGTGGAGATGTATTGTTTCAATTTTTCTTTGCTATGGAAGGTTTTTATTTGGCCTTCAGTTATGAAGGACAGTTTAGCTGGGTACAGTATTCTTGGTTGATAGTTGTTTGTTTTTAGGGCATCGCATACATCATTCCAGGCTCTTCTTGCTTTGATTGTCTCTGCTGAGAAATCTGAGGTGATTCTAATTGGTTTCCCTTTATAAGTGATTACCCTTTTCTCCCTGACAGCTTTAAGGATCTTTTCCTTGTTCTGAGTTGATCCTGTGTGGATTATAATGTGACGGTGGGATGTCCTATTCTGGTCTGGTCTATTTGGGGTTCTAAAGGCTTCTTGTATCTGGACAGGTCTATCTTTTTGCATGTTTGGGAAGTTTTCTACTAGGATCCTGTTAAACAGATTTCCTAGACCATTAACTTCTGTTTCTAGGTGTTCCTCTACACCCATTATCCTTAGATTAGGCCTTCTGATGGTGTCTTCCAGGTGTTGGATAGATCTATCATATTTCTTGGACTTGTCTTGTATGGCTGTATGTTCTTTCTCTATAATATCTAGGCTGTCTTCAATCCCTGAGATTCGATCTTCTGCATGGTCTAACCTGCTGTCAAGACTCTCTACTTTGTTTTTTATCTCTTTTCCTTCTAGTTGGTCAGCTTTGATGGCTTCAAGTTCTTTGTTGAAGCTCTGTTTTTGGTCTTGTATGAATTTCTTTACTTCCTTAATTTGGTGTTCAGTGTTTGTCCTCAAATCGCTTAGTTGATTGGTTATGGTTTCTTTGGGCTCCCATTCCTTCTGTTGGGTTCCATTCAGCATTCCCTTTGTGGTCTCCCTGACTTCCTTCAGCTCTTTGTTAATGGATTCCATGAATGCCTTTAGTGATCTTTGTGTGTTCTCTACCTGGTCTCTCAATTCCTGTATTACTCTTTGATTAGCTTCCTCCCGTTCGTGGGATTCCTGCAGATCTCTTTGAGTGTTCTCAGCCTGCTCACGCCATTCCTCCCTTTCTCTTTGAGTATTCTCAAGTTGTTCACGCAAATCCTGCATCAGTTTTTGAGTAGCTTCCTCACGCTTATGATATTCCTGTATAAACTTCTGGGATGCCTCCTCTCTCTCCCTATCACGCTCATACAGAGTCCTTTGTACGTTGTCAAACTTTTCATTTATCATGTTTGCCACCAGTGTTTGTAGAGCTGTTTGGGAACTCTCCTCTGGATTATTCATTATCTGTTCTAACCCCTGATTATCAGGATTGGGAATTGAGATACCCGAATTTGCCATTTTTCTTGTGTTTTTCCGGCTTACTCTGCCCATTTGAGATGAAGATAGCACCAGTTTTGTGCTAGAACACTATCTTAAGGCAACCATCAACCAAAGTTTGCATTTGTACAGTCAATAGTCTACAGATACAATCTAGTTCAACAGATACATCTATTCGACATCAAACAACTATATGTTAAAGGACTTCGAACCGCAGAGAAGAATTTGGAAAGCCAGAAATTATTAGGGTTAGGAAGAGATGTGGGTAAAAAATAGGAATAGATTGGTGTGGGGAGGCACAGGGAGAGTTAACTATGTCCTAATCACAATGCAGGAAATAGGTTGGGTAGGATGTAAGTAGAGAGAGAGAGAAAAAGAAGAAAGGGAAAGGGGAATGAAAAGAGACCAGAAAAAAAATAGAAACGTAAAAATTAATGTTATTTTAGAGATGAAAAGACCATCTATTTATAGAGGAATATGAATATGTTGAGAGAAAGGGAGGGACATAGAGGAGATGAGAAAAACTTTAAAAAAATGCTTAAAATATTGTATAGGTATAAAGTACTGCTATTAGTGAATTTAAGTCTCAGAGGTTTTGAATTGAGTAATAAGTTTGTGGATTAAGTGTGTACACAATGGGGGATAGGGTCTACTGGTTAACTACGGGTTTATCTGAGGATGTGCAGGACGAGAGTTAAGTCACATAAAGATGAACAAAGAGGAAAAGATGGAAAGGATAGGAAAGTGAGAAGAAAAGATCAGAAGTTCAGTAGAGCTAGAAAAAAAAACAAAAAGATAATTAAGAATGAAAGAAAAAGAGAAAGAAGACAAGAAAAGAAAAGAAAACACACATTCACGTATTCCTAAAATAAAAATTATAAGAGAAGAAGAAAAAAAAAAAAAGTTAATGGAAAACAATTATTTTTTCAGAAGAGGCAAAAATTAAAGATTAATAAAAGTTTTAGAAAAGCAAAAAAAAATTTTTTATATATATATAAGGTAACAAAAAAATGAAAAAAAAAACAAAACAAGAAAAAGAAAAAAAGAAAAGAAGAAGAAGAAAAAAAAAGTTCTTTGATTTTTTTTTTTTTTTGGGAGGGGTGGGAAGAGTCCTGTATCTCCCTTTTGTCTGTAACCAGAGTCTGGTTGGAGTCTCTGGTCAGCTTGAGGTCCTGTGGCTTGATTGGTTTCTTAAGTCAGTTTGTTGGAACAGGCAGAAAAATGCTCTGCTTTACCCAAGATTTTGAGATCCCCCTCCCAGGTTAGTTTACTGGGAGGGTGATCTGCTTTGAAAATCACAAAAGAGGGGGATGCAGTGATGAGGCTAGGTTCTGGGTAGAGTTGAGGCCTTTCAACGAACAGTAGCTTTTCCCTGGGGCTATTTTGTGAAAAAAAACTCACAGCACCCAGCCTGGAGCCATTCTCAGGGTTTCTGTTTTTCAATTGATTGTGGTGGCTGCTAGAGGGAGGGGCAGCCTCTGGCTCTGGCCACCCAGCGAGGAGAGCCACTCCAATGGCTGGTGCCTGAGCTGGGCGACCCCTCCCTGGATGGAACTGAGTCTGTGAGGTCACCTCACCGCCAAGTTCCTGTGACCTGCCAAATGTCTAGCTCTATTCCAAGGCCTGAGCTGGAGCTAGTCGCTCCTCCGAGCTTTGTAGGTATCCAAGATGGAGATCACCGGTGCTGGGGGGGGGAGGGGTGGCCTTCCCTCCTCTGCTCCCAGAGGAGTGAGGAAGTGGGGCTTCTACTCACGCGGAGTCATGGATCTCAGGTCGTCTCTGGTCTGCAATGTGCAGGATGAAGTTGTCCACTCCTTGTCGGTTCTTGCTGGTGTTGAGTAGAATCCGCTCGTCTGCTGCGTCTGGCTCCTTCGTCCTGGACTGCGTCTCAGGTATGCCTCCGCGGCGGTGGTCGCCGCTGCGACCCTGCCGCCGCAGCGGCAGCTGCTCAGATGTGTCTGCTTGGCTTCCCCTCTCTTGACTAACTCTCTGTCCTGTGATGGCACGCTTGGTGTGATTCTCTGGCTTGGGACTGTTCACTGGAACTCTGAAACTGTTTTCTATGCAAGAGCTTGTTCAGATTCCAGCTTCTCCTCCGCCATCTTCCCGGAACTCCCTAGAAATAGGTTTTGTCTCTTCCTTTCACCTTCCTTTCCTTCCTTTGCTCCTTCATTTCCACCTTCCTTCCTTTTTTCCTTCCTTCCTTCTTTACTTCTTTCCTTTCTCCCTCCTTCCCTCCATCCCTACCCTCTCTTTTTCTTTCTTTCCGTCCTGCCTTTCTCCCTTTCTTTCCTTCTTTCTTTCTTTCTTTTTTCTTTTTTTCTTTCTTTCTTTTTTTTACTGAGAATATTTCTTTCTTTTTTTATTTTGGGTCCGGTTGTGGGACCTGAACTCTGGGCCTGGGCACTGTCCCTCAGCTCTTCAGCTCAAGGCTAGGGCTCTACCACTTGAGCCACAGAGCCACTCCTGGCTTTTTTCTTATGTGGTGCTGAGGAATCAAACCCAGGGCCTCAGGCAGGCAAGGCAAGCGCTCTACCATTGAGCCACCTTCCCAGCCCCATATTTCTTATGGCTATAGAAAATATACCAACTGTTGTACTCCAAGGTATTATGAGTAATTATAAATATAACTAGATTAATATTAATTTTAATATCCTGTTATATTTTGACAAATTATACTAAAAACAATTTCACAACCATTGCAAGATATGTAAAAAATATTACTTTTCATGATATAGTTTATTTTTTCAAACTAAAATAAGAATTTAGACATAATATTGTGTATGTGTGTGTTGTTCTTGTGATTTTAACTCAAGACCTAAAACTTAGTTTCTTTTTTCCCTCAAAGATATTTCTCTATCATTTGAGCCAGAATTCCGTTTATGGCTTTGTGTGTGTGTGTGTGTGTGTGTGTGTGTGTGTGTGTGTGTGTGTTTGTGTGTTATGATTTGTGTGTGATATGTGTGTGTGTTGTGATGTGTGTGGGCTTTGAAGGGCAGCTTCCTGAGTAGCGAGGATTACAAGCTTGAGATACCTATACTTAGCACAGATTTAATATGTTTAAGAATAAATTAAATTTCCTATTATTTGAATTTTAGAGGCTCAATTTAACAAATTAACGTTTAGATATTTATTTAGTTATTAAACTTGAACGTGCAGTGTGAAAAATAGTTTTCATTTTTATGAAAAAAATATACACTCAAAGGTTTAGATGACAGAATCTTTGGACAAATTGAAATATTCTATTATTCAAAAGCGAAAAAGAATCATTAATCAAATTTCTCATGTAAACTAAAAGCAACAGGCTCTGTCAGGCTGAATGAAGCAATTTTACATTACATTAAATATTATATACTTTGGTCACATAATTTTCTCTTCCTTTAAACATAAACTATATTTGACAGAAAAAGTAGATTCATAAATTTTGGGGTATATAAAAATCTCAGTTATTGGTCATGTATTTCTAAGGTTTGAATAACATGTCATTTCAGAGAAACACTGAATTTCATTTATTTTATATCAATAGTGATTTTAGAAATGAATCAATCTCAATATGAGATAACTAAAGCACGATATTCCATCAGTTATCCAATTATTCCAACAGACTTTAATAGAACTTATTTTTGAATAGCTACTCTCTATAGAATAACTAAGAAATAGATGATCATGATAGTATTTATTGTTCCTTCAACTAGAAAGAAAGAACCTTACTATAGATGACACATACTTGAATGGAAATGCCATAAAATTATGAAAAATTCAATTCATTATGAGTTAGATGAAATAGTCATTTTTGAAGGTCAAAAATGAAATCTCTTGAAGCTTCCTTATCTGTTAAATAAAAAGCATTTGCCCTCTAAATATTTCATTCATTTCTCCAGCATTGGTATAACCAAACCACCTTTGTGCCAAATAGCTTCTCTGATTAAGTCAAGTAAATATTTAGGAACAAAAGTTATCACAATTATATAGAAGTATCTATCCACCACGCAATAAATTAAATCTGAAATCAAAAAGGATTGGGATTAATAATTAGCTTTCACTATGTTGCCATAAAGAGGTGAACCCTTTCAAGTGGGCATAGTCATAAAGATTTGGTCACTGAGAACTTGTGATCAAAGAGGATGTTAACATCAAAGTCCTTTCTTCCTCTTCCTTCTTTTAATTCTCTTTCTCCTTTTCCTTCTCCCTCTCCTTCTTCCCCTGCTCCTTTTTCTCCCTTCCCCCACTCCTATTCCACCTCTTCTTTACTTCCTCGCTTCCATGAATACAAATAATCCATCACATGTTCCTGACATGGGGTACTGTGCCATCAGCAATCCAAAGCAGTGAGGATAAGAAACATAAAATGAAATGTATAAAATCAGAAGTCAAGATTTATCTTTCTTCCTTTTAAGTTAATTTTATAATGTATTTTGTCATATTAATAGGAGACTGAAACAGCATGTTCTCATTTATTGTAAGCGATAAGATTTACTGGAAAAAAAAATCAGACCAACATCGCCCTAATGAAATAATTGATTAAATTAATATTATATTAGGACAAATCTACTTTAAAATATTAGATATAATTGAATAAGAGGCAAAAAATCACCTCTATGATTTCTTATGAAAAGACAGCAGAATACGCTCTGTTAACAAAAATGTGTCCCATGGAACTATGGGAAACAAAATCTACACCTACAGATTGTGATATAGCTAGAAATTAGTTTTCACTATGCTAAGTCTTTGACATTTTAGCTTTGTTTACCTAGCTACTGTCATCTCTTAGGAAATGACTTTATTAATACTCAAGGGTTTGCAGCTTATAACCCAGCAACAAATAATGCTTCTAAATGTAAAAAGGCATGGGGGTCTAGTTCAAAGCCTTGCCTTGGTGCCAGCTTAGTAATGTATAGCTGCACCAGGGAAGAGGGGTAAAACAGGAGTGGATATAAAAAAAGCACTGGTCTAAAGCCTCAAAATAAGGACCCCATTCTGTGTGGACTAAACAGTATCTAACATGAGGTACTTTTTAAATTAACAAGCACGATTTTAGATTTTTGCAGAGTGAGATGATGCATAGTTACAGACGAAGTCTGATATGTCAGGTAATCCAGTCTGCTCTTTCACATGTTACCCAATAGCCAGGTTTCAACACGTATGACTACAATGAGATTGTCCAATTATACTGTGACTTTTACCTCTCATGAATCAAAATTCTGTCTAATAATTTCTGTCTTCCAGATGTTTTCACAACATTTCTCATGATCTTTTCTACTATTTTGTCTTCATTATTGATGCTCATACTACTTTTTTGTTGTTGTCTTTTGTGTATATGCCATTTTTAGTGTTTGAACTCAATGTTTAATGGTCTCCCTTTTATTTTTTGCTCATGGCTGATGCACGCTATTCCTTGAGCCACATCCTCAAGTTAAGTTTCCACATTTTTTCTGTTTGGACTGATATTGAGCTAAAATATTCAGGTGTTAGCTTCCTGAGTTTCTATGATTCTACACATGAACAACTAACACCAAGCTTTGCTATACTATTATTTTAATTATATCTTGGAAGAAAGTGAAGTATATTTGTGTTAAGTGTGCAATTTTCAAATACAAGTTGGAATCTACTTGATATAATGTAACTGTTATCAATTTTAACAGTTAAATCTATGAATGCTACACATTCCCAAAGAAATATACTTGAAAAAAAATGCATAATTTTTTCTTTAAACAAGTAAAGGAACTATGAATTTCTTTCACTTTACAATTCATGTTTTATATAACTTTAATTAGCAAACTTCCATGACTAAAATTAAATATATTAATTTTATACTACAAGAAGCAAAGTGATTATACTTAAGAATAGATATTTCATCACAGCCAGAAGATAAGTTTTTGAGCATTCTCCCCATAAAGAAATGTTACATGCAGAAATTAATGGATATGATGTGGCTTGATCATTAAACAACATATAAATGAAGGGAGTATCACTCCATACTTCATAAATGTGTAAAAAATAATTTTGTTGCTAGGCGCCAATGGCTCATAATTGTAACTCTATTTACTAAGGAGACTGAGAGATGAGAATCATGGTTCAAAGCCAGCCTAGGCAGGGAAGACCATGAGACTCTTATCTCCAATGACCCACCAGAAAACTGGCTGTGGCTCAAGTGGTAGATCACTAGTCTTGAGCTGAAGACCTGACTGACATCGTCCAGGTCAAGATTTCAAACTCCATGACCGACAAAAATTAAAAATAAACAGTTACAAATAAACTAATATTTTGGTATAAATGTTAAAATATGTATTATAAAAACCTTTAAATCCTCACTAGATATACTAGTTTATATAAACGTAGAGAAGTGAACTCTGGTTTTAAATGTCATTGAATCAATTGTGTAAATCACACATTTCTCACTCAATTCATATTTGTATGTTTATATACTTATATGTATATATACTTATATGCCATAAGTATAATTAACTGATATATGATAGCCAGTGTTGTTTTAAGAATCTCCCTTGGCTTTCTAACGTTAATCCTTCTACCCTAAAATAAATAGTCTCTCCAACCTTGAAAGAGGTTTCATCTCATTGCAGCAGAAAAATATAAACCATAATCATTTTTTGGAAAAACTGTAACATTTTACATGCATTTCACTTAGTTTAAGAACCAAAACATTCAAGTCATCTTAACTGTACAAGTAATAACAAAATGTCTTCTGAGCTTTTCCATCTCTTAAGAGATGAAAATCTTTAATTATGTAACTATTATTTTTCTGCCTAACATCCTATTCCTTAGGAAGATCTTTTGTGTAACATTGTGTTCCTGATTAGAAGACAGGAACAAAGGCAATAATCAAAATAGCCAAGGAAAATATTTGAAACAATTATAAAACAATCGCCGACACTCCTGTATTCACTGGTTTCAATGAGAATATACGTTAAAGTATCACATTTTTGTTATCATTTAAAGAGCAATAATTAAACTTCAATTAACAGTGAAGAAGGGAACAGAAAACTGAAGACAGCTTGACTTTGAGCAATCCAACATAAATAAAATGGATTTATCTTTTTTTCTATGTAGTTGCCAAAATAATAGAGAGCAACACCCTAAGGCAAGAAAACACCTAAGCCAAAGCAGTAAACGTTTGTCTATAAAATAATGGTGAGGGTCTGACTCGTTCAAAGTCAGGCTTGCAAAGAGGAAAAGTGTATTTGCTTTAGCGTGAACGATAAAAAATATATAAAAATCCTTTATTGAAATTTTACATATCTAGACTAGGACTTCTTGTGTTGGAGAAGAGGAAAGGTATGAAAAAGTTCAAGATTGTTTGACTATTCCCCAAGATCATTCTACTTTATCAGCTATAGCAATGCAAGTAGTCTTGGTTACACTTAGTATCATGCTTGTTTACATTTAGAAGCATTATTTGTTGCTGGGTTATACGCTGAGATGTTCAAATCATGTCTTTTATGCTTCCATGTTACTGGAATTAGAGAACATCTGAATACTGAGACAGCATAAAATCTCAAAGAAAGCTGGACTAATCATTTCAATACTACATTTCCTTCTGCTTGGACATGAAACCATTTTATAGACAATAATTTATACTGGTAACTTTTTTTCCAGAACTGGATTTTGTTAATATATGTGACTATCCGCCAGAATAAATGTCTTCGTTTATCTGCATTTTGTGCAGACAGCATATTAAAGTAGATGTGGAGTTCATCAGTAGCACTTTTTAAAAGTGCAAAAAATGTGGACTGGGAGCCAATATACATATTTTTCCAACATCACCTTTTACATTCTCCTTCTTCCTTCCTAGGAAATACACTCAATCAATAAAAAAGCTTAGATTTTTGGCTCTTGAACTTGAAAGTGGAAATAGAATGTTATGGATGTCGGGGATTACTTTTTATGTGTTTTTATATAATAATGTAACAAGCAACATCCCTATGAGTCCTGCAGGTCTTAACACTGTACTTCTTTAGGGATGTGATAGGAATGTTAGCCTTACTGGACTTAGTATTGTTTTCCACTTCCTTTTCTACGACCTAGCCTAAATTATAATACATAGTAATGGAATGAAAAAGTAATGCCATATTTAGAAAGTCATTTAGGGGTCTGGGAATGTGGCTTTATGGTACAGTGATTGCTTAGAATGCAAGAAATCCTGGTTCAATTTTTCAGTACCACATAAACAGAAAAGAAAGTGGTGCTGTGCCTCAAGTGGTAGAGTGCAAGCCTTAAGCTAAAAAAAAAAAAAAAATCTCAGGAAGAGTTCCCTAGCCCTGAGTTCAAGCCCCAGGACTGGCAAAAACTTCTTTAGCTAGTAAATGCCAAATAAAGAACCTATATTTGAATATATAATTGGTCCTTCCAATAATGACTTAACAATAGTTCTTAATTCATGTATTTTACATATATTAGAAGGCTGTGTTGAGAAAACAAAAACATTTTGTTAGTAAGTAATGGCAATTAATGTCAGGAATATGTTTAGATATCAGGTGAAGATTCATCCTGGAAATTCAAACATGCCAGGCTTTTGACTGGTCACTGCTAATCACAATGAGAGGGGTCGTCTAAGTGAGAATTGGAAATCTTTTTGGTCAGTATGGCACCAAAAAGGCACCAGCTAATTAATAGTTGTGATAGAAGTGAAGGAATATATCCAGATGGAAGAAATAAATGAGAATTGTTAGTTTTTTTATTTTTTATTTTTTAAAAAAAGAGGTAGCCGAGTAAGAACAGCACCATGCACGTGGTATTCAGGTAAGGAGTAGGTTTATTCTTCGTTCCGGCTGGCACCAGGCCATCTTGGTCCTCCACGTGGTGGGGAAAAGCCTGGGAAAGATTGCTGGGAGATCTGGGAAAGAGAAAGAGCTGGGAAAGAGAGAGCTGGGAAAGAGAAAAGAGCTAGAAAAGAGAGTATCTGGGAAAGAGGTGGGAAAGGGAGAGCTAGGAAAGAGAAGAGAGCTGGGAAAGAGAAGAGAAGGAAAGAGCTGAGAAAGAGCTAGAAAAGAGCAAGAGACAGGGTGTCTGTGGCTGTGCTAGGCCTTATCTAGGGTATGGGCGCAGAAAGATGTGGCCACATCAAATTCAGATTGACCTCAGCGGATGCTGATGTGACCTCTTCCAGGTGTCCTAGTTGCCTAGGTAACACAGGTACTGGGTGGAGACTTTGCTGAGAGGAGGGTGGAGTCTGCTAGCCATCCAGGAGCGGATCTTACAATAATAATAACTAAATTATATCAGAAACTCTTCTAATGAACCATATTTGATTATTGAAGAACTAGTTATGAACCAAGCTTATTCCTCATTATCTTTAGCATTCTATATCACTTAGGCTAATTCTTAATCTCTGTGTGATAAATTGAATGCCATTCTATGTTGTTCTTTCCTATCTGATCTCCATTGCTTTTTAAAAATCTGTCTTTCTATATTTCTCTACTGACAATTATTTATACGAAGTCCACCGTCGCAGACATCAGAAGATGCTAAAGTAAGAGTCCAATAGCTCATGAGTCATTAATGTAACAACATGGAAAAGGAGGACATATTTATTGCTACCTCAAATTTTCTGAAAAGCTGAAATGTCATCATTTGATTCAAATTTCCATTATTTGTCTACATGTCATTAAGTGCACATAAATACAAATATGAACCGGGTGGTGGTGGCTCACACCTGTCATCTTAGCTACTCAAGATGTTGAGACCAGAGGGTTGTGGTTCAAAGCTAGCCTGGTCAGGAAAGTACATGAGACACTTATCTTCAATTAGCCATCAGAAACCAGGAAGTGGTGCTGTATCTAAACTGGTAGAGCACTCAATTTGAGCTCAAGAGATGAGGAACAGTGCCCAGGATCAGAGTTCAAGACCCACGACCAACAAAAAAAGTCAAATGTACTTTAAGTTTCCCCAAAAGGAACTACGAAGTGAATAGTAATCTTCCCAAGCAGAAAAATTTTTCCAATATGATTCAGTGCACCTACTTTTGCTGAATTATTTAAGTTATGGCTTCTTTGCTGGATGTATTCGCTTCTTTTAAAAATTGTCAAATATTACCATTATAATAACCTTCATCTAATATTTCTTGGTTCAAAAGAGAAGTCAATAAAGTTGATGTCTCTTAGCTTTCTTACTATCTCAGTTTAAAGCCAACCCAGGCGGAGAATCTGTCAAATTCTTATCTCTAATTAAACACCAAAAAATCCAGAAGTGGAGTTTTGACTCACGCAGTAGTGTACTAGCTTTGGGGGCAGGAGGGCAGGAAAGACAATTGCTCAGGGACAGGGTCCAGGCTCTGAGTTCAAGCCCCAGAAGCAGCACAAACTAAAGAAACAAACAAGCAAACAAAAAAACCGCACATATTTCTTTGGGACCATCCTTAAAGCACTGGTTTGAAAAGAGGCTCTTTTTGCTGATCATACTCACTGGATCCTGCTTTTTGGAATCCTTATTGATATGGCGAACTCAAGACCAGAATAAAGGAATGGATATCTGACTTTTACAACAAGAGAAACATCTCAGGAATTAAATATCCATGCATAAGACATGCATAAAACCTCCGTGTCTTTGTTTCTTTGCAGTAGAACATTGTACAACAATGTTATTTCCATTTTTTCTATGCTGGCCTTCAAATGGCATATTGTTTCCTTTTGTAATACTCTCAACTAGAAGTCTACAAAAAGTTTTATGAGTAAAGAGCACACTCGAAAAAGTCAGGGACAGAGTTTCCTTCAAGCCTTGGATTATTTTCTTGTACAGTAAAAACGAGAGCACAAATTAAATTGAACTTTGTCATTTCTCTATGTTCAATTTCTCTCCTGGATTCAGTTTCTACTTCCTGTAAAAGTTCCTTCCAATTACTTCAGTAACAATCTACGGTGCTGCTCCAGGCAAAGTGAATGTTTTCTGGCTTCATTGAAATAGCACAAAGACATCTTTGGGCATGAGGTAACACTTGTTTCAGAGACAACTTAGTAACGAGAATATATGGAATTTACATGGCTTATAAAACATTATCCATGTACATATGGCTATATAAGACTATGTTAAGTGAAATGTGCCCCAAAATAGGGACACAACTTGTTTTTTTCTTTCTTATTATTGTTTTTAATGTATCTAACATATATTATGTGTTTTTTTTGTTTTTCTTCTATTTTATTCCTCCATGGTAGAACCCGTTTCCACTGTTTGATATCGGTGACCTTGCACATACATTTTTCTAATGTGGGGAGGGGAAAGGAAATAAAATGGTGAAACAAGGATACAGTATGACCTGTTGTAACAATGAGATGAATAAAACACTATGTTGAAAACGAACTTTACAACTTGGGGATAGGAGGGGAGAGTTGGGGTGGTGGGGAGAAAAGGCATGGCAGGGGAAAGACAAAAGAGGAGGTAACAATGCTCGTTAGATAATGTAGTCATTAACTTACTTATGTAACTCTAACCCTTCTGTCCACCATTTTCACAATAAAAAACATGAAAAAGAAAAACATTATCCTGGAGTACATTAAGTTCAAATTTCCCAAGTGCTCTGTAAATTAAGACCTATTTTAAGTGGGAAGAAGGTTCTCAGAAACATTTTTTGTCAGTATTTGTGTTGTGCATTATTACCCAAGTGTACATAAGTTAACAGAAGGAGAAACAATAGAAATAGGAGAAAGAGAAGTTCTGTATTTAAGTATAATGTTTCAATACTCTATAGAAGACTCTGCAAATAAGACAACTTTGAAATAATAAAGCCAAGGCCAGTATGTAGATCTATGGGAGTGACATAGAGAAAGCATTACTACTAAGTGGAACATGAAGGATGAGACCAGTCTCTTTCTTCTACTAGCTCTAAATCATGATAGCTAATCATTCTAATTTGTAAAAAGTAGAATGGAAGAATAATTCTGGTTCCAAGCAATTCATATATAAGACCATGGATTTAACTGGAAAAAAGGCCATGTCGAGAGAGCAGGAATTATACTAGCAATGAACTAGTGGCTAAGGTTACATTTCTTTTTCTTTTCTTTTTTTTCTTTTTTTGATGGTAGTGGGGCCTGAACTCTGGGCCTGGGCACTGTCCCTCTATTCTTCAGCTCAAAACTTTTTCTCTACGTTTGAGCCCCACACAACTTCCAGTTTTTTGGTGGTTAATTAGAGATAAATGCCTCAGAAACTTTCCTACTCATGCTGGATTTGAACTGCAATACTCAGATATCAGCCTCCTAATTAGCTAGGATTATAGGTGTGAACCACTTGAACCCTGCTTAGGATCACATTTCTAACAGTGTATACTCAGCATATGTAACGTGTATGTTCATCTATCTTTATATGAACTCGAGTTAAAAATCTGGAAAACAGCTTAGATTTTACACTCACAAAAATGATTGTAGTTCAAAAGTTGGTACTCCTGGAGAAATAAAACTTAAGAATGTAAAGGAGTCTGGGAAGTTCAGTTTGCATCTAGCTTGGGCAAAACAGTCTTTGAGACACTATAATTAACCAGCCAAAAGTAGCATTAGAATAATGTGTCAAGTGATGGAATACTAGTTATGAGCAAGATTGCTGAAGAAGAGCTTGAAGTTTTTGCATACATATATACATACAAATACTCACATACACACAGATGCACTTATATGTTCAAACACACATATGGAACAACTCTCAGATTCAGTAGAAAAGTTAGAAAATATGTCCTGAGTAAAAATAAAATCAAGTGATAATTTTTAATATTAGAAAGTCCTCAAGTGAAATTTCCCCCAAAAGCTTGAGAATATTACATAGGTGGGAAAAGAGTTAGTAAGAAAGTCAAGTCATCATTAATAAAGGGATTAGATCCAAGGAGGAATGAATCAGAGACCCCTTCAGGTGCATCTGAAAATGTTCATATCTTGTGTCAAATGTTAGAACATCTTTGAAAATAGTACATAAACAGTCTGAGCCATCACTCGAGTGGAAAATATTATTGGAGAAGTTCAGAATTGCTAGTCTGTATGTAGATAAAATAAGTCAAAAAAGTATTGTAGGACAATGTGATACAAGCCAGGAATTCTAGCACTCAGACTAAGACAGGTGATTAGAGAGTGGAATGACAGAGTGATACTTTCAGTGGAATAGGTAGTATAATTTTGTCTCAATAAAACAAACCAAGAAAGGAATAAAAAATAAGCCAGAAAGGAATACACAGTTGGAAGTTTGGGCTAATTTTGTCAATATATTTTGAGAAGTCAAGTTTCCTATTGAAATGCAACTCATATATAATCCTCAGTTGTGTTTAAATATCTTCATTACAGAACATTACTAGATGCAAAAGAGCTCATGATTCCCAACCAAGAATTTGAAAAAGAAACCATCATTCTGTTAGATTGCAAACAAATGATGAAGGATTACAAAAGCTTAAGCCTAGAGAAATAGGAAAGTTCATTTACTGTAGGGCTTTGTAGACCTGGCTAAATAAGAATTTAGGTTTAAAATAAATATTTTTGTTTGTAATTTAATATTCTATAGGTTACTATGAAATTGTTTTTAAGTAGAAGATTTAATTTACAAATTCGCAAATGATTCTGGCTTTCCATTTGCCTAAAATATTCTTTCAAGTAAGGTATAATTAGAACTTAGTTAAGAGTTAATTTCAACAGTTCATAAGTAACATGATAATGTGAATAATCTAGATAAAGTTGACAACAAATTGATGCTATTAATTTATAAATTTACCAAAAGAGCAACTTTTTGAGACTTTGGTGTAACATGTTATGAAGAGAGTAATTTTGTGACATCTTAACTTCTAGGCCTGGGCACTGTCCCTGAGCCTGTTTCTGCTCAAGGCTACTGCTCTACCACTTGAACCTCACTGCCACTTGTGTCAGGCTTTTCGTGAGCAGTTTATTGGAGGTAAGAATCTAAGGAACCGTCCTTCCTGGGTGGGATTTGAACCAGAGTCTTCAGATCTTAATATTCAGACATTCAGATCTCCTGAATATCTATGATAGATAAAATATATAACTATAAATAATATTTGCAAGTGTTCTGATCTCAAGGATAACACTGGGTGGAAAATGATGCAGCAAAGTTTAGTGTAGTGTTCTTTCCACAATACGAAGGGCATCACATTAGCAGAAGTGTAGTATTTTTCACAATAGTTATATGCTTGTCATGTTGTAAATTTAAGGAATTTTAAGGTGCACATTACAAGTTGGAAATTGTTGGGATAGGATGACTTTATGGCATAAAACTTGGGATCGATGGTAAAAGAAATAATGGCTTACTTTGATGAACTCTTGAGGAATTAATATAGATACTTCATAGTTTTACCTTCTACCAGACTGTGGCTATTTTTCCTGTTGAATTTAAATATGTAACTCCCCATTGAAAACTGCACTTATTGCAGAATTAAATAAAATGCAAACAGGTACTTTTTTGAATGTCTCTAGTGTGGCATGTTCAGAATTTGAAAATGAGTAGTTAGTAGTCATAGGAATGTTGAAGAACACATATACTCTGTCCTCTTAACAATTATTCCGTTTTAAAAGTTAGGAGTTTCAACAGAATTGAACTATTTTTGTTTTTGTATGAGACAATACTAAAACAATGTTTTTTTTTCAAAATAATGGCAAATATATTCTGAAAATATTATATAGTTTGATAATATTCAAGTTGATGACCCTCTGATAAAGAGGTAATTAATTCAAATTAGCAGCCAAAATGTTCATTTCTTAGAAAGGTAATACACATAGAATAATATTTACTATACCAATACAGTGAAATTATATTTTATATAGCTCATTTTTAATTTAATTTTATTGTTAAGGTGATATATAGAAGGGGTTGCAGTAATTATAATGTAGTGAATACATAACATGTGTAACTTTTTACCCGCTCCCTCATTTTTCTCACAGTTTTCCTTCAGCCCAATACCCCTCATAAGTTGTAATGTAAATTTCCAACATGTTGTTTTGTGAGTATTGCTATTGCATTTGGTTTGCCATTTGTTCTTTGTCTTGCCATTTTGTTGTTCCTCTTCCCTTGCCAAATTAAGATAAATGTATATACAATACACAGGATATTGAAATCAAATATAACAGGGATAAACCAAAGGGAAAACACAAAAGAAAAAAGAAATCACATAGTACATTAAAAACAACAACCACAAACAGAAAACTCTGTTCCCATATCCAGGAGTACATTTTGCTCATCATCATCTTATATGGTCATACATACATAGTTATTGAGCAATTCTGCTCAACTGCTAGGACTATCCTAGACATTTCCTACTTATTACGAATGAGGAAAACACGGAATCTTTTTCTTTGTGTCTTGTTTATTTTATTTCGTGGGATTTTTCCAAGACTTTCCAGTTCCATATGAATTTGAAGTATAGAATTGCACCGTGCATCCATAAACCACATTTTGTCAATTCGTTCATATGCTGAGTGGCATATTGGGATAAACATGACTGCATATAAGTATCACTTAGGGTCATTCAAAAATGAGAGATGCCACTTTCCCAGACATTCTAAAAGCATGATTTCTAAGTAAGATAGGATTTTATGGTGGTACGAGTTTTGAGAAATCTGGATGAGTCTCATGTACATCTTGCACTGAATTAGGCAGGAAGATATCCAATATCATAGAGGATAAAAATGGTAGTGTCAAAAATATTTCCATTGAGAAAGATATAGGAGGCTGCCAGAAGTATAAAGTAGTTCAGATAATTTTGAAGAATTTAGAAATGCAAGCTTAAGTATGTCTCTTTAATAATAATTATGTAAGTGGAAGGGTAAAAGAAGGGGACGAGAAGAAAATAACTGACAGCTGATCATTGTCCCAAGATAGAGTAAAAAAGACATAATCTATAACTTTCAAGTTAAAGAGAGACCAATAGAATACATCCCATTTAATTTAGGTACAGGCAAAATAATTACTTGGCTTTTTCCTACTTTAATGGAAGACTTAAAAGAAAAGTTATGTGATTGCCATTGCTTCAACCTGAATACTAACTGCGATGAGCCCTTTTTTTCTCACTTTGCATTTGGAAAATATTCCTAGGTGATGATGATATGGCTCATTAGAGTCAGAGTTATGGGTTTGTTCTTGTACATTTATCCCAGAAGAGGTTAAATCAATTCCCCCCTCCGCAAGATATCCAAGTACATTGTCTGAATCTGTACTTTGAACACACCGTCACACCTGAGCAAATTATTTGAAAATATACTTCAGCATTTCTTGGCACATTCTACTTTGTGCCCTTGTCTTCTTTGCACATTCCTTTTGAGTTCATAGTTGCTCTATTTCCATTTCATCTGTAAAAACTGCTAAGATAATTGTTCAACTACTACTTCTTCTTTGACATGCCCAGTCTATGTATGAAGGTATATTGTCCATGTTAAGCAATAGGGTAGTGCTCACTCTCTGAGGAAAAAAGTTCCATAATATGACCCTGTTTTCACATTAGAGTGTGTAGAATTTACAGCATTTTAAGACAAACCATGATATTAGAATTGAAAGGCTCCTTATGGACATTTTCTGGGAACTCATTAGTTTTCCCAAGAGAAATATAAATATCCACAAAATCTGGATTAATATTTTTAATGTTGCCACTGTGCATGCATCCATATTAAAAATTTGCACAAATAAAGAAACAAAAAAACTAAACCATAACAGGTAGATTGACTATGTGCTTATAACAAATTATGGAATAGATTTTGGAAGTATTGCAAATTCCTAACCAGTAGGAATTAACTTCCTCTCTCCCCACCACTACACACAAATATTTAAGAGTGTGAACAGAATTATTTCAAATAACATACTGTAAATGTTACTGCAATATCATGTGTATATCTAAAATTCCCTTGAAAGTCATAGATTCTACATTCTATTGAAATATTAGTTATTTTATTCTAGGAAACTTTTGGAACAATAGACTGAATATCTTTGAAATGAAAAAGGTCAAAAATAGTAGCATAAAAGTTTTAGAGGAAGTCTGTCTTCAGCAATATATATATATATATATATATATATGTATATATATATGTATATATATATATATATATATAATATGAAGAAAGACATACATTTTAGAGATTATTTGTCATCAGAAATATATACATATATCTGAATTTATGTGTAGAACGATGTACATTATAGTGAAACAAAAATCTTAAAAACATAATTAAAATTTAAAAAATACATCAAACCAAGTGCCAGTGACTCACGCCTATAATTTGAGCTATTCTGGGTAATGAGATCTTAGAATTGTTTTCAAAACTAGCCCAGACAGGAAAGTATTTTTTAGGGGCCTGGGAAGGTGGCTTAGTGGTAGAGCGCTTGCCTTGCATGCATAAGGCCCTGGGTTCGATTCCTCAGCACCACATAAGCAAAAAGAAAAAAAGCTGGAAGTGGCACTGTGGCTCATGTGGTCGAGCTCTAGCCTTGAGCTGAAGAGCTGAGGGACAGCGCCCAGGCCAGAGTTCAGACCCCACGACTGGACACCCCCCCCCTCGCAAAAAAGTACTTGTTAGATTCTTATCTCCATTTAACCACTAAAAACAGGAGTTACCTCTGTGCCTCAAGTTGTAGAATGCTGGCTTTGAGCATAGAAAGGCTTAGGGATAATGCCCAGTCCTTGCAAACAACAACAATAATATATATATCACATTAATTTCAAGAAAAGCACCTTTTAACTGCTGTGAACATTTCTTAGAAACATGAATACATGATCCTGGAAAATGTTAAGTAAAAACTATAGAATATTTACGTTTATGTTAAAGATAAGACTATTTAATTTAAGATATTTAGGTAATGATTAGGAATTAAGAATAATGATAATATATTGGGACTGGACTTTTATTCTATTTTACTATAGTAATAAAATGATATTTGTAATGATTGTATAAAAATACTCTTGTTTTGTATTTGAGCTATAATAAGTAATAAACATTTTAAATTGATTTCCATAGGAAAACATCATTTTCTTAATGGTATCAATTCTTTTGATTTTTTTTTCTTTTCTTTTCTTTTTTTCCTTTTCCTCACTTTTTTTAAAATTTTATTTTTATTGTGAACATACTGTACAGAGGGGTTAAAATTACATGGGCAAGATAATGAGTACATTTCTTATCAAGCATTGCAGCTTCCTCCTTTGTTTACCCTTCACATCCATTCCCAGGATATCAATTCTTTAGTAATGTCAAAACAATTAAAAAAATTAGTCCAAGGCTGGTTTGCTCTAAGACTATATTTGTTTTCTTGTTCTAGTTTTTATATGTTAGTAGAAATTAAAATCCAAAAATTCAATGGATATTGGTATTCAGGAACATATTCATAGGTACTAATATTGGAGTCTCTTAAGTTGAATTGTTTTATTTCATTTGTTATTTTCACAAATAAATTAAGATGATTATGTATTTTGTTTGTTTTTACTGCTATTGGCTCTTACCTTAAGAATAATTTTTTTCCTAGCAACGTAGAGAATACAATTGGATTGAGGAAGTAACATATGACTTTCATAGAATGCAGATGCATAGATTTGGGTCATCTGTCATTTGCTAAAAATTTCTTCCAGAAAAGGTTATCAATTACTTATAAGTGATGCATAATTCCTAGATGTTACAGGTATCACATACACTTTTTGATTGAGTTATCTCTGTATAAACTCAAAAAAAACGACCAAACAAACTCAAAATACACAGAAATCACATCTTTTTTTTAAACGCTGTAGTTTACAAAGAATTTTTAGCCAACACTGAAAACATCTTTTTAGGTATTCTGCAATTTGTGTGAAGTGTTTTTAACAATAATTTTCTTTTTTTGCTGACATAAATTCACATCAATATATAATCTCCTTTTATTGTATACATTTTAGTGCTTTGGAAGTAGATTGTATAATAATAGGTTTTCCGAGCCTAATTTTCACAAACTTGCATTTCTTCGAATAGAAATGCTGTAAATTTTAGAACAGACATTAACATAGATACAAAATTCACTTACAGCATACATCCTCTATAGTGTGTCTTTTCAAATTTGTTTTTGGGGATTATTTCCAGCGTCTCACACATATTATTCAAGTGCACTGTCAATGAACTACATTCCCTGTCCAAACCAGTTTTTTACTTCTCTTTAATACATACATAGAAGTGTAATGGCTGGATCATATACAATTCTCTTTGGCCGTTTGAAGACTTGCAATCTTCCTTGCTAAAATGATCGCAGTATTATACAAATCATTCTCCTATGTAGAGTTTATCATTTTCTCCACAAATGCATTACTATATTTTGTGTCATCATTTTATATTAGGGTCATACTAGTGAGTTTTCTTTGTCTTTTTTCTTAGAAACTAAAGAGGAACTTTTTTCATATCCTCCTCCTATTGACTATTAATTTATATATGTTCTTCAAAGAAATATCTTATTCGTGTAAAAATTTATATAGAATTAGAAGATATAAAAATACTTAAGATTCAGAAATATTGTAGCATTATCATTGTAGCATTAACAAATATGTTCCCTGTATCTGTTGGATATGTTTTCACTTTGGTTATAGTATCCTTTGAATTATGAAAAGCTATCACTTGATATAATTCAGTTTATACTTACAAATTTTTAGCCACTAATGCTTTCCATGTCAAATTTTTAGAAACCCTTACTGATGCAATGTCATGAAATTTTACATTTATGTTTTATAGGTTTTCACACCTCACATTTAGTTTGATAATCATTTTTTATTTTAAATGTTTGTATAAGGATGGAAGTAGGATGGGTGCCTGAGGCTCATATCTGTAACCCTAGCTACTGAGGAGTCTGAGATCTGAGGATCACAGTTTAAAGCCATCCCGGGCAGAAACGTCCATGAGAATATTATATCCAATAAACCTCTAGAAAACCAGATCTGGTGCTGTGACTCAAGCGGTAGGGCACTCACATTGAGCGGAAGAGCACACAGACAGCGCTTAAACCCAGAGTTGAAGCTCCATGAATGACAAAAATACAAAACAAAACAAAAAAGGATTGAGGTAGTAGTCTAAGATCATTCTTTAAATCTCGAGAGACAATAGTGTCAATACACCCATTTAAGATTTTATTTTTATTTCATAAAGTCATAGGGTAGTTTTCAAAATCTATTTGTCATAAAAGTAAGAATTTATTTTGACAAATCTGTTACATTCTTCTATGTATCTGCTCTTATAGTAGAACTATTTTATCTTCACTACTAAACATGGAAATAAGATTCAAAGCTAGTATGAAGGCTGAAGCTACACCATTTTACAAGATTGTTCTGACTGACCTGTATTCCTTGAATTTACATACGAGTTTATTGAGCAGGTGGACCAATATTCTACAGAGATATCTAGATGTTTGATAGTCACTCATATTTTGTACCTTGGAAAAACACAAGACCCCAGATATTATACATAGAGAAATGTCTTTAGAGAATACTGGAAACAAATAAAATTTAGGAATGACTTAAGATTTAGATAATGCTGTAGCATAATAAATCTGAATGATAACAACTTGAGCTGTACAACAGAGGAGAGTGAGGGTGAAAGAATGATGGACCAC
Source organism: Dipodomys spectabilis (assembly GCF_019054845.1). Taxonomy (NCBI): domain Eukaryota; kingdom Metazoa; phylum Chordata; class Mammalia; order Rodentia; family Heteromyidae; genus Dipodomys; species Dipodomys spectabilis. Next base: position 913,542 of record NW_024870828.1, on the reverse strand, counting down.
ATAGGAGCTATATGTCATTGCTATTGTGTTTCAAAAAACAGAAAGACTTCAGAGAAGAGGAGAAAAGTAAAGTGTCCTGAGTCAAGTTTCTTTTTAAACCATCTAATAGTTTGGACCAAAAGTCAGTGAAAAATGAGAAAAAATAAAATAGAAAATAAAGCATTGTATATACCTGTTACAATGTAAGGAAATTTAATAGGAATATGATAATTAATTCCCAAGGAAATAAGTGAAAGAATAGCTAAACTCTAAAGGGAGAAAGAATGAAGAGAGAAAAGAAGCAAAGTAAAACCTTTATCAATAAAAAACAAAAGAGTTTGGAAGTGGAAAGGCAGTGGGAATATTCTATTCTTTTTTTTTTTTTTTTGTGGTCGTGGGGCTTGAAAGTGGGAATATTCTAAATAACAATAAAAATTGCTATCGTGGATAGACTATGAATCACATTTTATCATATATAATTTTGAAAAAACATACTAGGAATGAGAGTTTCAAAGTCATGATTTAAAACACTATTTCGATTATAACTAGGCAGTATAGCCCAGTGGTAAAATACTGGCCTAGCATATGTGAAGCCATGATGTGATCTCCCAAACATTACAAAGTACACACGAAGCACACACACACACAAACCACATAAACACACACATACATACCACATACACCCATTTGGAATATTGATATTATCATATTAAACGCAGGAAATTATCACAAATAGTAAAAGTATGTTAATATATGACATCTTAATATTGCTCGTACAATTTAAAAGTTTAGTAGAAATAAAATAATCACAATATACTTGGATTTTAATAGATTAAGTAAATTGAAAATTAAGAAAAGACATGAGAATCTTTGCAAATAAGCTTAAATAATAAAAATTTTGAAACGTGTCCTTTTATTTTGACAAAAGATTGATGTTACTGGTGTTTTAACTCAAGATTTAGAATATGATAGCGAGGTGCCCTATATAACACTAGTGATGGCTATATCTCTAATCATTTCATTCTGAATAGTTTTATAATAAGGTCACAGAGTTTCTCAGTATCTCTCAAATTACAAACCCTATTTACACTTCCCACCATAGCTAGAAAACGGATGCCACAAATCACAATGCCGAGCTCAAACGTTTTTTTTTTTTAATTCAAGTAAAAATATTTCCAAAAAGTGGCCAATAATGAAGCCTTTCTTAATAAAGTATGTGCTTCTTGAAAATACAGTAAGGATTTGTTACCTGGACAAATATGTTTATAACTATAAGAAAATAAATTTATTTAAAATCAATAGCCATGTAAAAATTAAGAAAACAATTTTTAAATAGTCACATGCTAAATATTATAAAAGCAAAATACATGTGTCTGAATAATTTACATTTGTAAGATCATGAAAAAATAAATTAACTAATCCTACAACTCTGAAAAAAATGAATTACCCTAAAGAAACAAAAGAAATTATTTAAGCCCAAAATTTGAAATTTTGAAAATAAAATGAAGTGTATTCTTTAGTTGACTTAATTAAGTGTAAACCCTCTGTATATCGATTTTATAATAAAAATGCATTGACAAAGAAAGCAAAAGTACCCATGGATCAATATCAACAGCAAAAGCATCAGTAGTTCTTCTTTTGAGTGTACAAAAAAATCGATGGAAGAGATAACAATGTTCCTTCCCTATTCAATGTACTCATTACTTTACCTTATTTATGTCACTGTAACCCCTGTGTACATTACCATTAAAATAAAATTAAATTGAAATGAAAAATAAACCAAGTGATATACCAATTAAGAATTCTTAGAAGCCATTGATTAAAATCTGTAAAAAAAAAACTGCCCTAAATACCCAAGGAATATACTTTGATGATACTATTTAAATACTTCAACTTCAGCAGAAAAGCAAAAAGTTTAAAAACTGTTACAAAGTAAAGTAATAAATCAGAATATATTACTATTAATAATAATCATAAGATGAATTTATAGTGGTAGTCATACATGTAAGAAATGATGCAATTTGCCATTAATTTGCACTTAATAAGTGAGAAAGAATTTTTTAGGTCTTTTTAAATTATCATAAGATTAATGAAGAAACTGTTCTGTCACATCATATGAAAGTCAGATGAAGCTGATATTAGAGCAAAGAACAGATTGTACTAAGTTTTTGAATGTTCATGTATATACTTATTTTGGTTGTGGGAAATTGTGGGTATTTCAACTTGGGGTATATTTTTCTTGCTAGGCCGGCATCATATCAGTGGTTAATCTTAGGATAGGGGTTTCCTTTCCACAAGAACATGCACCTGATCTGTCCTTTTAGCCTTCTCATCATCAATGGCATCCGAGATGAACACCAATTTGTCCAGCCTGCTACCTTGACTGGCCTGGATCCACAGTCCTTCCAATCGTAGTAACTAGATAGTGAAGGATGGTGGAAATGATCCTATGCACCCAGCTATAGATTGAGAAGGAATTCTACTAAACTTTTGGCCTGGGTTCTGTTCTCAAGCCTCCTGAGTAGTTAAGAGTACAGATAGGAGCCCCTGGTGCCAAGCAGTAACAGTATTTTTAAAGCAAATATATATATATATATTAATATATATATATATTAATATATATATATATACATATGACTTAGGCTTGTGATTACCTCAGGAAATTAATAAAAGAGCAGTGAATCATAGAGGACAGGCAGAATTTTAACTAGGTACTCAGAGGCTGAATAAGCTTAACTAGCTACTCAGGAGTCTGAAATCTCATGACCACTGTTCAAAGCCAGTCCAATCATGAAAATACAAGCGATTATCTTAAAAACAAAAACAAAACAAAGAAGTGGCTGAGGTGGTAGACCACTATCCTTGGGCACAGAAGCTGAGGAATAGTTCCCAGGCACTATCAAGCCTCAAGAATGATGAATGCATGCATGAGCACATGCACGTGTGTGTTTGCATACTCACATGCGCATGAACACACACACACACACACAAATGAGTATTTCAATGTGAAGTTCTTTATTTTTTTTACCTTTGCTGTACTTTATTTCCCTGTATTAGCTCACAAATTAACAAAATCAGCTAAGGACATATTTACATAAAATTCATCATGTTTCTCTAAAATCTACACTCTTTTTGGAAGCCTGCTTTTATTTGACCCAGAAGTAAATTGTTCAGGAAGTCAGTTCATCACTCTCAAGTCTATAGTATTAGAAGATTGCTTAGGTTCTTCCTAGCAATATGATTTTGTGAAATCCTGCATCAAGCAATATATTTCTTTCACTAGAAAGGAAGCCTCTGTCAAACAATTAATAATAGGTTTTTCTCCTCCTGGCATGCATCTGTAGTTATATCATCTTTATATATTTCATGATCTGTGTATGACAAAGAATACCGTGAAAGTAAAAACACCCTTCTCAGTGCTTAGCATTTGTATACCATTTATAGATATGAAGGTGTTTAAATGTTACTGAAATTGCTTTGGAATAAATAATGTTCACCCTATCTTGAGAAAGAAGAATTGGGTTCTCAGCCTTTAGGTAAGAACAATAGGGAAAGAAACAAAAGGAAAAGTGAGGAACAACTCAACACATACATTCAAATGAAAGAAAACAAGACAAGAAAACACAAATTAATTCATTACTCAGGAACCTGCAGGAAATGCAAAGATTTTTTAAAAATCAGATATGACAAGATTATGAAAATCCTGACTACATGGGAGTGCACTGATGTGAGAACAGTGGCTAAAGCCCAGACTAGACAGAAAAAACTGTACAGAATACCATGTACTTGTTATTCTAAATTCCAGGAAGAATAACATAAAGTGGACTGAGGCCAAGATCATACACAAGTAGGAAGCCAGTTTCTATCTGAAAAATTATCAGGATAATTTAGGGCTGGGCACATGACAAAGTGGTAAGAACACCCATTTAGGGGGCACAAGACACTGAATTCAAACTGTAATCTTAGGGGTATTAAAGAAAAAAGCTATGATTTTAAATAATTGGAATAATTGCAACACTTGAGTATTTTAGTGGAGAAAAATCCATTAGAGAGATAGAATGAACCCATGTTCCAATGCTACTTTAGTGATAATGTTTAGTGGTACTTCAGACAAAACAGAGTTACTTTGCAAATGGGCATGGGTGTGCATTTGGGTGATGGAAATACTCTACTTACACAGGCGTAAATTAAATAGATTTTTTTGGGTAGATTGTAATTCTTGAACTAAGAGCCTGGGTGATGTCCCTGAAATTTTTCTCTCAAGGCTACCACTCTATTACCTTGAGTCACAGTTCCAATTCTTATTTTCTGTTGGTTGTTTGGAGATAAGAGGCTCATGGGCTTTCCTGCCCAGGATGGTTTTAAACCATATTCATCAGATCTCAGCCTCCCGAGTAACCAGGATTCCAGGCATGAACCATCGATGTTTTTAATAATTTAGTAAATTGTATAGTTACAGAAGTTATAAATTATCATTGTAACCTGTGTAATATATGTATGCATATATCAATACATATGGATAGAAATAGTTTAACATATTTTTGTATCTACAGTACATATATGAAATCATCCTTCATTATAAAATAAAATGGAAACAAAAGTTAATGAGGAGCAAAACAAAGGGAATTGTTACAAGTTTCTTTTTGTTGAATGAAATATGTATCAGTTTGGAAAAAAACCATCTCTACTTTAACAAAATGGATAATTGCTATTAATTCCAATCCATCTATTTGCCCATATTGTGCATCTTCACACATGAGTGTCAAAATCAAACCACAATTTTTGTCTGTATTTAACTCACCTGTTATAATTTAGGGGATAGATGAAGTAATCAAATAAAGATTAAAATATTAGTAAGTGAGGCTATGAGTTAGAGCTGAAAAAGATTTTAAATATGATAATAGCTAATTAAAATGTATATTTCTTACTTTTACTCTGTTGTTATGTCTCTCATTCCCACATTAGGAAAGTACATAGAAGGTTCTCACTAAATTTATGTAAGTATTAAAAATATATTGAAAGAATATGGGCATAGTGTGGTTTTAGCTTATTGGGACATGTATGGGAGAGTGTGTTTTTGAAGACTTGCAATACGTTGTGATGGAGATGAAAGGAAGGATGTGCTTATTCTAGAAAACTCGCTAGAGGATTGCTCCCAGAAAGATAGTGATGAATTCTTCCAAAAGGTTACAGTAAAATCACTTTCACAACCTTGTTCATTACTGCACTATTCACCACAGCCAAGTTATGCAAACAGACAAGATGCCTGTTGGCAGAGGGATGGTTGGAGAAATTTTGTCATATATACACAATTGGATTGCACCTATCTATTATGAGCATTGTTACATTATTTGCAAAGAAAGAGATAGATCTAAAAATATGTTAACTAAACGAAATCAGAGCCAGACACACAAAGGACCCATGTTCTGTCGCATATTTGGAAGTCAGAATTTTATGCAAGTTAAACAACAGTATTAACCAAAATTTTCATTTTTCAGAGCAGTATTTAAAAGGTGTAATTTCTTATAAAATTGAACTTTTAATCCAACAAAATGAATACCAGGAAACTATCACTTGGAAGATGTGAGGGGAAGTCAAAGGGAAGGAATAAAGAGAGTTATGGAGTAAGAGTGAAGACATTATATTCAATGGAAATAATAAATTCTATTTCCATCTCTTTTAACAAATAAAAAATGAAATTGTTTGCTCTGTAAATGGATCAGAAGCATGGATTTTTTGGCTAGCTAGGTCATTGCACATCTGTATCTCTCTTCCTCTCTCTCTTTCATGAGTCTCATAGACAATATGGTTGCTCCATAATTATCCTAATTTATTTTGCTTTTATATTTTTGGTTGCATCATTTCACTTTCTGCTCTGCCATTTCCCAAATCAGCACCACATAAACAGAACCACAGAAGTGGTTCTGTGGCTCAAGTGGTAGAGCGCTTGCCTTGATTTGAAGAGCTCAAGGACGGTGCCCAAGCCCAGAGTTCAGGCCCTACAACTAATTTTTTTTTAAAAAGAATCTAAATCCTTGATAATTCTAGGAACCGATCTGACTGAAATCAGTTGAATCACAATTTTCCTGCACAATGAAAGAAAAGGTCCAGGCTAGGAAAGCAACTAGAGAAGGCAAGCAGATTGTATCTGTGACAAAACTTTGTGGAAAATCGTAGAGGATTACTTACTGGAGATCCACTTGCACTGGAAGCATGATGCCGAACTATTGCTTGTTGATTCTGAACTATTGCTTTGATCATTATATTCTCCAAGAAAAAAAGATGAAATTTAATTGATATCAAAGGACTACTAATACATTTTGACTTCTCATTAAGCATCTTCAATCATCAAAATCACCTGAAGACAATAGATAGGCCTAGTTTTTTATTTTTATTTTTGGTCCGGTCGTGGAGCCTGAACTCTGGCCTGGGTGCTCTCCCTCAGCTCTTCAGCTCAAGGCTAGAACTCGACCACTTGAGCCACAGTGCCACTTCCGGCTTTTTTTCTTTTTGCTTATGTGGTACTGAGGAATCGAACCCAGGGCCTCTGGCATGCAATGCAAGTGCTCTACCACTGAGCCACCTTCCCAGCCCAGGCCTACTTTTTTAGATGAAAACAAGTGTTTTTAAAAAAACAAGGATTTAGGTAGTCATACAAAGGACTTCTATTTTACTACTGCATTGTACCTTTTTTTCTAATGTTGGTAACCAATAAATAATGGATCTATTAGAAAGCTCTTAAAGCTCATATATTGAATAGTAACTTCTCTTACACTATATCTTGGTATTTCCCAAATCATTTATGTAGAAGGCATTGTTTCCTATTTTCTCCTTCCTAGAATAAGCTGCATCTGAAGACACCACTGGTCCTCATTTTCAGTCTGTGCATTTGCATACGGAGGAAAATATTTCATCTGCTCTCTATCAATTCACTACTCTCCAGTTAGAATGATTTAAAATAGTAAAAATGGAAAAAGAGAAAATAAATCATGGTGAAAAAACATATGCAGAAAATTCACCCGATTTTTCTGACCATTTCAACCAACGTGAACTATTGGGGAAATACATGGATACCTCATTCCCACTGGTACTCAAATTCTCTGGTTAGGCAATTCTGATGAAGACAAGGAACAAGATGAAAACGTGAGGAAGGTATCAATTGCAAGAAAATAATGGAGAAGAATCCATGCAAATTTCTTCTTTCGGATGCAGAAATTAATCGGCTTACTACAGTGCCGAGACTACTTTCCAAAAAGACCGTTCATATGTATACTACAAATGAGGTAAATACACCCCTCTTCATCAGGAAGCCTAGAGTGGACATTTAGACATTGTCCATGAGTTGGTAGCTCAAGGCAGATATTCATGCAAGAATTCTGAATGGCTTGGCACCCCTGCACAGTGCATATATGTGGAATAATACCAGAATGGATTCTTTCATACTTCATCATGATGCAGATACCAATCCCCAAACTAAAGGCCTCTTTACCCCCTTGAATATTGTTGCTGGGGATAGAAATAGCAAAGATATGCTGTATCTCCTTCTGTTGAACCATGATATCAAACCGGGTCTGAAAAACAACTTGGAAGAAACCTCATCTAATATTGCCAAAAGGATAAGTATGTATCACTACCTCTTTGAAGTTGTGGAAGGCTGTACAAATTGTTCTCCTACGTAGTAATGGTTTGGTTAAGTTTCTTAAATTTCAAAAGTGCCAGTCCATCCTTTGTGGCCCTACAAAATATTTTCATAATACAAAACAACAGCAATATCTTAATTTAAAAATTTATGGATTCCATGGTATTCTTCCACGTGAATTGCCTGACTTTGATGTCAAAATGTATTCAAGAGTTTTTTGTATGCATCTATAATGATTTCTGCAGAGTTTGTGATTTTTTTAATTTTATCTTATCTGTTGAATAGTATAGAAATTAAAGATATTCCTGGTGCTTGTCTGAAAAAACTATCTATGATTGTATAAAGTCCATAATCTATTTCATTGTCTTCTAGATATAATACTTTGAAGTCTACATTGTTTTATAATATATAGGTTCATTAATAAATGTGTCCTTTAAGATTACATTCCATGTAGAAAAGGTTTAAGATTCCTTTTTACCTAGGTCCTTATATTATTTTATTTCTTTGGGATAAAAAGATAATGTTATCTAATTTCAAGTATTGTAAATGTTATGCTATGTAAGGACCTTTTGAAGGTGAAGATTTAATACACTGATGTCAAACTAACCTTTAATTCTATGAATTACAGGTTTTGTTACACTTGTATTTTTGTAATCTACTTTTTAATAACTATTTTTCATTTCTTGCATTTGAAGAATGAAAAATATGGAATACTTCACAAATTTTCATACCATCATTGTGCAAGTGCCATGTTAATCTCTGTATTGTTGTCATTTGTGTAGACCTGCTGCTGAAGCATGGAGTATCCTCTTAATTTAAGTAGTTAACGATGCAATCTTTATACAGGCATATATCCTTGGTTGCCTATTTCTAACAAGGAACCCTTATTGTTACTAAAAATGCTATTGATCTTATTTCTCTAAATTTCTGTGTATTGTTTGGTCGATTGCTCACATTTGAAATTTTTTGTCAATGATTATTTTGTCGTTTTCATTTTAAATTTGATCATATTTTGAAGCCTTTATAGCTAAGTCCAAAGGTAATGGCTTTTCAAGTATTTATCTATCAACTGAGTTAGCTTTGTGGAGCTAATGAATTCAAAGTAAGCCTTGCTTAAGAGCTTCTTCTAAACTTCTGCAGCTTAAAATTTCCTAAATGTGGTCTCAGTGGTACAAATGTCTTTCTAACCCTTTACCCTTCTTCCATGTAGGAACAGACCAACCAGAATATCTTACCCTGACAGCATAGATTGTTTTACTGGAACAAAACTAATCTTAGTTACAAGGATTCGTGGAGAGATGAACACTTCAGACCTAATTGTTCAGAATAGAAGGTATTTTATCAAAATATAATTGTTTATTATATCTATCATTTCAAAAGTAGCTAAAGCCAAGAAGGTGAAAAAAATGTTCATATTTGTGTTTACCTAATATCCTGGCCTGTCTACCATCCAACCAGGCAGGAACATACACTAGTGACTTTCTATCCCCAAATATTTCCATAGCTCCTGGAGAAGTCCATATGTTTCTCCTCGATTTTAGGCCTTAAATTGGTAATGTTTTAATCAAAGTGTTTCCTCTTGCCTCCAGGCTGTAAATTTACAAATGGTAAAGTTTTAGGTCTAACTCTATCAAAAACTGAGGTAGAGATAATGGAATAATACTTTAAAACAGAGTTGCCTTTGATACCCTAAACACAACGGAACAATGCATATCAATTTCTTATATTATATATACTTATATATTTTATATTTATATGTGCTGATCTTAAATTTCACACAGTGAATCTTACTAGAATTAATTTATAATTTGACAAATAAATTGAAAATTATTCCCATAAACAGACTGCAACATAAATAATTAGGTTAGAATACATATTAGAATATAAAAAGTCTCAATGCAATGTCTTCGGTATAAAATTGTGATACCTTCTAAGTGTTCTTGGTCTTCTGAATTCACATAGTTAAACAAAAAGTATGTTTTCCTCTAATCAAGAAGAGATTTTACACTGCTGATGTGTTATTGTGTTAACTCGCTAGTCCCAAAGTGTTTTTTTTTCCATATTTCTGAAGCATTCTTACTGATTATACCCAAATTTTGCTGATATGATGCCTAAAAGTAGTACCCATGGGTCCGAGGATATCAGGTCCCAGTTACCTGCATCATCAGATAACATGGGCAAGACTTCTCACCTTGGCCTATGCAACATGCTAAGAGAAAATAATTGAAGACCCATCTCAATTTCTCATTTCCTATAATATTTCAGTGCCCCAATTCCTTGCAGGAATTTGCAGTAAGCATTTGTGAAATGTAAGGCAATTTAGAATGAAAGATGAGATCACAAAATATGAGAGAAAGTACTGTAGTTCAAACTTTCAATTTACTGATGACCAGCACATATGAGTAAACAAAATCACAAATGTCACAAGATTATTTTTAATACCTCTCTCCTAATGATGAATGCAAGATTTCAGTCCAGCATAAGTAGGGCAAAAAATAATTCCTGGAATGGTAGATCCATAATTGTTCTACCAAGGCTAGGAAAACTTGACTTAGAGTTCAAATATAATTTCGAAAAACATTAATTGAGAAGACCCTTAGTACTTCAAAACACTGGTACTTCAGTAAAACTTGGTTCTGTAGTCTAAAAATGTTGTCATTCTCAAACCAATGATATCCTACATTTAATCTCTTGAAAGTATATTCCTTTTCAAATAAACTTTTTAAAATCATATTCACCAAAATAACACTTGACAAGTAGATGATAGTGACATTAAGTTTTTCAAGTGTAGGAATCAAGTTACAATAGAGTTGATTTATTTACCCAGCACTACTGCCAAATAAGTTCATCCATTCATTAAAGTGTAGAAATAGTATCTCCGACCATTTGCGTTGTTCAGTAGGTGCCTTCCAGAAATGTGTTAAATAGATCAGCCTCCCATAATTCGAACCCAAATATTAGCTAATAAAGTAAATTTCATCACATAAGAAGGTACATTTTAAAAAGTCACTAATAGTTGCCTTATCATGTGTTGCCTTATCATGTATTTTCCCTATCTGTCTAACATAGTAAGAAATATGACTTTAAGTCTTGAATATGGGTACTGATCAGAGATGTGACAAACATAAAATCTGTCTTCTATTTCTATCATATTCCTCAACAGTAGTAAATTTTAGTTTTCTTCTTTTTCCAAAACTTATAGGTAGTAGAAAATATCACCCCATGTAAAATAAAATAATCACACAACATTGTACAAAGCCATTTATAAAAACTGGTAGTTAGCTATAAATTCTAAGTGATTTTTAAACTTTCTTGTTGACTAAAGATTAATCTTCCAAAAAGATGAGAATAAAATCATGTCTAGATGCTTCACGTCTCCAGTCTTGCAAATTGTTATTGCAGATGAATGAATTATGGAAATATAAGCTGACATCATTACAAGTATATGTGGGATTGTAACTCCATGGAATGTACATAAACCCTTCAAAGTATTAACAGACAGTTTAACAGAATGACTATCAGGAAGTTGAAACCAGAAAGGAATAGTAGTAAAGACATAAAATGAATGAAAAATGGAACAAGGGGCAAGTACAGCTAGAATACTCAATGTACACATGTAATAAAGGAAGTCCTAAATCTGAAATAAATCTTGGAGAAAGGGTTGGTTGAGAATGATAGAAGGAGTGACTCTGATCCAGGAGCATTGGACAATTAGGTGGACATATTTAATTGTAACACAATTGCACAACCTTTTGAAATTCAGTTAAATACACAACTACAAACAAAAACACACAAAAATCACATCCAAACAGCAATCCCTAGAGAGTATGTATATGAGCTCACAAAATTTTAAGCAGTTAATGAAGGGCAGTCATGGGAAAAGCAAACAAACTGTTCAAAGAAGGCAGTTTGGGGTAGGGGAGAATTTTGAACAGATTTAAATAAATTGTCAAAGGTTATAAATCACCTACATCTACTGCAAATCTTTTCTTCTGTGAGTATTCTTTTTTTTTTGGGGGGGGGGATCCAGTCGTGGGGCCTGAACTCTGGGCCTGGGCGCTGTCCCTCAGCTCTTCAGCTCAAGGCTAGGGCTCTACCACTTGAGCCACAGCTCCACTTCTGGCTTTTTCTTTTTGCTTATGTGATGTTGAGGAATCGAACCCAGGGCCTCAGGCATGCAAGGCAAGAGCTCTACCACTGAGCCACTTTCCCAGCCCCCATTCTTTGAGTATTCTTTGTCTTAACTGGTTACTCCAGTCCTGAGCTACACTTTATGGCTTGTGAAGATAGAATAGAAGAAACAAGGTCAAGAACCCATTACACCACTGGAGAGAATACAGTCCTCTATGGTTTCTCTCACCTTTCTTCACTACTCTTTTCTCATACTTTTAATAAAGTCAAGTGATTTTGTATTACATTTTCCTTTCTTTTTCAGAGAATTACTGTTTGGTAATTAAATGTCAATTCACAAATTTTGATGTCTTTTTTTAAAAGAACTTTGAATTTAAATTCCATTGCAACCTTGTTTCACACAGTGAGAGTATTTTTTCTGCATAAGGACAATTCTCAAGGGAACCTACAGGATTTACGGCAAGGTTTGTGAGGATTGTTTGTTTACTGTGAAAATGAGCCATATTCACCCACATTGCTCCCTCTCAGCTAAGTCTCCACGGATTTCTTTGCATGAAAGCATATTTTCCCAGACAATTTTAAATTTTCTTAATAGGCTAAGTTGTTAAAAAGTTTGAACAATTAAAATTTACCTGTCACAAATTTTAAAGCTCTTTTGAAATTCCTTTATCAGAATCGTGAATTCACCAATCATAATCCCGCCTTTACCATCAAAAAGAGTTAACATGTTGTTTTCATGATATAGTATCCATGAAACTACTATTTTCCAGTGCCTTTGTTTTGCGTATATATGACCATATATGCTGATGCTGAGCAAAAGGAACTCCAAGATATGGAAAGAGAAATATTTATTTGCGGTGTTGTTTTTGATGTAATATGTGATTTCTATATTCTTTAGGAATTTCCCCTATGGTTTATCCTCTGCTGTGTTTGATTTTGGTACCCTGTGTATTTTGTATACATTTACCTTAATTAGGGAAGGGAACAGGAACAAAAAAAATGGTGTGGCAAAGGAAAAAGAGCAAACCAATGCAATAGCAATTCTCACAAGACAGTAAGTTGGAAATACACATTACAATGTCCGAGGGGTACTGGGGTGAAGGGAAAACTGTGAGAAAAATGAGAGAGGGGAAAACAAGTTTGAAAAGTTATGTATTCAGTACCTTACAATGGCTGTAACCCCAGTGCACATCACTTTCACATTAAAATTAAATTTAAAAAGTAAGCTGATGAAATGAAATTTCACTGTTTTGGTATAGTAACTATTATTCTTTATGTAGTAACTTTTTAAAAATCAGTATTATTTGGCATCTAATTTGAATTAATTACCTCTTCTTTATCAGAGGGTCATCAACTTGAATGATATCCAAATAGACATTTTTTTCACAATATACTTGCCAATATTTTGAAAATAGAATAAATTTAGTATTTTCTTATACTAAAACAGAAAACAGTTTATTTCTTTGGAAACCCATAACTTTTAAAAGTAAATAAGTTATTAAAAGGACAGAATGTATGTGTTCTTCAAAATTCCTATGACTAATAACTACTCATTTTCAAATTCTGAACATTCCATACCTGAGAGATTCAAAATATACCTGATTGCATGTTAGGTAATTCTGCAATAGATGCATTTTCAAATGGGGTGTTACAGACTGATAAGTGAACAGAAAAAGAGCCACATTCTGATCTAGGATAAAACTATGAAGCATGTTATAATTAATTCTTTAAGAGTAAGCAGTTGTTTGTCAGATTAAGCTATTGTTTCATGACCATCAATCACAAGATTTATGCCATAAAGTCATCCTCGCCCACCAGTTTCCAACTTGTAGGATGCACCTCAAAATTCCCCTAATTCACATCAAAATAGCTTATCTCCATTGTGAAAATACACTGCACCTCTGCTAATGTGAAACCCTCCATGATCTGAAAAGAATGCCACTATAAACTGGGTTGCATCATTTTTCTTCCTCTGGTATTCTTGGAAATATTATTTATATTTATACTTTTTTAGCTATCATAGATAATCAGGATGATAAGATTGTAAGATTACAGTTCAAAGCCTGGGAAGACTCAGGGTCTATGTTGAAGGGGCAGAATTATGCAGGCTCTGGCCTCAGGATTATCTGAGGACTGTGTTTGAGTATTAGGAAAGCTCTTGGTATGCCGGGCTAGAGAGGGAAAATGTTCTCTCTCCCTATCTCAAAACACATGTCACAGACTCCTGGGAGCTGAGGAAGTAGCTCTTCTGCTTGCTTAATCATAGATGAACAGCTGGTCAAGCATTTTCCTGAGATTGGAGAAGTGGTGTGAGCTTGCTCTAAAATAGTTTAGATAATAATATACCATGACAGGGCTGGGAAGGTGGCTCAGTGGTAGAGCGCTTGCCTTGCATGCATGAGGCCCTGGGTTCGATTCCTCAGCACCACATAAGCAAAAAGAAAAAAGCCGGAAGTGGTAATGTCCCTCAAGTGGTAGAGCTCTAGCCTTGAGCTGAGGAGCTGAGGGACAGCGCCCAGGCCCAGAGTTAAGGCCCCACGATCGGACCCCCCAAAAAATAATAATATACCAAGGCATTGTCTCATAGGTCAAGTAAAAATGTATCTGTTGAAATTTTTGTGTCAATGTCTTCTGACCAAATCTTGGCAAAGATCATGCTTGCTTGTCTTTAAATACCCACTAACAATAAATCATAGTATGCAGTGGCAATTGCTGTATGCACTCTGCATCCCCAGTGTCCTGGTGATTTCTTTACCCTTACCCAGGGACACCAAGGCACTAGATGATACAACTGGCACCCAAACAGGGACCCTTCATTGTTGAATTCAGGAAAGGATATTCAGGTAAGTACTTTTAATTACAGGGTGATGGGACAAGTTAAATCTACTCCGTATTTACATATGCTTAAACATTGCTTATGGTCTAAATATTTCTTCTTCTGACATAGAAATGTGTATTAATGTAGTTAGGGAATGGAATCCTTGGTTCCCTGATGAAGGAACATTAGATGTTTATAATTGGAAACGAGTAAAGAATAATGTAGAAAGAGCTGTTCAAGAAGGGGAAAAGATTCCTATTAGATTTTGGTCCATTTGGGCTATTTTACATACCCTTTTTAAAGCTTTGAATGAGGAAAGATTAATAGCAGACTTAAAGAAAGAGGCCACCCCTTCTATTGTAGATTTACAATTGGACTCTGAGGTTAAGGACGCAATAGATAAGGATGCATTGCAATTAATAGAGAAAAACCAAGAGGTAAAAAAGACTGAAAAGGAACAAACTGAAAGTGTAAATAAAATTTCTGAGCAAATGGAATTGATTTTATCAAAATTACAACATATGGAGTTGGAAATTAGCAGAGTGAAAGGAGAACCAGAGAAAGTGAAAGTAAAGCAGCCTTCGGCTCCTTCACTGGCGGATGCAATTTTTTTTTAATTTAATTTAATTTTATTTGTGAACATACTGTACAGAGGGATTACAATTACATGGGCAGGATAATGCATATATTTCTTACCAAGCATTGCAGCCTCTTTTGTTTACCCTTCACATCCCTTCCCAGCTTCCCCACTCCCAATCCCAATCCCAATCCCAATCCCAATCCTTCCCCTCCCCCACCTCCCCCCATCCCCCCGCACCTACGTTGTAAAGCTCGTTTTGGACATGACAACTTGTACTTCTCATTGTTGCTAGAGGTCCACCTGTATCCTTAAACGATTTGTTTTTCCCCATCTCCTCCACAAGTTATACTGACATCAAATATAGTGAAAGCAGGGGTTATGCTGTGGGGGAGGGACATACAAAGCAACAAGGAAGTAATCTTATAAATGCGTTAGAAACACACGCATGAAAGAAAAAAAACATTAAAATACATATCTAAGGGTTCATTCTCTTAACATCACATTATCTGACCTTTTCTGCTTGACTCACACATATACTAGATATTGCAAATAAGGGAAACCATGGGACCTATGTTTGTTTGGGCCTGGCTTACTTCACTTAATATAATTTTTTCCAAGTTTTTCCATTTCCTAACAAATGGGGCAATGTCATTCTTTCTGATGGAGGCATAGAATTCCATTGTGTAAGCTACCAGCACAACTATGTTTATTGCAACCTTATTTACCATAGCTAAGATATGGAACCAACCCAGATGCCCCTCAGCAGATGAATGGCCGATGCAATATTTACAGCATCACTCCCTCACAAAACAGAGGGCTCAGACCGTGAGTTTGATGAAGAAATGCCTATTTTTTTCTTATCCTGTAATTCGACCACCCCCTAAGAATGGTATATCTCAATCAGCCAGATATGAAGGTGCTGCTGTTGATGATATTGGTAAACTTAAGAAGGCAGTGATGGTGTATGGTCCTTGTAAGGTCCGCTCCAGGATGACGAGCAGACTCAACCTTCCTTGCAGCAAAGTCTACACCCAGTACCTGCATTAGCTAGGTAACTGGGACAAATGGAAGAGGTCACATCTGCATCTCCTGAGGTCACATCTGAATTTGATGTGGCCACACCTTTCTCTGCCCATACCCTAGATAAGGCCTAGCCCATGCCCAGAGGCACTCTCTCGCTGCTCTTTTCTAGCTCTCTCTGCTCTTTTCTAGCTCTCTCACTGTTCTTTTCTTGCTCTCTCTGCTCTCTCTCTGCTCTCTTGCTGCTCTTTTCTAGCTCTCTGTTATCTCGCAGCTTTTTTCTAGCTCTCTGCTCTCTCACTGCTCTTTTCTAGCTCTCTCTTCTCTCTCTTTCCTCTCTTTCTTTCCTCTCTCTTTCCCAGCTCTCTCTTTCCTAGGCCTTTCCCAGCCACGTGGAGTGCCAACCTTGCCTGGACCCAGCAGGTCTACTGAATAAGCCTATCCCTTACCTGAATACCATGTGCATGGTGCTGTTCTTACTCGGCTACCTTTTTTTAAAAAACCTAACATAAATGATGGCATGACTAGGATAAAGGGCTTAAAGTCAGGATAGCTGGGATTTCTCAGTTTTTTTTTCCCCCTCTTTTTTCTTTTTCTGTTTGTTTTTCTCTTTTTGCTCTGAGGAATACCCACAGTTCTGATGGCCTTTTGCGAACCCATCTGTCTGCTGCGGACACAGCGCATTGATACCATTGCTGGCCTTCACATCCACGTCCATACCACTTCTCTACTCTGGTGAGTGAAGCTACTCTATGGTTCTCTGTTGCTCTCTCTAGAGGGCTGTGGGGGAAGTCGGGACGCCGCTTATGCCTGGTCGTCTCTCCTTCACTCACCCGACTGACTCTCCTACTCATTTAATGGGGTGCTGCAAATCACACCTGAGCCGTGAAACCCCTTTGAAATGTCTCCTGCGCTCCCTGGAAAGCCAGAGCGCCTCATTTTTATGCCATTCTCAGATGTAGACAGTTTTTGCTACTGCAATGGTAAATGGTCAGAATTCTGTTTATTTTTGGGCTCTCTTTGCTCTCTCTCTGCCATTCATGTCCAAGTTTCCCTATCTCTCCCTTTCTTTGTTCTACATTTTGGCTTGTGCCCTGAAGAGTGCAACACAAGCTGCGTCCCAGGGACCCCCTCTAGGTTCTCTCTCAAAGGCTAGCCAATTGTAGTCTTGGTCTATTTGTTCAAGGGTGTCTTTGCATGTTTTTTTCAGAAATTCGCCATCTTGGCCACATTGTAGCTTAAGGATTTGGCCCCATCTGACCCTTAACCTTCCACCAAACTTACTACTCCATTCGGCTATTCTAAGGTGCCTTGCTAACAATTTGCTTTTTTCACAGGCCCTGGTAACTGAGGCCCAACCATGTGATGTGTTTTGTTAGCAAAGATGTCTAAACATTGTTGTCAAAATTTTAGGTTTTGAGTTTTGCCTTTTTGGTTTTGTGTTGTGTATTCTACTGACTACATGGTTTTAAAATACTGGGCATATCTATGTTAAAATTCTCATCACATCTAATCACATCTAATGAGTTTTGCCATTTCAGAATATTTGTTGGCAATTATTGATAAGCCTTTTTGTTTTGTGTTGTGTATTCTACTGACTACATGGTTCTAAAATACTGGGCATATCTGTGCTGAAATTCTCATCACATCTAATGAGTTTTGTCATTTCAGAATAGTTGTCAGTCAATTCTTGATAAGAACCAGGTAAGCTCTACTTATTCTACTTGATCTTCTTGTTGCTTTAATTTGGAAATAATAAAGGGCTTTGGTGGCAATGATTGCAGTTCAAAGCCAGCCCGGGCTGAAAAATCCCTAAGACTCCATCTCCCAACTAACCTGCAAAGAGCCCAGCTGCAAGCATCGCTCAAGACTCTTATCTCTAAGCAGCCAAACACTGGAAGTGCTATTGTAACTCAACGTGGTAGAGCACTAGCCTTGAGCAGAAGTGCTCAGGGAACATGCCCAGGCCTTGAGTTCAAACCTCTTTGAATACCAACTGGGACAAGCCATCCCAGCAATGAGCACCTAGACATAGCCAGTCTGGGGAACAAGGGAACATGGAGAGGAGTAAGAGGAGCTGACACATCAGCTACTTTGTGCCTGCCCTTTCAAAATTAACCAGAGCCGGGAGGTCAGGGGAAGTAAGGAGCCTGCCCATCCAATGTCTATACCTGTCTACCTATTAACTGAACAGGAATTTATATTCTTGCCTTTGTCACCTGACTTCTCTACCTAGTCACCAGATATCAGAAGTAGCTAGGGACATTTCTACAACATTTTCAACCCCAAGTCCTTCCTCTTGCCATTTATTTGCTCTCTAGTATTTTTTTTCAGCCCCTCAATGCTCATGAGACTTCTCCAGACTTCATCTAAGGACTCACACCACCAAGGGACCACTGCTGCTCACTGCCTTCTCTGGGAGAGGACCAAATTCCAGCCTTTTACCTCTATTGCCGACACCCCCTTGTCAGCAGGAAGTAGCCATAGAGAATCCACACCCTATTTTATGATTATTAAAAGGCTGGAATGTAAAGTCCGCTCCAGGATGGTGAGCAGACTCCAACCTCCTCGCAACAAAGTCTCCACCCAGTACCTGCGTTACCTAGGCAACTGGGACACCTGGAAGAGGTCACATCTGCATCCCCTGAGGTCACATCTGTATTTGATGTGGCCACACCTTTCTCTGCCCATTCCCTAGATAAGGCCTAGCCCAGGCCCAGAGGCGCTCTCTCGCTGCTCTTTTCTAGCTCTCAGTGTCATAACATCAGAAGACAGACAGACAGCTGTCTTTAAACCTTATATTATGGAAGTTCCAGTTAACATAATTGGTAGAGATGTACTGGAACAATGGGGAGCTCATATTCAATTTTAATATTTTTAGATGGAACGCATAAAGATATTATGGAAATCTGAGGAACTTCTTTGGATTCAACAAAGTCCTTTATCTAAAGAAAAATTAGAAGCAGCTCATCAATTAGTTGAAGAACAGTTAACCAAAGGACATATTGAGCCGTTTATGTCACCATGGAATTTTAAAATATTTGTTATTAAAAAGAAGTCAGGGAAATAAAGATTGCAGACTGATTTACAAGGAGGTAAGGCATCCATGTACCCTATGGAGGCTTTTCAATCTGGTATAGTGTCGCCTGCTATGCTTCCTAAAAATTGGCCAATAGTAGTAGTAGATTTTCAAGATTGATTTTTTACCATCCCGGTACATGTAAAAGATTATAAAAGATTTGCCTTTTCTTTACCACAAATAAATCATCACACCCCTCATCAGCACTTCCAATGGAAGGTGTTGCCCCAAGGAATGATGCATTCTCCATGTGTCAGATATATGTTGATAAGGCCTTAAAACCTGTTAGACAAAAATGGCCTCACATTTATATTTTTTATTATATGGATGATATTTTATTTGCAGAACCAAATGTGACAGAATTAGAAATGGTGTTACAGTGTTTACCCTCTATATTTAAAAATTTTAGAATAATAATAGCACTTGAAAAATACAAAAAGATACGGTGGTAAAATATTTAGGATATTTTTTTTTGTTTTTTGTTTTCTTTTATTGTGAAAATACTGTACAGAGGGGTTACAGTTACATGGGCAAGATAGTTAGTACATTTCTTATCAAGCATTGTAGCTTCCTCCTTTGTTTATCCTTCCCATCCCTTCCTATCTTCCCTCCCCCCCACCAAATCCCCCCCCCCCAAGTTGTAAAGTTCGTTTTTGACATGACAACTTGTACTTCTCATTGTTGCAACAGGTCCACATGTATCCTTATTTAAATGACTTATTTTTCCCCTTCCCCTCCACAAATTATACCTGGCGCGGACCGGCTCTATCGGGACAACAGAGGACACCTAGTGGAGGAACTGGAATAGGTGGGGAGATGGCAAACAGACAACTCACACACAAGAGGAGTGGATGCTGAGTGCGATTTAATGCAGAGGACAACAAGCTTTTATAGCAAAAGTCTCCATGAGAAAGGGCAAAAGGTTACACAATCTTGTTGTAAGGCTTTGTTCTTGGGTGGTCACCAGCTGGTCGCCTGATCTTGTTTTTTGGATGACGAGCTATGACGATAGACACTTGTTTTCGGCTTTACCTCTATTTTTAAGAAATACAATGGGTTTCGATGTTTATCACCAATTAACCATTAACCAGAGCATATGGGCAAGGTGCTGAACAGAAAGGCATGAACTCTAGTACTTCATAGTTACTTTTGTTTAGTTTTGTACTTTATACGTTTTAAATCTTTTCTAAGCAATTGTGCTTAGAGGGTTCCCAATTTGTGGCCAAAAATCATGATATTCAGTATACTTAGTTAAATCTGGTCATATTTAAGCTCATAGTGTCTTTTCTGTAACCCTTTCACATAATCGTTTACTCTTCTCTATAGAGGCCTTAAGTGTCTCATAAGATCTTTCTTATTCCTTCTTTAATAGTAAGCACCAAAGAGACCTAGATCTAGCAAGTCTCTCAGGAAATGAAAGAGAGTAATAGGAAGTTCTTTCTCCCAAGTAGTTTTCCCAACAATTGCCATCCTTATCATACACACCTGTTAAAGGCTATGGATCTGGGGGAAGTTTTTGGGGTCCTCTAGATAATGGAGGATCCCACCGTTTTCCTATGATAAGCCATTGCCACCTTTTCATCTACCAACCTTTTAGGAATCTTATTTAGCTTTTGGTCTAAATATCCCTCTACATCTTTCTTATCTACAAGATATCTATATGAATCTATTGTATATGCTTTAGGATCAAAGGGAAGTCTCCAATAGCCATACACTCTTTTTGCTCTCGCCGTGCCTACAGCTTCTTGTAAATCTCTTACAAACAATTCTTTCTGCTGAAATGACATCATGAAACCCCCAATACTTTTATATTTACTTATGACTTGTTTACTAGCCTCCATAAGAGGGGCTTTCAGGGTAGCACTTAACTCTGGTGAGTTAGTCATATTCTCAAGACACTCATCAGATGTTGGAGTCATCAACACTTTTAAGAAAGAGCCTTCAATAAGGGAACATTGAGCATGAGTAAGTACAATGAGCAGCAGGAACAGTAAAAGATTAATAGGCTCTCTTCTACAGCGAAGAAAAGAAAAACAGCACCACATCTTTCCCTGGGACTTGCCAGCCTTTTCCAGGGGGTAGCCCTCTTTGAGCCCCATTCTCAGATCTGAAAGCAGGTTTCCCATGCTAAGCAGACTCCACCGGAGTACGCGTGGCATATACGGACATCAGATACAGTGAAAGCAGGGGTTATACTGTTGGGGAGGGACATACAAAGCAACAAAGAAATAATCTTATAAATGCGTTAGAAACAAATGCATGAAAGAAAAAAATACATTTAAATACATATCTTAGGGTTCATTTTTCTAACATCACATTATCTGATCTTTTCTGCTTGACTCATACATATACTAGATATTGCAAATAAGGGAAATCATGGGACCTATGTTTCTTTGGGCTTGGCTTACTTCACTTAATATAATTTTTTTCCAAGTCTTTCCATTTCCTAACAAATGGGGCAATGTCATCCTCCGTGCTCCTGGATTAGAAAGATTAACATCGTGAAAATGGCAATACTTCCCAAGGTTATCTACAAATTCAATGCGATACCTATCAAAATTCCAACATCATTCTTCAAGGAAATAGTAGAGGCAATCCAAAAATTCATATGGAACAATAAAAGACCCCGAATAGCAAAAACGCTCTTCAATGGAAAGAACACTGCTGGAGGAATATCAATACCAAATTTCAAACTCTACTATAAAGTGATAGTAATCAAAACAGCTTGGTACTGGCACAAGAACAGATCTCAGGACCAATGGAATAGAATTGAAAACCCAGAAATGAACCTACAGACCTACAGCCATCTAATCTTTGATAAGGGAGCTAAAAAAATAGAATGGAAGAAAGACAGCCTCTTCAGTAAAGGGTGCTGGCAAAATTAGTTAACTACTTGTCGAAAACTAAAGCTAGATCCTTATATACCACCCTCCAATAGAATCAACTCCAAATGGATCAAAGACCTCGGAGTCAAAGCAGACACTCTGAATACATTACAGAATAGAATAGGAGAAACCTAGGTCTCCTTGGCGCAGGCCGAAATTTTCTTAATAGAGACCCGGAAACACAAAAATAATCAAAGAAAGGTTGGACAAATGGGATTGCATGAAGTTGCAGAGCTTCTGCATTGCAACGGATATAGCTAGCAAGATCAATAGAAAGCCCACGGATTGGGAGAAGATCTTCACTAGCCATACAACGGAAAAGGGTCTCATATCTAAAATATACTTGGAACTCAAAAAATTAAATCCCCCAACAACAAATCCTCAGAGAAACAACTGCCCAATAAATAAGTGGGCTAATGACTTAAAGAGAAACTTCTCTGAAGAAGAAAAAAGGATGGCCAATAGACACATGAAGAAATGCTCAACATCCCTAGCCATAAAAGAAATGCAAATCCAAACAACATTGAGATACCACCTCACCCCAGTTAGAATGGCTAAAATCAAGAACTCTAATAACAACAGATGCTGGAGGGGATGTGGACAGAAGGGAACATTACTTCATTGTTGGTGGGAGTGTAAACTTGTTCAACCACTTTGGAAAGTAATATGGAGGTTCCTCAAAAGACTCCACATAGAGCTCCCTTATGACCCAGCAATCCCACTTTTGGGCATTTATCCAAATGTTTACAAAAAGACCACACTAAAGCTACCAGCACAACTATGTTTATTGAAGCATTATTTACCATAGTTAAGATCTGGCACCAACCCAGATGCCCCTCAGTAGATGAATGGATCAAGAAAATGTGGTATATATACACAATGGAGTTCTATGCCTCCATCAGGATATGTTGTTTGTAGACAAACAGTGTCACCTCAAAAAATATCTTTACGACGTGATCAATTACATATAGTAAATGATTTTCAAAAGTTACTAGGAGATATTATTTGCATGCGACCAGCCTTAGGAATTCCTTCTTATCAATTAAATAATTGGTTTTCATTATTACAAGGGGAGCCTGATTTACATAGCAAAAGAAATTTAACTAAGGAAGCTGAAGTAGAAGTACAATTTGTAGAACAGAGAATTTAAAAAAATATTTTTTACATCGAGTAACACTACATCAAAGCATAAATGTATATATTTTAGATACAAGGATATACCAACAGGAATTATACGACAAAATGAGTTACCATTAGAATGGATTTATACACAGCATAGATTTACAAAAAATATTATGCCTTATGAACAACACTTGGCAATTATTATTCAACAGGCCAGGCAACGGGTATTTACCCTATTACGGTATGATTTATTTGAAATTATCTTTCCTTTGCCAAAAGACCAAATAAAATATTTGTTAAACCTGTCTGAAACGCCAGAAATAGCATTAGTAAATTTTACTGGGCAATTTTCCTATCATTTTCCCTAAGGTATATTGTGGGATTGCTTGCATAAATAACAACTTGTCATTAATAGTATAATTACCAAGGCCCGTATTTCCACTGCTCTTACCGGTTTTACAGATGGCTCCAAAACAAAAAGTGCTATTGGACAACAAATAAATATTGGGTACAAACAACTACTTAAGCATCAGTTCAACAAAATGAACTTTTTGCTATTATTAAGATGTTACAAGATTTTGTGGGAGATGTTAATATTGTTACTGATTCTGCCTATGCTGTAGGAGTTGTGACTAATATAGTCACTGCAGTTACACATTCATCTGAACCCCAGCTAAACCAACTATTTAAACAATTACAAGCATTACTGCAACAACGTATTGCCAAAGTGTTTGTAACTCACATTAGAGCTCACTCTTCGTTACCTGGGTACCTTGTATATGGCAATAATCAGGTTGATAAATTAGTTAGTTTTGCTTCTGCTAAACAGGATCATGCTCATTTACATACAAATGCTAGCCATTTACATATACATTATAAAATACCTTATTCTCAAGCTAAACAAATTATAAAAAGGTGTCCTATCTGCAGACCAATGCATTTGAGAGTTGTACCTGCTGGAGTAAATCCTTGCGGATTACAACCTAAGGAGCTCTGGCAAATGGATATAATCCATGTATAAGCCTTTGGCCATTTTTCCTTTGTACATGTTACAATAGATACGTATTCCAAATTTGTTTGGGCTTCTGCCCTTATGGGAGAAAGTATTAACCATGTAATAGAACACTTATTGGAAACTTTTGCCATTATGGGAGTGCCTGCCAAAATAAAGACTGATAATGGACCAGCCTATAATAGTATCAGATTTAAAAGATTTTGTGAACTTTATGATGTGGTACATATTACAGGAATAGAATATAACCCCCAAGGACAAGCCATTATTGAATGAGTTCATGGCATACTAAAACAACAAATAAAAAATTAAAAAGGAGGAAAAGGTTGGATGAGGGTACGGATATTTTGTGGTTTTCCATGCAAAATACTAAAATAATTTTACATCAAGCTCTTTATGTTCTTAATTTTTTAAACTTACCAAAAGGAGATATTTTAACTAGAGCTGAGCTCCATTTTGAACAAATATCAGAAAAACCTTATTTAAATGCTTCCGTATGGATTAAGATTGCATTGGATGCAGAATGGCTACTAGGATCATTATTACATAAGGGGCAAGGATAGGGTTTTGTGTCTACACAGGATGGCAAACAATACTAGCTTCCTGCCTGATGGATACAGATGCGGCCCAGTGAGGACAGGCCTGTATCCTTCAAGGAATTGGCCACCAGTTGAGGAAAAAGAAATCCCCATTGCCCACCTGGGGGCAGGTTAAAAAGTTGACTGGAGAAGGACAAAAGATGTTACAATGC
The DNA here is from genome assembly GCF_019054845.1 of Dipodomys spectabilis. NCBI lineage: Eukaryota > Metazoa > Chordata > Mammalia > Rodentia > Heteromyidae > Dipodomys > Dipodomys spectabilis. Next base: position 888,526 of record NW_024870828.1, on the reverse strand, counting down.
AATGGTAAACCTGTCACGGCTGAGAACTTGTTCCTGGCCATGTGTGTCCTGCTTACTCTAAACTCTGTCCATGCTAATGCTAATGTAAGTTATTGGGCCTTTGTTCCTAACCCTCCTTTATTGCAACCTGTTGTTTGGGGATATAACCGTCTATACTGTTCCTGCTGTTTTATCTCCTCCTTGGAATAATTTCACATTTTTCAATAAGGATGATGGTAGCTTTTTAAATTTTACTTACTATACTCCTTCCTTGCCTGTTTGTCTGGGGCCTCCTCCATGTTTAGTAATGAATTGGCAACATTGGGTTTTCCCTGGGAAACGCACTTCCAATTCTAAAACACAGCTGCAGCGATTAACTACTTGGCCATTAATAGTAGCTGGGAAAGTGTCACTGATGTCGAGTTATCCTTACCTGTGTGCCCTGATTTTACCTATATTGATTTAAAGTATCAGGCTTTTGTGTGGCAAGAGTGTAGAGAAACATTTGGAAAAATGTTCAATAATTTTATTAATTGAAGACTCTTTGGACAGTTTATTAACACATGTTCAGAATGGAATATTACCAGGTGTGATTTATCAAATGTTACTAGGATGCCGGAAGCCATTAATGGATCCCTTACTGGAGCTCGATTGATGGCCTGGGGAGATGGAGGCATTGCAGATGCTCTATAGGCTTTCATGGCTGCACCCACTGCTGTTCAGACTCATCTTTGGAAGGTTGCAGCGGCGCTGAAACCCGTGATGCTATCAAATGGATCGTTTTCAGGGACGGCGAACTCTGCATCCACTTATAATTTTCCTTTGTACAAATCTTATGATGCAACTGCTTGTGTACCTCTGCCTTATGCATTTTTAGTGGGAAATTTTACATTTTCTCCTACTATTTCTTGTTTTAATTGTCGCCTGTGTTCTTGCATTAATTCTTCTCTTAATTTTAATGACAGTATAGTACTATGATATTACAACAAAGAACTCATATTTGGCTACCTGTTAAATTAGGAAGAGAATGGTCCCAAAATCCTTTGGATAGTGTTGTTATTGAAATTTTTACCAAACTACTAAAATGTACAAAGCATATAATTGGAGCCATTGTAGCTGTGATCTTAAGCTTAATTGCTATTCCCATTGTCGCTTTGGTGTCTGGAATTCCCCTACACACTTCCTTACAAATTAGCACTTTGTGGAAGAATGGCACCGGGATTCACATGAATTGTGGGTCTCACAGGTAGAAATTGATGCTCTATTACAAACACAGATTAATATTCTTAAACAGACAGTGGGATGGTTAGGAAACAAGTGATTGGTTGTGGATAAATAGTTATTGTTAAAATGTAATTGGAATTTTACTAACTTTTGCATTACTAATGTAAAATATAATAAATCTATACATGATTAGAATGTAATACAGCAATATTTATCTGGAAATTCTACTGCTGCTCAATTGATTGCTCAGTTACAATTTAATGTACATGAGATTTTTGGTAAACAATTCACAAATGATGGTGCTTCTAATATTGCTGATGCATTTATTAAACAATTGGAAGGGTTGGATCTGAAAGAAATACTACAAAGCATTTCACATACTGCTAGTGGTATGGAAATTATGATTGTTATTATTTTGTTTGCACTTGTACTGTTATATTTGATTTTTATGAAACCAATGCAAGCATCTATGATAACTCGGTGGAAAGCTTTACTTTTAAAACAAAAGAAAAGAAGGAAATTGTGAAGACTCAGGGTCTATGTTGAAGGGCAGAATGATGCAGGCTCCGGCCTCAGGATAATCTGAAGACTGTGTTTGAGTATTAGGAAAGCTCTTGGCATGCCGTACTAGAGAGGGAAAATGTTCTCTCTCCCTATCTCAAAACACATGTCACAGACTACTGGGAGCTGAGGAAGTAGCTCTTCTTCTTGCTTAATCATAGATGAACAGCTGGTCAAGCATTTTCCTGATTGGTTTGAGCTTGCACTAAAATAGTTTAGATGATAATATACCAAGACATTGTCTCATAAGTCAAGTAAAAATGTATCTGTTGAAATTTTTGTGTCAATGTCTTCTGACCAAATCTTGGCAAAGATCATGCTTGCTTGTCATTAAATACCACTAACAATAAAGAACAGTATGCAGTGGCAATTGCTGTTTGCATTCTGCATCCCCAGTGTCCTGGTGATTTCATTACCCTTACCCAGGGACCCCAACGCACTAGATGTTCACAAAAGCCCACCCAGGCAGGAAGGTTCTCTAGATTCTTATCTCCAATAAACTTCTTAGCAAAAGCCAGACACAAGTGAGCTGTGGTTGAAGTGGTAAGGCACGGACCTTGAGTATAAACAGGCTCAGAGACAGTCTCCAGTCCCCGAGTTCAAGCCCTAGGACAAACCAATAAAACAAAAATGAAAATAACACAAATCCCAAACCTAGCATTTTTCTCACTGTATACAGAGGCACGTAATTAAAGAAATTGCTTCCTGTGTTACATACACGTAGAAAAAAGAAGATGTCACACAATTATTCTCTTCATACCATGTTATACCAAAGCCTCAAAAAATCGCCCTTTTTCTAAATTTATAAATTAATATCATCCATTTGTTACCAACTCTGTCTACATTATTCACATTATCATTTTATACATGAAGTGTTGGTATAATCTACTAACTGAGTTCTAATTATAACTCTCATGAAAGAATATTCTAGGCAAATAGCATGCAAGAAATATTTGTAAATTTATCAATTAAACTCTATAGAATATGAAATTACAAACAAAACCAAAACATTTATTTTAAAACTAAACTTTAGTAAGATCTACATAGTGCTACATTAGATTAACTTTGCTATTTTTCCAGGCTTAAGCTTTTGTAATCCTTCATCCTTCCCTTGGAATCTATCAGAATGATGATTACTTACTTTTTCAAATTTTGGATGGGAATCACGAGCCATTTTGCATCTAAGAATGTTCTGTAATGAAGAGAACATTTAAAACACAACTGAGGATTAGATATGAGTTGCATTTCAATAGGAAACTTGACTTCTCAAAACATAATGACAAAATTATCCCAAACTTACAACTTTGTATTCCTTTCTTGTTTGGTTTGTTTTATTAAGACAAAATTATACTACCTGGTCCAGGGAAGGAATCACTGTGTAATTCCACTATCTAATCTCCTGTCTTAGTCAGAGTGCTAGAATTCTAGCCTTGTATCACATTGCCCCTCCATAGTTTCTTGGTTTATTTAATCTAGATACAGACTAGCAATTCTGAATTTCTCCAGTAATATTATCCACTATACTGCTCAGAGTGTTCATGTACTCTTTTCAAAGATGTTCTAACATTTGACACAGGATATGAACATTTTCAGGTGCACCTGCAGGAGTCTCTGATTCATTCCTCCATGGACCCGATCCATTAATAATGATTACTTGACTCTCTTACTATCTCTGGTCCCTATCTATGTAATATTCTTAAACTTTTTTGAAGAAGGTTCACTTGAGGACTTTCTAACATTAAAAATTATCACTTGATTCTAGTCTTGCTCAGGACGTATTTTCTATTGTTTTCTAACTTTTCCACATATACTGAGAATTACTTCCTATGTGTATTTGTGTGTGCACATATAAGTGTCTCTGTATATATGTGTATGATTGTATGTATGTATGCAAAAGCGTCAAGATCTTATTCAGCAATCTTGCTCATGACTGGTATTCCAATACTTGAGCCATGCTTCCAATCCAGCTTTTGGTTGGTTAATTATAGTTTCTCAAAGACTGTTCTGCCCAGGCTGGATGCAAACTGAACTTCCCAGACACCTTTACATTCTTAGGTTTTATTTCTCCAGTAGTATCAACTTTTAAATTACAAACATTTTTGTGAGTGTAAAGGCTAACCTGTATCCTAGATTTTTAACTTAAGAATTCATATAAAGGTAGATGAACACGCACATTATATATGCTGTGTGTACACTGTTAGAAGTGTGATCCTAAGCTGGGTGGTGGTGAGATCTTCGGATAGGCTTCAAAGCCAGGCCGGGCACGAAAGTCCCAGAGACTCTTTTTCCAATTAACTACAAGAAAACTGAAAGTGGTACTGTGGCTCAAGTACAGAGCATTAGCCTTGAGCTGAATAGCAGAGGGACAGCTCCTAGGCTCAGTGTTCAAGTGCCAAGATCAGCACCAACAAAAAATACATAAGTAAAGGAAAGAAAATAAATGTGATCTTATCCACCAGTTCATGGCTAGTATAATCCCTGCTCTCTCAGGATGGACTTCTTTTTCCAATTAAGTCCATGCTTTTATATCTGATTTGCATTGGAAACAGAATTATGCTTCCATTCTACTGCCTACAAAGTTGCGTGATTAGCAAGCGTGATTTAGAAAAGGAGTGGCCTCATACTTTCTGTTCCATGTAGTAGTAATGCTTTCTCTATATCACTCTCAAATCTACATACTGGACTTGGCTTTATTGTTTCAACATGGTCTTATTTGGAGAATCTTCTATAGTGTATTGAACCCTTATACTTAAACACAAAACTTCTCTTTCTCATATTATTGCTATTGTTTCCTTACTGTTAACTCATGAACAGTTGGGAAATAATGCACAGCACATACACTCACAAAAAAATGATCTGAGAACCTTCTTCCCATTTAAAATTCGCCTTAATTTATAGAGAACTTACAAAGTTTGAACTCAATATACTCATGGAAAATGTATTTAAAAGCAATGTAAATTTCATATTTTCTCTTTACTAAGTTGTCTCTGAAACTCGTGTAACCTCAGATCAGGGTGTCCTTGTGTTATTTCGGTGAAGCAAGAAAACATACATTATACCTCTGGCAGCACCGTAGATTGTTTCTGGAAGTAACCGCTACTGGATGTGGAAACTGATCCCAGGAGAGGAATGGAACATAGAGGATTGACAAAGTTCAAGTTAACTTGTGCTTTCCTTTTTACTGTACAAGAAGATCCCAAGGCTGGAAGGAAACTCTGTCTCCGACTTTTTCGTGTGTGTTTTTACTCATATATAACTTTTCTGTAAACTTCTAATTGAGAGTATTACAAAAAGAAATAATGTGCCATTTTAAGGCCAGCATAGAACAAAAAGAAATAACGTTGTTTTGAACATGTTCTACTGCAGGGACTCGGAAGTTGCCTCAGTGGTAGAGCACTTGCCTTGCATGCATGAGGCCCAGGTTCGATTCGTCAGCACTATATAAGCAAAAATTAAGCCAGAAGTGGTGCTGTGGCTCAAGGTGTAGAGCGCTAGCCTTGAGTTGAAGAGCTGAGGGACAGCGCTCAGGCCCAGAGTTCAGGCCCATGACTGGACTCCCCTAAAACCGTTCTACTGCTAAGAAACAAAGACATGGAGGTTTTAAAGTGTCTTGTCGCTGTTGTTTTCACCCCTGAGATAATTCTCTTGTTTCAGGAGTCAGTTATCAATTCCTTTAGTTTGGTCTGGAATTCTCCAGAGCAATAAGGATTCCAAAAAAGCATCCAGTGAGTATGATCAGCAAAAGGAGCGTCTTCTCAGACCAGTACTCCTTTAAGGAAATATCTGGCGGTTTGTTTGCTTGTTTTTTTTACTTTGTGTTGGTTATGGGGCTTGAACTCATAGGCTGGATCCTGTCCCTGAATAGTTTTCTTTCCTGCTAACCTCCCCCCAAAGCTTAGTACTCTACTGCTTGAACCAAAACTCCACTTGTGGCTTTTTTGCTGTGTAATTACAGGTAAGAGTTTGACAGACTCTCTTGCCAAGGTTGGAGTCGAACTAAGATAGTAAGAAAGCCAGGTGACATCAAATGTATAGACGTCTCTCTTCAAAGAAGAAATATTAGATGTTTATTGTAAAGCTAATATTTGACATTTTTTTTCTTTTTTGTATTGTGAGAATACCTTACAGAGGAGTTACAATTACACAGGCAAGATAACGTGTACATTTCTTATCAAGCATTGTTGCTTCTTTGTTGTTTCCTCTTCCCATCCCTTCCCATACTCCCCCTCTCTCCCCATACCATCTTCCCCCCCAACAAAGTTGTAAAGTTCGTTTTTTGACATAATGACTTGTACATCTCATTGTTGTAATGGGTCCACCTGTATCCCTAAACGATTTGTTTTTAGAGAATTTGTCCAGCACAGATTCCATAACATAACTCACCAAAAGTAGGTGCACTGAATCATTTTGGAATTAATTTTTTTGCTTGGGAAGATTATTGATCTTGTCATTCCTTCTGGGGAAACTTAAAGTCATATTTCACCTTTTTTGTTGGTTGTGGGGTGTGAATTCTGATCCTGGGCACTGTCCCTCCGCCCTTCAGTTCAAGTTAAGTGCACTACCACTTTAGGTACACCACCACTTCCGGGTTTCTGGTGGTTAATTGAAGATTAGGGTCTCATGGACTTTCCTGACAAGGCTGGCTTTGAACCACAATCCTCTGGTCTCAACCTCCTGAGTAGCTAGGATTACAGGTGTAAACCTCTAGCACCCATTTCATATTTGCATTTATGTGCACTCAATGACACTGTGTAGACAAAGAATGGAAATTTTAACCAAATGATGACATTGCAGCTTTTCAGAAAAATTGAGGTAGCAGTAAATATGTCCTCCTTTTCCATTTTGTTACATTAATGACTCATGAGCTATGGGACCCTTACATTAGCATCCTGTGGCATCTGTATAGGTGTATTTCGTATCAGGAAATGTTCATAGAGAAATATATAAAGACTGAGATTTTTAGAAAACAAAGGAGATAAGGTATGAAAGAACAGCATAGAAGGAGATACATTTTGTGAGTTTCGGGAAGATGGCGGAGGAGAAGCTGGAGGCAAAACAAGCTCTCGCATAGAAAGCAGTTTTAGAGTTCCAGTGAACAGTCCTAAACCAGAGAATCACAACAAGTGTGCCATCACAGGACAGAGAGTTAGGCCAGAGAGGGAAAATCCAGGCAAGGAGACAGATCTGAGCTCTTGCCAGCAGTTTCTGCTGCGGCGGCAGCGGCGGTGGGGGTGGCAGCAGTACCCCCATACCTGAAACAGAGAGTCTAGGGACGAAAGAGCCAGACACGGTGGGTGAGCGGATTCTACTCAACACCAGCAAGAACCGACAAGGAGCAGACATCTTCATCGTGCAGTTCACAGACCAGAGATGACCCAGGAATCAAGACTTGGCATGAGTAGAAACCTGACATCCTCACTCTTTCTCAGGGAGCAGAGGAGGGAAGGCCACCCCTCCCCCCCCAGTACCGGAGATCTCCATCTTGGGTACCGACAAAGCTTGGCGGAGCTGCTAGCTCCAACTCAAGCCTTGGAATAAAACTAGGGTCATTTAGCAGGTCACAAGAACTTAACGGTGTGACCTGCCAGACTCAGCTCCAACCAGGAAAAAGTCACCCAGTTCGGCACCAGCCCTAGGAGCGGCTTTCTTCAATGCGTAATCAGAGCCAGAGGCTGCCCCTCCCTTTAGAAGCCTCAACATCAGTAAACAGAAACCCGGAGAGTGGCTCCAGGCTGGGCTCTGTGAGTTTCTCACAAATTAGACCCCGGGAAAAGCTACTGTTTGCTGAAAGGCCTCAACTCTACCCAGAACCTAGCCTCATCACAGCATCTCCAATTTGAGGAAAAAGCCATCTCCCTCTTTTGTGATACTCAAAGCACACCCCCCTCCCATTGAACTAACTTGGGAGGAGGATCAAAAAATCCTGGGTAAATCCTGCCTGCCCAAACAAACTGACTTAAGAAACCAACCAAGCCACAGGACCACAAGCAGGCCAGAGACTCCAACCAGAGGCTGATTACAGACACAAGGGAGATACATGGTATTTCCCAACCCTAATAAAAAAATCAAAGAACTTTTTTTTCTCTTCTTCTTTTTTTTATACCTTTTACGAAAAAAAATTTTTTCTTTTCTAAAAATTTTTAATCTTTAATTTTTACCTTTTTTGAAAATAATTATTTTCTAGTTACTTTTTTCCCCCTTATAATCTTTATTTTAGGTATACATGCGTGTGTGCGTTTTTCTTTCTTTTTTTATTCTTCTTTTTTTAATTTTTTTTAATTTTAATTTTAATTTTCTGTGAACATACTGTACAGAGGGATTACAACTACATAGGCAAGATAATGAGTACATTTCTTATCAAGCATTGCAGCCTCCTCCTTTCTTTACCCTTCACATCCCTTCCCAGCTTCCCCTGCCCCCCACCCAATCCCCCCCCCCCGCACTAAAGTTGTAAAGTTCGTTTTTGACATGACAACTTGTACTTCTCATAGTTGCATTGGGTCTACCTGTATCCTTAAACGACTTGTTTTTCCCCATCTCCTCCACAAATTATACCAACATCAAATATATTGAAAGCAGGGGTTATACTGTGGGGGAGGGACAGAAAGAATGACATTTTCCCCTTTGTTAGGAAATGGAAAGGCTTGGAAAAAATTTTATTTAGTGAAGTAAGCCAAGCCCAAAGAAACATAGGTCCCATGGTTTCCCTTATTTGCAATATCTAGTATAAGTATGAGTCAAGCAGGAAAGGTCAGATAATGTCATGTTAGGAAAATGAACCCTTAGGTATGCATTTAAAAGTTTTTTTCTTTCATGCATTTGTTTCTAACTCATTTATAAGATTATTTCTTTGTAGCATTCTTTTTTTCTTCTTTTAAAAAAATTTTCTTTTTGTTTTTTGCTTAGCTCGACTGAACTTCTGATCTTTTTTTTCTTTCTTCCTTATCCTTCTCACCTTTTCCTATCTTTTGTTCTTCTTTATGGAACTTAATTGTTGTTCTGCACATCCTCAGATAAGCCCGTAGTTGACTATTAGACCCTTTCCCCCATTGTGTACACACTTAATCCACAAATTTATTACTGAATTCAAAACTTCTGAGACTTAAATTCCTTAATAGCAGTACTACATCTTTATACCTATATAAAATTTTAAGTATTTTTATTTTTAAGTTTTTCACATCTCCTTTATATTCCTCCTCTTCTCTCAATATATTCACGTTCTTTGAATAGTTTGATATCGAATCTGCATATTATTAATTTTTATTTTTCTATTTTTTCTGGTCTCTTTTTTTCCCTTTCTCTTTCTTCTTGTTTTCTCTCACTCTACTTCCATCCTATCCAGCCTATTTCTTGCTTTGAGACTAGGAATTAGTTAAGTTAACTCTCCCTGTACCTTCCCACATAACTCTATTCCTATTTTTTAAGCACATCTCTCCATAAGCCTAATAATTTCTGGTTTACCAAATTCTTCTTTGTGGTTTGTAGCCGATTAATATATAGTCGGTTGATGTTGAATAGAGGTATCTGTTGAGCTAGATTGTATCTGCAGACTATTGACTATGCAAATTCAGACTTTGGTTGATGCTTGCCTTAAGCTAGTGTTCTAGCACAAAACAGTGTTACTTTCATCCCAAATGGTCAGAATAAGCCGGAAAACCACAAGAAAAATGGCAAATCCGGGTATCTCCACTCCCACTCATGATAATCAGGGGACAGAACAGATAATGAATAATCCAGGGAAGTGTTCCAAAATAGCTCTACAAACAGTGCTGGCAAACATGATAAATGAAAAGACTGAAAACATACAAAGAACTCTGTATGAGCGTGATAGTGAGAGAGAGGAGGCAAACAAAATGTCAATTCAGGAAAAGATTGAAAACCTACAAAAGACTCTGTATGAGCGTGATAGGGAGAGAGAGGAAGCAAACAATAGGTACATGCAAGAAAAGATTGAAAACCTACAAAGGACTCTATGAGCATGAGAGGGAGAGAGAGGAGGCAATTCAAAAGTTCATACAGGAATATCATGAGCGTGAGGAAGCTACTCAAAAACTGATACAGGATTTGTGTGAGCACCTTGAGAATACTCAAAGAGAAAGGCAGGAATGCCTTGAACAGGCTGAGAACACTCTAAGAGAACTACAGGAATGGCATGAACGGGAGGAAGCTAAGCAAAGAGTAATACAGGAAATGAGAGAGCAGGATGAGAATACACAAAGATCACTAAAGGCATTCATGGGATCCATTAACAGAGAGCTGAAGGAAGTCAGGGAGACCACAAAGGGAATGCTGAATGGAATCCAACAGAAGGAATGGGAGTCCAAGGATACCATAACCAATCAACTAAGTGATTTGAGAATAAACACTGAACACCAACTTAAGGAAGTAAAGAAGATAATACGAGATCTAAAACAAAGTGTCAACAAAGAATTTGAAGCCATCAAAGCTGACCAATTAGAAGGAAAAGAAATAAAAAACAAAGTAGAAAGTCTTGACAGCAGGTTAGACCATGCAGAAGATCGAACCTCGGGGATTGAAGATAGCATAGATATCATAGACAAAGAACATAAAACCATCCAAGACAAGTCCAAGAAATATGAGAGGTCTATCCAACACTTGGAAGACACCATCAGAAGGCCTAATCTAAGGATAATGTGTGTAGAGGAGCACCTAGAAACAGAAGTTAATGGTCTAGGAAATTTGTTTAACAAGGTCCTAGCAGAGAACTTCCCAAACATGCAAAAAGATAGGCCTATTCAGACACAAGAAGCTTTTAGAACTCCAAATAGACCATATCAGAATAGGACATCCCACAGTCACATTATAATTCACACAGGATCAACTCAGTCCAAGGAAAAGATGCTTAAAGCTGTGAAGGTGAAAAGATTAATCACCGATAATGAGAAACCAATTAGAAAAACCTCAGATTTCTCAGCAGAGACAATCAAACAAGAAGAGCCTGGAATGATGTATGCCAAGCCCTAAAAACAAACAACTATCAACTAAATTTACTGTACCCAGCTAAACTCTCCTTCTTAACTGAAGGCCAAATAAATACCTTCCATAGCAAAGAAAAATTGAAACAATATATCTCCACCAAACCAGCCCTACAAAAGATTCTTAAAGATGTCCTACACATAGAAAACCAACAAGACCACAATAAAGGCCAAGAAACTGCACCCAAACTGAGAATCCAAGAACCATAGGAAAAAACACAGTTTTCACAACCCCCAAAAAGGTGGATAATATGGCAGAAACTCTCAAATACCTCTGAGTCCTATCTCTTAACATTAATGGACTGAACTCTCCAATTAAGCGACATAGACTGTCTAGTTGGATTAGAAAGCAAGATCTTTCTATCTGCTGCCTTCAGGAGTCACATCTTGCCCGTAAAAACAAACACATTTTCAATGTTAAAAGCTGGAGCAATATCTACCAAAACAAACGGCCACCATAAACAGGTGGGGGTTGCAATCCTAATATCAGATAAAATAGACTTCAAATTAAAATTAGTGAGAAGAGATAAAGTTGGTCCCTACATACTAATTAAGGGATCTCTCCTTCAGGAGGATATTACAACTCTAAATATCTATTCGCCAAACAATGGAGCACCCAAATTTATTCAAGAAACACTACTTTCCATCAAATCCCACATAGATCCAAAGACATTAATTGTTGGGGATTTTAACACACCAGTCTCCCCTTTAGATAGATCAACTCAGCAAAAACTCAACAGAGAAACCGCAGATCTAAACATCTGCATAGATCAAATAGATTAAACAGACATCGACCGAATATTTTACCCAGCAGCATGAGCATACACGTTTTTCTCAGCAGCACATGGAACATTTTCTAAAATAGACTACATTTTAGGCCACAAAACAAACTTTTCCAAATTCAGAAACATTGAAGTTATACCTTGCATTCGCTCACACAACAAGGGAATAAAATTAAAACTCAAGTCCAAAAGCCATCAAAGAAAGTCCGGTAAAACATGGAGGCTGAACAACACACTGCTGAATCACGAGTGGGTCATGGAAGAGATTAGAAAGGAAAATCAAATGTTCATGCTATTCAACAATAATGAGCACACAAATTACCAGCTCCTCTGGGACACAGCAAAGGCAGTACTCAGAGGCAAGTTTATAGCTCTGAGTCCTACATCAACAAATTGGAGAGATATGAAACCAACAATTTAATGAGACATCTGACCCTCCTTGAAAAAGAGCAGCAAGATAAACCCCAATCCAGTAGATGGAAAGAAATAATTAAAATTAAATCAGAATTAAATGAATTAGAATCCAAAAAAACTAAAGAAAGAATCAACAAAACAAAGAGTTTGTTCTTCGAAAAGATTAACAAAATTGACAGACCCTTAGCAAATCTTATCAGAAAAGGAAGAGAACACACACAAATAAATAAACTCAGAGATGAAAATGGAAGCATCACCACGGAAACAACCAAGATTCAGAACATTATAAGGGAATACTTCTCAAAACTTTATGCTAATAAGTTTGAGAACTTGGCAGAAATGGACCTTTTCCTAGCAAATATTGGCATGCCAAAACGAAACCAAGATGAATTAAACCATCTTAACAGGCCCATATCAAGCAGTGAAATAGACACAGCAATAAGAGACCTCCCAGCTAAGAAAAGTACAGGACCAGATGGTTTACAGTGGAATTTTACAAGGTCTTCAAAGCAGAGCTCACACCAATACTCCTCCAACACTTCAATGAAATTGAAAGAGAAAGTTCACTACCAAACACATTCTATGAAAACATCATAACCTTCATCCCAAAACCAGGCAGGGACTCATCAAAGAAAGAGAACTATAGACCAATTTCTTTGATGAACATTGATGCAAAACTTCTCAACAAAATTTTGGCCAATCGACTTCAACAATTCATCCAAAAAATCATACACCACGATCAAACAGGATTCATTTCAGGGATGCAAAGCCGGTTCAATATACGCAAATCAATTAATATAATTCATCATATCAACAGGAGCAAGGATAAGAACCACATGGTTATCTCAATAGATGCAGAAAGAGCATTCGACAAGATCCACCACCCCTTTATGATGAAGGGTTTGGAAAAATTAGGAATCCATGGAACATTCCTCAATACAATAAAGGCTGTATGTGACAAACCTACAGCCAGCATTATACTTAATGGTGAAAAACTAAAGCCATTTCCTCTTAACTCAGCAATAAGACAAGGATGTCCACTCTCGCTACTTCTCTTCAATCTAGTATTAGAATGCCTAGCTACAGCAATAAGACAAGATGCAAATATAAATGGGATCCAAATAGAGAAAGTAGAAATAAAATTCTCCCTCTTTGCAGATGACATGGTCTTGTATTTAAAGAATCCCATAGACTCCACTCCCAAATTACTCAAGCTGATTCAAAACTTTGGAAAAGTAGCAGGGTATAAAATTAACCCCCCAAAATCAATGGCTTTTCTGTATGCCAATAATGAGAAAAGAATGGCTGAAATTAGGAATGCAACTCCATTTGTAATAGCCTCACAAAAAATAAAATACCTAGGAATTAACTTAACCAAAGAACTAAAGGACCTTTATGATGAAAACTTTAAAGTCTTGAAAAAGGAAATCAAAACAGAACTTAGAAAATGGCAAAACCTCCCATGCTCCTGGATTGGAAAGATTAACATCATGAAAATGGCAATACTTCCCAAGGTTATCTTCAAATTCAATGCGATACCTATCAAAATTCCAACCTCATTGTCCAAGGATATAGAAGAGACAATCCAAAAATTCATATGGAACAATAAAAGACCCCGAATAGCAAAAACGCTGCTCAATGGAAAGAATACTGCTGGTGGAATATCAATACCAAATTTCAAACTCTACTATGAAGCCATAGTAATCAAAACAGCTTGGTAGTGGCATCAGAACAGACCTCAGGACCAATGGAATAGAATTGAAAACACAGAAATGAACCTACAGACCTATAGCCAATTAATCTTCGATAAGGGAGCTAAAATAATAGAATGGAAGGAAGATAGCCTCTTCAGTAAATGGTGCTGGCAAAATTGGTTAAATACTTGTAGAAATCTAAAACTAGATCCTTATATATCACCCTGCACCAGAATCAACTCCAAATGGATCAAAGACCTCGGAGTCAAAGCAGACACTCTAAAAACATTACAGGATGGAATAGGAGAAACCCTAGGCCTCCTTGGATCAGGCTGAAATTTTCTTAATAGAGACCTGGAAATACAACAAATCAAAGAAAGATTGGACAAATGGGATTGCATGAAGTTGCAGAGCTTCTGCATGGCAAAGGACATAGCTAGCAAGGTCAATAGAAAGCCCACAGATTGGGAGAAGATCTTCACTAGCCATACAAGGGACAAGGGTCTCATATCTAAAATATACTTGGAACTCAAAAATTAAATCGCCCAACAACAAATCCTCAAAGAAACGACTGCCCAATAATAAGTGAGCTAAAGACTTGAGGAGAAACTTCTCTGAAGAAGAAAGAAGGATGACCAATAAACACATGAAGAAATGCTCAACCTCCCTAGCCATAAAAGAATGCAAATAAAAACAACATTGAGATACCACCTCACCCCAATTAGAATGGCTATAATCAAGAACTCTAATAATAGCAGATACTGGAGGGGATGTGGACAGAAGGGAACCTTACCTCATTGTTTGTTGGAGTATAAACTTGTTCAACCACTTTGGAAAGCAGCATGGAGGTTCCTGAAACAATTTCACATAGAGCTCCCCTATGATCCAGCAATCCCACTTTTGGGCATTTACCCAAATGTTTACAAACAAGACCACAGTAAAGCTACCAGCACAACTATGTTTATTGAAGCATTCTTTACCATAGTTAAGATCTGGCACCAACCCAGATGCTCCTCAGTAGATGAATGGATCAAGAAAATGTGGTATATATACACAATGGAATTCTATGCCTCCATAAGAAAGAATGACATTTCCCTATTTGTAAGGAAATGGAAAGGCTTGGAAAAAATTATATTAAGTGAAGTAAGCTAAGCCCAAAGAAACATAGGTCCCATCGTTTCCCAGATTTGCAATGTCTAGTATATGTATGAGTCAAGCAGGAAAGGTCAGATAATGTGATGTTAGGAATATGAACCCTTAAATATGTATTTAAATATTTTTTTTCTTTCATGCACTTGTTTCTAACTCATTTATAAGATTATTTCTTTGTTGCTTTGTTTGTCCTACCCCCACAGTATAACCCCTGCTTTCACTATATTTGATGTCAGTAGAATTTGTGGAGGAGAGAGAGGAAAACAAGTCGTTTAAGGATTCAGGTGGACCCGATGCAACTATGAGAAATACAAGTTGTCATGTCAAAAACGAACTTTACAACTTTGGTGGGGGGGGGGGCGGGGATTTGGTTGGGGGGCTGGGGGAGGCTGGGAAGGGATGTGAAGGGTAAACAAAGGAGGAGGCTGCAATGCTTGATAAGAATGGGCTGGGAAGGTGGCTCATTGGTAGAGCACTTGCCTCGCATGCCAAAGGCCCTGGGTTCGATTCCTCAGCACCATATAAGCAAAAAGAAAAAAGCCGGAA
The DNA here is from genome assembly GCF_019054845.1 of Dipodomys spectabilis. Classification (NCBI taxonomy): domain Eukaryota; kingdom Metazoa; phylum Chordata; class Mammalia; order Rodentia; family Heteromyidae; genus Dipodomys; species Dipodomys spectabilis. The sequence continues at coordinate 873,178 of NW_024870828.1, read as the reverse complement.
GTGGCACTGTGGATCAAGTGGTAGAGTGCTACCCTTGAGTTGAAGAGTTAAGGGATAGCGCCCTGGCCCAGAGTTCAGACCCCATGTCCGGACCCCCCTCCAAAAAAAAAAAAAGAAATGTACTCATTATCTTGCCCATGTAAGTGTAACCCCTCTGTACAGTATGTTCACAACAAATAAAAATTTAAATTTAAAAATATAAAAAAATTAAAAAAAGAAAAAAGAAAAATATGCACACAAGTATAAAAAAAAGAAGGCTATACATTTATCACACAAAGATTAAGAACTAGCCTAAGAGATTTAGAATGCTAAATGCAATGAGGAAATCCTAGTTGACAACTAGTTCTTCAATAACCAAAAATGGTTCTCTAGACCAGTTTCTGGTATACCTTTTTTACTATCATTTTTTCCTTCCATCTGTAGTTACTCCTTATTTTCTGTCACAACAATTAACTAGCTTCTGCCTTTTTGATGCCAAAACTGATCAAAAAGCACATTCCTGGCATTAATTGCTGTGACTTAATGAACAAAACTTTTTTCAATACAGTATCCTAATGTAATTAAAATACATGTATTAGGGGCTATTATCAGGTGTCCGTATGGAAGTAGCAATTATATATTTCAAGTATGGGTTCTTTATTTTCCATTTACTAATTTTTTTTGCCAGTTTAGGGACTTAAACTCAGGGTTTTTTTTTTTCCTCAAGGCTAGCACTCTACCACTTGAGGCACAACATTCCTTCTAGTGTTTTTCTTTTTTCTGTTTTCCTGAGGAATTGAACCCAGGGTTTCATGCATGCTAGGCAATCAACATACCAAGAAGCCACATTCCCAGAGCCCTAAATGACTTTCTTAAGAAGGTGTTACATTTTCATTCCGTAACTATGTATCATAAGTTTGGCCAGGTGCTAGAAAATGATGTAGAAAGCAATACAATACAATAAGTCCAGTAATGCTGGATGGACAATGAATTTCAGAGTCTAGCCAGGGCACAGTGGAGCTTAACTCAGGGAGCTGTTTCAACAGGCTGAGCGAGACAGCTCCTGACCCACAACCCACCTCCCGAATGAGCGGGTCACCTTGTATTCCAGCTATGTGGGGATGCTTGACCCCCTCCTCCAGCACCTATTCAACCAGTTTTTGTAAAAGAGAGAGAGAAAGAAATCAGAATTAAAATTAAGTTGGGTGCCAGTGGCTCAGAACTCTAATCCTAACTACACTGGAGGCTGACATATGAGGATCATGGTTCATAGCCAGCCCCCGCAGGAACGTTTTTGAGACTTTTATTTCCAAAGAACCCCCAGAAAACCAGAAGTGGTGCTGTGGGCTCAAGTGGTAGAGCACTAGCCTTTTGCTGAGGAGCTCAGGAACAGTGCCGATGCCTAGGGTTCAAACCCCACAACTGACAAGAAGTGGACTTCCTACCACAAGAAGTGGATTGAATAGCACCCATTCTCCTAGGGAGCATGGTAGTGAAGTCAGGCCAAGCTTCCTGTGAAGTTGAAGTCATAAGGAGGTCACCTGACTTCTCTGTGCCTCGGTTTCTCCAGATGCAAAACTCAACACAGTGAAGGATCCCTTTCCTCACGGGGATAGGATAATGATGAAAGAGAGCCATGTTTTGTTTCAAAATCCCCAGCTGTTACATGATTAATAACTGGCCCCACCTGAGCCCTTTGTGGGTGTCTTCCTGTCATTTGCTCACAGAATTGCAGAGAACCTTCTCTGAATGCCACTCCCTTCTTGCCAAGCCATGGTCCAGAGATTCCCTCTGTATAATTCCCTTGTTTCCTCAAAACTGTCCAGTGAGGAGAATGAAGTCTTATGGTTGCGGCCCTACCCAGAGCTTCACCTGTGGTCAAGAATCGGCTGCTGTGGACTAAAAGTTTGGGATAATCAATCTAAATCGATGACTGAGCATGGAGCTACATGTTTACCATCCCAACTACAGAGAACCAGGCCTGGTGGAGCATACCTGTCCCAGATAGGAGGACCTCGATCCAGTCCAACCAGAGCATATATTGAGTCTCTGTTTCAGAAATGCCCAAGACAGAAAGGTGGCTCCTCAGAGCCAGGATGAGGAAACAAGCAGGGGGGCATGGTGCTCCCAGAGAGGTGTCTGATTCCCAGGTAGTGGTGATTTGGGGGCAGCCACTCACCTGTGCTGCTGGGAAAAGCTGCTGGAGGCTGCTCCAGGTGGGTCAAGCAGCAATGGCAGCGGCATTGCAAACACATGGGCCAAGAGCAGAGAACCAGGGCCAGGGACCAGGTCAGGGCTTTAGGTGGGCTGGCAGTGCCCCATTGCCTGAGGTTGGAAATCCTGCAACTTGGGAAGTTGGGGAGGGAGCTGGGGTGCCGGCAGGCATCTCAATTTCCTACTATACTCCAAAGTTGCTTGAGTCTCTTCCTCACCATTCAGCCACCTCTACCTTCCTCAACTGCTGGTAGTGTTGTAAACTAACAGAGGGAATCCCGGGTGCTACTAGGCAGCATGGAATGTGGGCGTGGTCACCATTCTTGTATCCCATTGGTCAGAAATAACCATGAAAGAATGGTGGTGTGGCCGGAATTCTGTGATGCAAGCAGCATGGACGGAGTCAAGAAGATAGCAGCTCCCCCAGCCCATTTCCCAGGGAACAATGTCCAATTCAGTTGGAGATGAGAGGGTGACCTGCTTTAGCTGGATGCTTGCACAGATTGTTCTGTATGTCTATTTGTTGCCAGACCCGGACCTTGAACTCAGGATCTGGGCACAGTCTGTGCAATGCTTTTGCTCAAGGCTCGCCCTTCACACTGGAGCCCTGGGCTTCTGGCTTTGTTGGCATTGAAGTTGGAGAGAGGTCTCAAGGACTTTCCTGAGTAGGATGACTTTGACCATGATCCTCCCATCACAGCCTTGTATGTATCAAGGACTGCTGAGAGCCACTGGTGCCTGTCTAATCATTGGTCTTGCTGATATTCTTGGACAGAGTGGTGAGTATCCTATCCCCAGGTTGAAGTGGTGGGAGCTGGAGCTCACAGTTGGAATCCTGGTCCTGCCACCTCCAAATGGCTGGAGATCCTAAGGAACTCATTCCTATCCATATGAATACCAATGGAAGGTGATGTATGTCATGATTGAATGGGCAGTTCTTGAATGATTCTAGGATAAAATTATACACAATTATATTATAGGACAATGATCAATTTTAGCTAATTCTTTATTAAGCAATTAAACAATCACATTCATAAAATGGAGGCATAATGAAATGCCTAAGAATTGGCCCTCACATACTGCAAAGGTACCATTTTTCTGCCAGGACTGGGATTGAAACTCAATGTCTTGGTATCTCTGTTGCACTGTGTGGGAATGGGAAGCTGGCCTCCTTAGAGTCAAGAAATTCAGGTCTGTTCCTTATGCCTAAAATAGATCTCCAACACTAGAAAACATCCTATTCATGTACAATTTACATATATGATTTATATTTATATACATATGTTGACTCCATATTGCATTCAGTGTAGTTATTTTATTTTTTTGTTTTATTCATGTATTGACCATTTATTTTATTGACTATTATGGAACATAAAACATTGATTACATTGATTACACAGGATATAGGTCTGCATATGTATTCCACTTCATATGTGACACCCAGGACTTTCACAGAAAAGGAAAACATGTGTCACCATCATCTTCTTACTCCACGATTCACTTTTGGGAGTGCTTGCATCTGAACTCAAGACCTACAAGCCTTCAAGGCCCAATTCATGAATGGGTGAGTGTTAGCATGTCATCCTGGGGCAAATTGAGCTGACAGGCTATTCCCAGGACCTCAGATCAAGCCCCAGGGGTGGCCAAAATAAGAAAAGTTTGACCTGCAGATGGCAGTACACTAATAAATATATATCTTTATAGATTGTCAGAGATGTCTATACATTATTCAGCTATACAGACTACATTCCTTCCAATTCCTGGGTATTAATTTTGCCTCCATGTTATTAATGTAATTAATGTAATGAAATTAATTGTTTTCATGCTTAAACTATTAATGAAATCAGTGTCCTGAAATTATTGGGTTCCTTTAAGTAATAATATTCTTTCAATGCTTCATAAATATTAAATAAAATGAATCAGCCCCCTGAAATGATGCTGTTTAATTTTATAGGAGCATCATTCATGATCAATTCATTCAACCATCACATTGACAACATTCCATTGTTAATCCTGTGGATGGGAACCATTTTCATAGTAGCTCCTGCCATTGGATGGTGTCAGGACAGGGATTCGAAATCAGGGCCTATGTTGCCACGTGGGCCTATGGCATCCCTAATAGTCTGGCAGCCTTCAGCAATGCAAGGTGAAGTACCCTATGCAACAGTGTCATTCAGACCCATGAGGGTCACCATGCAAAGGAAGAAAACATAAAATGGCCATATTTTTTCTGTGCATTGCTTTCCCTGCAAGGCCTGGGGGTCTAGGATCCCATGAGGAGCTGTAGATCTAGTGGCTGCAACCCAGCCTAGGGTGATCAAAGCTGAGGTAGAGTTGCCAAGACCTGAGTTCAAGCGCCATATTGAGAAAAGTAAAATAAAAATAATTTAGCTCCCTGGCTTGCAATTCACGCTGTTTATTCTTCCAGGCTTTGGATTTGAACTCAGGATCTGGGTAAATCTGCTGCAATGTGGATGAAGGGGAAGATCACCGTATTTGAAGGTAAGAAAGTTAGGCCTGTTCACTAGTCCTGAATTCAAGCCCCAGCCCTGGAAGCATACTATTTATATACATTGTAAAGATAGGATTTATACTTACGTATAGATGTTCAGTCCATACATGTTTGGTGTGGTTGTTCTTGTATTTTTTGTTTTATGCATTTATTTGCCATTGATTGTACTAAGATGAAACTCCTTAAATTTATTACATTGATGACATCCTGTCACAGAGCATCTAGATTTATAGAAATGTTCTCCATCATGCCAGGATTCTCAGGATCACCCAGGCTATTCAGAGAAAAGGAAAATAAGTTTCACACTTGGCTTCTTACTCCACGATCCACTTGTTGGTAGTGCTGGGATCTTAACTCAGGTCCTAGTAGGACCAATTGGCCAATAAGTCAAGGTGAACACACTAACCTGTGAGCAACTAACGAGCTAGGCCATTCCCAGGATCTGACATTAATTGCCAGGTTGGTCCACTATAGTCATGAATTCGTAATTTAAACATACGATCTATATTGGCATACATGTTTGTACAGCATCTTGTGTTCGGTGAACTTCTCCTTATTTTGTCTCTATTTCATGGAGGTATTGTGTATTTTACTAAATATGGTGACAGGTATAACTTTGTTGACATGGATGACTACCTGTTCCTATGTTTATAGGGTTGCTTATGAATTCCTCTTGTTGGTTGAGACTCAGGACTTTCACAGGAGAGGAAAACGTGTGCAACAACTGGCTTCTGACAGCAGGATGAATCTTTTGTGAGCGCTGGGATTTGAATTCAGGTTTGGATAGCTCTGTTGCACTGAGGGGGAAGGGGAAGCTCACCATCCTTGAAGACCAAATTGTCAGGCCTGGTTTAGGGCCTGATTTGAAGCCCCAGCACTGGACAAAATAGCAAGCCCAACTTTTTTAAACATAGGATCTCTATTTACCTATAGGTGTGGTATGCATCTTGCACTCAGTGTAGTTACACTTTTTATTAATTTTGTATTTATCTTATTCATGGATGTATTGTGCATTTTATTGAATATGGTGACAGATATAACTGTGCTTACATGGATGACAACCTATTCCCATGGCTATTGAGTTGCTTATATAGCATTTTCCATCCTCAATGAGACTCAGGACATTCACAGAACAGGCTTTTCACATTAGAATGAATCTTTTGGCAGTGCTGGAATTTGAACTCAAGGCCTAGCAGGCCCAATTGGTGAATGGGTCATGGTGAGCATACCAGCCTGTGAACCACTAAGGAGGTAGGCCATTCCTGGGACCTGAGATGGAGTCCTGGTAGGGGCCAATATAGTCATAAATTCATAATTAAACAAAGGATCTATATTTCCAAACATGAGTGGGTGACATCTTGCGTTTGGTGTAGTCATTCTCTTTATTTTGTGTCTTAGTCATTGATGTATTATGTATTTTCTTTTTTTTGGGGGGGGGGTTCCGGTCGTGGGTCCTGAACTCTGGGCCTGGGCGCTGTCCCTCAGCTCTTCAGCTCAAGGCTAGCGCTCTACCACTTGAGCCACAGCGCCCACTTCCGGCTTTTTTTTTGCTTATGTGGTAATGAGGAATCGAACCCAGGGCCTTGAGCATGCAAGGCAAACGCTCTACAACTGAGCCACGTTCCCAGCCCTTGTGTATTTTCTTGAGTATAGGTTGACAGATATAACTGTGGTGAACTGGATGACAACCTATTCCCATGAGTATAGAGTTGCCTATACCTTCTCTATTCTAGCTGAGACCCAGAATTTGCACAGCACATGAAATCAGGTGCAATGACTGGCTTCTCACATCAGGGTGAATTTTGGGCAGTGCTGGGATTCGAACTTGAGGCCTAGGAAGCCCAACTGCCCGTTGGGTCCACATGATCACACCAAACTGTGAGCCAGTAAGGAGCTGGGCTATTCCCAGGAACTGAGATTGAGCCCCAGGGAGGCCAAAATAGTCCTCAATGCATCATTGAAACATGGGATGTATATTCACATCCGTGTGTGGACTGCATCGTATATTAAGTGTAGTTATTGTCTTTATTTTGTATGCTATTCATGGATGTATTGTGTATTTTCTTGAGTATATGATGACAGGTACAACTCGTCTGAAATGTATAACAACTTACTCCCATGACCACAGGGTGGCCCATGCATTCTCCATCCTAGCTGAAACCCAGGAGTTGCACAGGAAAGGAAAACAGGTCAACGATTTGCTTCTGACATCAAGATGAATCTTTTGGCAGGGCTGGCATCTGAATTTGGAGCCTAGCAGGCCTAATTGGTGAATGGGTCCACAGGAGCACACCAGCCTGTGAGCCATGAAGAAGCTAGGCGTTCCCAGTACAAAGAAATAATCTTATAAATATGTTAGAGACAATTGCAAGCAAGAAAAAAGAAACATTTCAATACTTATCCTAGGGTTCATTTCACCTATTATGTTGATCTGGCTTAATCAATTCTCTGCTTTCACTACCAGATTATTTGAGGAATACATAAGATAATTGCACTGAGAAGTGATTTAGAGAAATAATTAATGTTGTTTATTTTTAATTTTTTGAGGTATGTACTTGGATTCAAATTCAGAGCCTTGCTTTGCCAGGCAGGCATCTGACCATTTGAACAATGTCACATCCAGCAATTTTTGCTTTGTTTGTGTTTGAGATAGAATCTTGTATTTGTTTATTCCTAGGCTACCTGGATAGTGAACTTCCTAGTTTTATTTTCAGCATAGGTAGGATGACAACCACACATTGGCACACCCAGCTTTTATTGATTGAGCTGGAGGTCTCTTGTATGTTTTCCAGCTTGACCTTGAACTGCAACTATCGATATTTCCATTTTCAGAGTAGCTAGGATTATAGGTATAAAACACCTCATTTGACTTATTATGTATGTTTACGAAAATTCTGAAAGTATGAGAAAATCCTCTAGAGTTACTAATCATATCCAGATTCTAGGTGATACACTAATGATTATTCTGTCAAAAACTTTTTGACATTATTCTGACAAACGTTTTTTAATTTTTTTTTTGCAAAATGCCGTACAGAGGGGTTACAATTACATGGGTAAGGTAAGGAGTACAATTCTTATCAAGCATGTTGCCTCCTCCTGTTTCCACTTCTCATCCCTTCCGATCTCCCTTCTCCAACCCCCCAACACCCCCCCCTGGCAAAAGTTGTAAAGTTCGTTATTGTACATAATGACTTGTATAGCTCATTGTTGCAGTGGGTACAACGTATCCCTATTTAAAGGTTGGTTTTTGCCCACTCCCTCCACAAATTATACCAATATCAAATAAAATGGAAGCAGGGGTTATAACATGGGGGAGGGACATACAAAGCAACAAAGAAATAATCTTATAAATATGTTAGAAACAATTGCAAGAAAGAAAAAAACCATTTAAATTTCAGATAAACTGCAATATTCCAATACATAGAAGAAATATAATTTAAAAATTCACTGATCAAAGCAAACCCTGGCAGGAATGTCTGAAAGACGCTTATCTGAAAACAGGAATTGGCACTGTGGCTGAAATGCTAGAGGGCTCCACTTGAGTTGAAGAACTCAGGGATATGTTAACACCCTGAGATTAAACCCCAGGACTGACAAAAATAAAATTTAAAGAATTGAAGCATTAAGGCTGGGAAGGAGACTCAGTGTTAGAGTGCTTTTCCTGAATGCATGAGGTCCTGGGTTCAATTCCTCAGCACCACATAAGCAGAAAAATGTGGAAATGATTCTGAGGCTCAAGTGGTAAAAGACTAGCCTTGAGCTGAAAAGCTCATCAGGTACAGTGACCAGACCCAGAATTCAGGCCCTCCTACCACCACCACCAACAACAACAACAAATTAAAGCATCAAACAACCTGAAGTGGTTGTACAGAATCATGAGTGCGGCATTATCCGTTTACATGACTTAGTGACTTTAAACCTAGTTTAAAAGGGGAGGTGGTAGGCAATTTGTGAGTTTGCCAAAACCTGTAAAATTATTTTGTACTTTACCAAGGAGGAAGAAAGGAGGGAATGGGGGGAGAAGGGGAGGTGTTTGGTGACCTTGCCTTTTGGTTCAGTGATTGTTTTCTGGAGTCAAATTCAGAGAAATTCTGCTTGCAATCCTAGTTGCATGGGGAGGGGGGAGGGAAATGAAGAAGCCATGCCCTGGAAGTGGTTTTGTCCTGTCCTTAGCCTAGTTCCAACTATCCCTGGATAATCCAAGTCCCACTTCATTACCAAGAAGCCTCGAAGACTACTGATCCACTAGGCAGATGGATCTAACCACAGCCAGAAAAGTCAAAAAATGCAATGAAGAGGGCAGCAGTGGAATTCTAGACCAGGAAGAGAGTTTTATATTTTTTATTGTAAAAATACTATACAGAGGGTTTACAGTTACATGAGTAGGGTAATGAGTACATTTCCTATTGAGCATTGTTACCTCCTCCTTTTTTTTCCCCTACTACCCCATTCCCTCCCCAACTCTCCAACTCCTCCCTCCTTGACCCCTACCTGACATTGTAAATTCATTTTTGACACAGTGTCCTGTACATCTCATCATCACAATGGGTCAACCTGCATCCCCATTTCAGCATTCTGCTATAACCTTTCCACTCCCCAAATTACAAAAATGTATATAAAAATGCAGAACGCTGGGATCAAATACAATGAAAACAGGGATTATACCATGGAGGGATGAACCTACAAAAGAATCACATAGCGCATTATAAGTATATTAAAAACAAAAACAAGAAAGAAAAAACCACTTGTGTGTCTGACTTGGGATACCTTTCACTTAATGTCATCTTATATGGTTATACGTCCATAGCCTTTGATCTTCTATGCTTGTCCTAGACATGTACTAGCCCTTGCAAACAAGGGAAACCATGGGATGTATGTTTCTTTGGGCCTGGCTTACTTCACTTAATATAATATTTACTAAGCCTTTCCATTTCCTAACAAATGTGACAATTTCATTCTTTCTAATGGAGGCATAGAATTCCATTGTGTGTGTGTGTGTGTGTGTGTGTGTGTGTGTGTGTGTGTATCACATTTTCTTGATCCATCCATGAACTGAGGAGCATCGAGGTTGGTTCCATATCTTAGCTATGGTGAATAATACTGCAATAAACATGGTTGGACAGGGAACTTTGGTATGACCTTGTTTGTGATCATTTGGGAAAATGCCTAAATGCCCAAAAGTGGGATTGCTGGGACATAGGGGAACTTTACATGGAGTTTTTTGAAGACCTTCCATACTGCATTCCAAAGTGGTTAAACAAGTTTACACTCCCACCATCAATGAAATAGGGTTCCTTTTTAGCCACATCCCTCCAACATGATATTATTAAATTTCTTGATTAGTGACCGGGAAGGTGGCTCAATAGTAGAGTGTTTTACCTTGTATGAATGAGGCACTGGGTTCGATTCCTCAACGCCACATCAACAGAAAAAAAATAAATTTCTTGATTATAGACATTCTAACTAGAGTAAGGCGCAATCATAATGTTGTCTTGATTTGCATTTCTTTTGTGGCTAGAATAGTTGAGCATTTCTTCATGTGTCTAATGGCCATTTTTATTTCCTCTTCAGAGAAGTCTCTAAGTTAATAGCCCACTTAATTATTGAGCAAAGTTGTTTCTTTGAGGATTTGCTGTTGGGGATTTAATTTTTTGAGTCCTAAGTACATTTTAGATATAAGACCTTGTCCGTTTTATACCTCATGAAGATCTTCTCCCAGAACGTGTGCTTTCTATTGATATTGCTAGCTATGACCTTTGCCTTGCAGAAGCTCTTATGATTCATGCAATCCCATTTGTCCAACCTTTCTTTGATTTCTTTTTTTTGCTATTGTAATATGTTTATTACATACAGACTGTATCAGCACTTGGAATTTATAATTCCATCTCATCTTGTAATAGTAAATTACTTGTTTTAGAAAGAGATGAATTAAGGAATGAATTTCTTAACTTATTTTTTTTTACTCTTTGTTTCTGGCTCTCTATTAAGAAAATTTCGGTATGTGCTAATAAGCCCTAGAGTTTATCCTATTCCTTCATGTAATGTTTTCATGGTGTTCTCTTTTATTTTGAGGTCTTTGATCCATTTGGAGTTGAATCTTGTGCAGGATGATATACACAGATGCAGCTTTAGTTTAACAGGTGTTTAACCAATTTTGCCCACACCATTTACTCAAAAGGCTGTCTTTCTTCCATTCTCTGTTTTTTAGCTCCCTTGTTAATGATTAGGTAGCTATCGGTCAGGGGGTTCATTTCTGAGTCTTCAGTCCTACTCCATTGGTCCTCAGGTCTGTTCTTGTGATAGAACCAAGCTGTTCTTATTACTATGGCTTTTTAGTAGCAGTTGAAATTTGGAACTGATATTGCTCCAGTGCTGTTCTTTCTGCTAAGAATTGACAAACCTACAGCCCGCATTATATTAATAGTGAGAAGTTAAACCCATTTCTTATAAATTCAGGAATAAGATAAGGATGTCTGCTCTCTCCACTCCTTTTCAACTTAGTATTAGAATGCTAGCTGGGGCAATAAGATAAGATGCAATCTTAAAGGGATCCAAATAGCAAAAGATGAAGTAAAACTCTCCCTCTTTGAAGATGACATGGTCTTGTATTTAATGAAACCCATGGACTCCATTCCCAAGTTACTTGAGCAGATCAGAAACTTTGGCAAACTAGCAGAGTATAAAATTAACCTTCAGAAATCAATGGCTTTCCTGTATTCCAATAACGATAAGAGTGAAGCTGAAATTAGGAAAGCAACCCCTTTTTACTAGCCGCACAAAAAATAAAATACCTAGGAGTTAACTTAAGAGGTGAAGGAACTCTATGATGGGAACTTTAAAAACCTGAAAAAGAAAATTAAAGCAGAGCTATGGAAGTGGGAAACTTCCCATTCTCCTGGAATGGGAGGAATAACATCATGAAAATGGCAATACTGCCAAAGGCTATATCCAAATTCAATGTGATACCTACCAATATCTCAATGTCACTCTTCAATGAAATAGAAGAAGCAATCCAAAAGTTCATATGGAACAATAAAAGACCCCGAATAGCAAAGAAGTTTCTTGTAATTCTCATTTTGTATTTCCACCTTGATTCTACAAAGTCAATTATGAATTTTAACTTTCTTCCCTCCCTTTGGATAAAGCTCACAAACACCCTGCCTCTAGCTCCCAGACACTTAACTCTTAGCTCTGAACAATTGTTCCTAGATAGTGAGTTACTTAATTGTATTTTGAGTGCATAAAACATGCATATAAAACTAGCAAATTTTGATCTTATGAGAAAGCAGCCATTTTTCCCCTCTCAAATTTACTTCCTAATAGGCATTTTTATAGAGAATCTGTTCTCATTTTTAAATGAAAGACTGGTAGGAAACTATGTTCATAATCTGGCTCCTTCTCTAGCACCTCAACACCTAAAACACAAATTTCACAAGGCATTTACAAGAAACAATGCAAAAACCAAACATTGGGAATGCTCAGATGCAGAACCTTTTACAAAACCCAGAAAAACTCTGCTGTCTGAGGGAGGGCCTGTCTGTATAAATTAACAAACAAACCCAAAAGAGCAGCCAGGAGTACCAGACGTGAGTGTGCCTGGCTGCTACTTCATGGACAAGGAGCATAGAATGACTTCCTAAGCCTGCTGGAGAGTGCATGGAGGAAAGTTTCCTTGCTAGCCTGAGTACAAAAGTTGGCTTCACCCTCCTGGGTCTGTCTTTCTTGTTTTCTCCCCACAGCAGAGCAGAATTTTCCCCTGCTCTAAGGAGAATAAATACTGTACCAGCCAATCTGAAGAGTAGCTTCTATTTGGTCTGCACACCTTCCTAGGTAGGCGTCCCTTGCCCTCGGTGTGTGTGCTCCCAGGGGCTGATCCTCAGGGCCCAAGCCCATGGGGCAAGCATGTGTTAGATGTGAGTCAGTGACACTGTGTCATTCACACAGCAGCTGCCGAGTTGCTGCCCTAGCCGAACAGCAGGTGTACCCTGATCTTCTCCCACAGTTCCAAGAAAGTGCCCACAATGGCCCTATATGGGCAGGCTGCCATTAGGATCCTACTTCACCAGACAGACGAGCATGCCAGATGAAGTGGGTGCCACCTGAATTATTAATTACTTTATGGAGCAGTATTACACAAAGTGATACACATTACTGTATGATATGAAATTACTGTATGAATCAAATCCTTGATTTTCTAGTCCAAAATCATTGAACTTTATATTAGCAAGAATGGATCTTGTTGTTTGTATTCATAAGGCCATAATGGAAAACTAAAATAAAAGTACAACAAAACACTTATCCATAAACACGTGATTGAATCTCAGAATTTGAAAAAAATTGTATGTAAGAAGTACAAATGAAATTATACTAGAATAGTAAAATATACACAAAATACATTACATTAGTTACATTCAAATGTAAAATAAGTAATTACAAACGTAATTCCTATTAGATTAAAATATTACAATGATTTAGAAGGTTGAAGTGATATAGATTATATATTTTGTTTTTATAAAACTTATTTATATCTCCAAGTTCTGTTTATCTCAGTGAAGGAAAATGTTAGAAAGTAGATATTATATGTGGCACCTCTTGCTTGCAGTACCACGAAGGGGAGTGGCACTTCCTAATGGGAGTCCTGAAATGAAACCACACCCAGCACAAATAGACCCATCAGAGGTCCATGTGGTGACCCTTAGGGGATCCAGGACACCGCATTTCTGCTGCAGCAGGTGCAGGACCTTTGAGGTGGGCTGTAGCCAACAAGGTTCCATTAGTGACCAAACCATGCAACCCAGACTCAGGTGCCAAAGCCAGGGGGGAAGGCAGGGCAGATGCCAAGTCCTGCGTTCCATCTGTGCAGCCTACATTGCCAAAGCCAAGCCCTTTCCCCTGCTTTGGAGAACTACGAGGGTAGGGGTTGAGCCCATTGCCCCCAAATGGAGTATCCCTGGAATGGCACCCAGAGCTGTGCCCACGTGGGCCAGAAGGGCGATGGAGGAGGCTACACTGCAAAGCAAGGGGGGCTTCATTCCCTCGGTGCTGCAGCTGGTGTGCTGCAAGTCCAGACTTCTCTGGCACTTATTGGCATATGTAGGTTTGGCCCTGTACCAGAGTCCACAAGGACCAGAAAATAGAGGTCCACAGAGATGCTGAAGGGGCTCCAGGTTGCTGAACTTTTGCAGCTCTCACAAGCCAGCTGGCAGAGGGGCCAACACATGGCTCCAGTATCCAGACCCCTTTAAAGACTCATGAGGTGAACCACGGCTGTGCCGCCTGGCCCCAAGGGGGCAGGCTGCATCCCCAGCCTTCCTATACCCATGGACTATGCAGTGTACAAACATGGTGTCCCCCACCCCGCACTCACGGGGGCAGGCAGTGACCCCAGAATAGAATCTCCCTAGGATGGGCCACGCACTCAGGAGCACAGAAGACCAGTACCAGCACAGCTGGAGGAGGAGAAGGCAGCAGTAGCCTCAACTCTAGACCCATGGCTGCCAGCTCCTGGGAGAAATGGAGCAACTGAGACAGGGAATTTAGGTGGGAAGGGTGGGCGTGACTCATCTGGCAATGCTGGGGAGCATGCACACACATCCACTCACTGCACATCCACCGAAAAAGGAGTTGGCCACACATCTCAACCGGTGACCTAAGGACGCACGCACACCCACAGGGACTACAGAAATGGAGTTTCACGTGGTGACTTGGAAAGATCTCCAGGGCACAGCCTTGGAGCAATTAACAACTGGCAAAAACAAAAACAAAAACAAATGACAAGCTATTATACATTAAAAACAGTTTTACTTTCCTCTTGTATTATATTTTTGCATGGGGCCCTCTGAATTATTTATTTCTTCCCATTGTTTGATTCATGAAAAAGAAATCCTGAAGTAAACACCGAACCAAACTCAGTATATCTTCTGAACTCCTCACTGAAGAAAGAGAATAAAATGACAGCAACAGGTATCACCCATATTGTCACTGTGCTAGCTGTCTCTGATTAGAAAATAATCCTGCCATGCACATGCAAATCACTTATGCAAAATGTTTTCCAACAATTCTTGCTGTTATATTGCATTTATCTTCCTCCTCCTGTCTCCTCTCCTGCTCCTCTTCCCCTGGGTCCTGTTTCCCTCTTCCTTCTCTCCTACCTCTACTTTCTCCCTCTCCCCTCCTCTTCTCCCTCCTGCTATGCCCTTCCTCCTCTCTTAACCCTTCTTCCTCCTTTCCTTTCCTCTTTCTCTTACACTTTCTCTTTTACTTCTTTATGGTCCTGGAGGTTGGACACACACTAAGCATATGCTCTCCTGCTAGCTACAAGCCTCCAGTCTGGACTTCATTTCAATGACACTCTATTTCTTTGGTGCAAACCCAACAAAGTCTTTTGATTCAGGATTTAATTCATTGTACATATTTTACACCATGAATATGTGCTACTTCATACAGTGTGGCTAATAGGCTTGGATTATGCTTTGGGCTTCAGTTAAACTCATCAGAAATAATGTGTTTGAAGGCAATCAAATGTGATCCTGTTACTCCCACATTAATGAACTGGTTACTTCATATCTTGCAAAAGTACTTCCATATTGCTCCCAGTTTAATGAACTGTCACTTTGTGGTAGCACCCACAGTAACACTAACCCAAGGATTGCTGGGGATCAGAAGATTAACTCCAGACAGAAAAATCCATGAGATATTTATCTCAAAATAACTACTAAAAAGCCAGAAGAAAGTCTGTGGCTACGTGGTTTAGTGCCATACTTCCACAAAATAAGCTGACGACAGGGCCCAGGCCTGATTTGAACACCTGTGGTGGGTGCATACACACACACGTGCGCACACACACACACACACACACACACACACACATAATTTCCCAGCTAGAGCAAGTATCTGTTTTCCCAATAACATATCTGAGTTCCAATCTTATGTGTTTGGATATTTTGAAAGTTTTATCATCAACTTACCTAATTTTAATAAATGACACCCTGTTCACTATTATTTAATCCTGGTTGGAAAATATTTTAAGACACATTTTCATGTAGAAAATTGTTTTTTCCCCAACTTGTGACGGTCTTGGTTTGTAAGAAAGAAAGAATTGTGCCTTTAATTTATTAGTTCATAAATTAGAAAAGTAACCCTAACCCTAGAACCAATTGCCTTTGGATTCTAAAAGCCACAAAAGTACATTAAAATTACACATCCTGTCTTTGATTCAACACATCTTGGTTAAAATAGCTTCTAGTTTTACTCAATACCTTGTCATTTTTCTAACACAGCATTCAGGCTAACCCTCACACTAATCATCCCCTAATTTTAATATTATTAGAAGTTCATATTTCATATTCATCCTAATTCTATCTTGACTTGTTATTCAAAATTTACTTGCAGTTTGACCAAAAATTTTCCATTTCCCTGATGCTAACACTAAGCCCAGCTGGAACTGAAATCCAATTTTCAACCTAATAATAGCCCAAAATTAATATTAAAAAATACTCTAGTTTTTATTCATTGGAATGAATATTCCAGTTTGCACTCTGGAATTGAGTTTCAATTTGCCCTAATCCAACAAATTTCCTGGCTCTACCTGTTAAGTTATCTTCTTCCCTAACATGAACCATTATATTACTTGTCCTCAAATTCTCTTACCAGGAAAAATACTGTAGTTTTCATTAATCCTACATTTTCCTGAACCACTGTATCCTAAAACAATTTCAGATTTACATATCATCTAGTCTTTTAATTAACGCTAACTCTCAACCTAAACCTGACTGGAAAACTCTCATTAATCATTACAAAAATGATCACTGAGAAATCAATATAATGATAATGCTCTAGTTACTATTCAGGCTCACATTTTTGCTTCTACTTGTTAGTGAAAACTCAATTTTATAGTAAAACTTTCCTATTCATAACACTAATCATAATCAGAACAAAATACTGACCCTGATTTTAATCCAAATTATATGTCAATACTAACAATAACTAGTTAGTGTTACACTAGATTTCATTCATCCTAACTTGATTCAAATAAGCCTTTCATACATAGGTTTCATTTTTTTCCAATATCTTAGTCATTTTCTAACCCTAAACTTAATCTTAACTGGAACATTGAGAATAAATATAAGCCTAATTGCAAGCAGATTCTAATATTAATAGCAATACTCTTGGTCACATTCGTTCTAATTCTTACCAGGCTTATATTACAATGTACCTTCAATTTGACCCTCATTTTTTTTTCTCCGTCACTCTAACCCTAACCATGGCTGGAATCCTAACCATAACCTTAATACTAAAGGTATTCCAATTCTAAAATTTATGAAAAATGCTCATTTTGGGCAATCTTACCTGAAATTCCACTGTAATCCTCGAAATAAATTGCAGGTTTTCCTAAACCCTACAGATTTTCTCACTCTTATCTCTGAACCTATCTTGTTCCATAAGAGGAATCATTATACCCATTGATCTCACATGCTGATATTATGAAATACATTGTACTTCCATTGTCCTAGATTTTCCTGAATTCCTAGAACCTAAAAAAGTTCAGCTTTACTTAACATTTAACACATTTTTTTTTCTTTATGTCAGTCGTGGGGCTTGAACTCTGGGCCTGGGCACAATCCCTGAGTACTTTAGCTCAAGGTGTGCGCTTGTACCACTTGAGCCACAGTACCACTTTCTGGTTTCCTGGTAGTTAATTGGAGATAAAATTCTCACAGACTTTCTTGCCTGGGCTGGCTTTGAACTGCGGTCCTCAGAAATCAGCTTCCTGAGTAGGTAATGAGGCTGACAGAGGGATTACAGTTAAATGTGTAAGGTAAAGAGTACATTTCTTGTTGACCATTGTTACTCACTTCTTTGTTGTTGTCCAACTATCCCTTCCCTCTCTGATCTCCATTACTCTTCTCTCCCCATGGTGTAAAGTTCATTTTTAGTACAGTGTGCTGTGACTATTATTGTTGCAATAGGTCATCCTCTGTTGAACCTAAATTTGCTATTTCTCTAACCCTAATTATAATTCTGTCTGATATCCTAACCCTAACCATAATAATAATGATAGTTCAATTCCGAAGTTAATAAAAAATACTCGTTTTTGTTCATCCTGTTAATCTTCTGTACATCTTGAATTAAGTTGCAATTTAGCTTAAATCTACCAAAAGAGTTTATACGTGCCTATATAACGGTATAATTTTATGTAAAAAACAAGATCTTTGGAGGAAGGAGAAACAAAAAGGAAATAGAGGGAGTATAATCAAATGTTTTAAATATATTATGGAAAGAGAATAATGAAACTGTCACATCTGAAAATTAATAACCATTAATAAATAAATAAATAACACACAGCCTTCCAGTGTTCTTGAAGAGAACCATGATATGACTTGTGAAAGAAATACTTGTTCTAAACTTTGTTCATGCATAATTTGTATTGTTATTGGCCAATTATTTAACGTAATGAATAAAATTTATCAAATAGGATTCCATGACAAAAAATATAAAACAGTTACCTAGTAATTGTTTGAGAAAAAGTAATAGTCATGAGTTTTAAGAATCTATTTCCCTACAAAGCAATGATTTAGGTTTCCTAGTCTAGTATTTGTAGTAAGTTTAGAGAACATAATAGGCATGAAAAACAATGAACTGTACATCTTGTGTCTTGGATGAGTGATATTTTAAACATTGTCTTTTATTTAAATGAATACTTAGGTTTACTTTTCAAAATAAATGCAATTTTATCTCCTTTCAGAACAAGAACTTACTCTGAAATTAAATGTATTAGTATATTCAGATATTTAAAACCAAATTTTCTAAGTTTGTTATGTAGCTCTACATATTCAGAATGATATGATTTTTCTATTCGTAAATGTCTAAACTCTGGGATTTTTGCTTCATCAATATAAACTGTCTCATGAGGTTTTTGTGAAGGCTCCAGTAACCAGTGTGATAAAAAAACATTTCCTGACATCTAAATTTTAAATGTAATCATTTTTAGTCTTTGATTATATAAGTTATTGTCTCTTCAGAGCAACTAAAATAAATACTACTTTTTAAACATTAGACTTACATTGTAAATAATATTAACATGGGTCAAACAGAGACTAATCATTTCAAACTCACCATATATGATGATCTCAGTGTGAATAATGTAGAGAGTATAAGAATCTTATACTCAATAATATTTTTGGTTAAATTAAATTAAATTATATATTTTGATTTCTAAATTGCAGGTAAATCACTTGGAAATAGGAAAATAATAAAAAATGATTACTTTGGGATCATTTTCTTCTTAATTTTTTATTGTGAAAATATCATACAGAGGGGTTACAATTATATGGACAAAGTAATTGAGTTCATTTCTTATCAAGCATTGTTTCCTCTTCCTTTGTTTCCCCTTCCCATCCTTACCCATCTCCACTCCCTCGCCGGCCAAGGTTGTAAAATTCGTCTTTCAACATAACGTCTTGTACATCTCATTATTACAATGGGTCCAATGATATCCCTAAAATTATGAAGGAAAAATATCTCCAGGAAATATATTTTTCAATAAAATGTTTCAATCCTTAGGTAAAGTGCATTATACTTCAATATAAATTTTATCTCAAAATAGAAATTCTGCAACTAATCTAATATATGTTTTCATGCAGAAAATTCTGTGACTTCTAGTCTTATTAAGTGATTTTAATTATATTTTTATTGTGAAATGATACCTACTTATATTTATTACAAAGTTCTGTAATTATACAAATAATGCCTGTACATGCTAAATTACATAATTTAATACAGAAACAAAATTATCTTTTTTCTTGTCTCCCACAGAGAAGGATGAGGTGCTGAAGTATTTTAAATGAAAACACTCTAACAGAGAGTCTATAGGGAATGGAAATTTGCAACGTGAGGATGGGAACATGAGCACTTTCTACTTGGCTGAAAAAGAATTATTATTTCTACAGTACTTTCTTGCCATTTGATCACACAGGGAAAGCCACAAAATTTGAAGTTCATATGAAAGAATTACATTCCTAAAAGTTGTGGCAACCCTGCTCAAAAGCTCAATCTTATCACAAATTCTTTGTGCTTGCTGGCTGATTTATTTCTCTATCACATATTCTATATTATTAAGCATATTAGTAATTCAACTGGAAGTACATGGCAGGAGATGACTGAAATCACATCTATTGCAGTGTAATATTTAGAAGAGAGGAAAACGTTTATATTGATCTCCAATTCCTCCCTTTGGCCTTCAATATACTAATCAATTGTCAAACAATCGTGTAAGATGTTAATTTATTTTCCCTATTTAATTAGAGATTAAGCAAGTGTTTGTTTTGTAGTAAAGTGATGACAGTTATATCGCAGCTCTGATATGAGCACCTCCTCCCTAACAAATAATGCTCTATGGACTGTAAATGTGGAAGCCACACTAAATTCTCCCTCTGTCTGTCTCTCTTTCTCTCTCTGTACTGACACACACACACACACACACACACACACACACACACACACACACACACACACACATACAAACACATAGAGCTGCCACCCAGACACATCAGAAATCAGTTCCATTCTTTGTAATTATAGTTGACTGAGGTTTGCGCTCCCTTGCTTTTCTTTGCTTCAGGATCTTGCCTGGATCTGTATGTTTCACTGAGATCAAGTCCCTTGTTCTTAGTATACTGTGTATCTTTGTATGCTTCAGGCCAATTAAGAGTACCTTGAATACAAAATCTTCATACTTGACATCCAAGTCAAACTCCATGAATTCATACTACTATTCCAAGATATTAGAATGTATTGGATCTAGAGACAAAAAAACGCCCACCTTGTTATTTTAGAAGGAATTGAAATCATGAAATAGAAGAATATCGATCAGGAACTGAGCTAAGAGAACGGAAGTATGTGGGAAAATGTAGAATGCTGTATGTGTGTTAGAGATACAGAATAATAGGCTCATTTATTGAAAACTTGTCATCCTATATTGATACATACAGTTTTCCAGTTACTTTGCTTACCTATCATTTCTGATCACAACTTCTTTTATGAGTGTGTATAGTATCTTTGAATAAATCACACGATTTGCAGGTACTTAACATCTTAAGGAAAGACAGTCTGCTTCTACATTTTTCATTCTATGTGACAAACCCTTATTTTTGTTTCCTTGTTTGCTGAATAAATGCATTCCTAGAAACAGGATATTGACAGCAAATCTGAGTGTAATTTTCATTTTGTAAATTTCAAATATAATATAAACTTTGTATTGAGTAGTCATTTTTAAAAAATGAGTGATATTCATGAACACAATATTTTGATTCCTTTATATTCATTGAGAATTGCTATGTTAGTTCATGTGACTGTCTTAATCATTATATTATTCATGTATAAACATTGCATTGCACTTTTTTATTTTTATATATAAAATAATCCCCAAGGGTTTACTTTAAAGTGATAATAGGGGAGTTGTCTTCATGTTCCAAACTTTATATTTACTTCAGTAAAAGTACTATAAACACATGATGTTTACTGGAGCAATTTAAAAGCTGAGAACACATTTCTAAAGAGAAAGGATTTATTGATTACAACAAAGAATAGAGTAAAAAAAAGTCAGGTTTCTTGCTTGCGACTGCATAAATTTCATATGAATGTAGCTCAAGATGAGACTCAAAGATAAATTCATATTTATATTACTGTGATTTACATCGCAATATAAGCAATATAGGTATTTTAAGGAATTGGTCATTCAAAGCCCTAGATAAATAATGGATGAAGAATGGAATTGAAAATATCAAATGGAAAACTATTCAACATGCAGCTATTATGATTTTATAATACTAATATGGAAGTAATGGAGCTTTTCCCTTTCTGAAGAAGAGCATTTAGCCAATAATTTCAATGTAAGTCATCAATTGTAATGAGTCTAAAGCCTTTCCTCTGAGATACCCAAGAGGACTATACTCATCCTCTGAAGAGTAAATAAGTAATTATTTTCATTAGCTTTGCTTAATATTAATTTACTTGTAATAAATAGGTTTAAATGTCTTCTCTTTCTCTCAATTTAATAACATATATTTCTGTCTCTTTCTGTTTCTTCTTACAAGCCTGAAATCAATATTTCAAAGTAGCATAAGCAGGAAAGCAAAATAACCTGATACAACAATCACAAATCCTAAATTATGTGAAAAAATCCACAATATAAAAAATAAATCTGAGGAAGAGGAAAAACATTGACAGAATAACAACAGAAAATTATCCTAGCAATCTCTAATGAAACAGAGATTTAGAATCCTAGCAGGTCCTCAACATCTAGAGCGTCACATCAAATCAGCTATAATTATAGATATGCAGCTATAAATATAGATATAATTATACACATACAATTCATAAGAAGATTTTATACCGTCTTCACAAGAAAACAGAAATCTATGAAAAGGTGCCAGCCAGGAATACATTGGGCAACACATTCAAAAGCAAATGTGCAGAGTGGAAATAAAAGGACAACATTGAAACAAGCAGGGACAGAAGTGTACATCAGGGAAAGCCACATCCACACACATAAACAATTCACCATACCACTGGACAGTCCAAATGGTCACTGGAACCACAAATATTAACATCACAACATCTCACCACAACTGATTTCTATTCCTAAACTTAATGAACTTGACAAAAATACAATTCCAGAAAAACACATCACAACAGGAAACCAAACCAAGACCCTATGTAAATCAACCAAGAACATAGAGAGTCACTTATTAATATCATAGATCCCCCAAAAGAAAACCTCCAAATGGACAGAACAAATCAGAAAAATACAAGAAAAGTGATGTCAAAGTAGTATAATTCACACAGTAAACAACCAGGCATTAGAACAGACAATCAAGGATGTAGAAGATAGTTATTAAAATATATTACAGATACTGCTGAAAAATGTGATTAATGGAAAGATAGAAAACCTCTACAAGCAAATTTGTGAACAAGATGAGACCAACCAGTCATTAGTAAAATAATTCATGGAGATTTCAAACAGAAAGATAAATAAATTCTGAGAAGGCAAGGGAGTCCAAGAAAAAATGGATGCCTTGTTAAAAGATATGAGAGAAGACACAGCTAAGTAAACAACCCTTACATCTCCCCCAACCAAAGAAAAAATGTACGGAAAGTCCATACAAGACCTAAAACAAAGCCTTAATAAAGAGACAGAACCCCTAAAAAATGACCAATTAGAAGACAGGGAAATCAAAAACAAAGTAGAAAGTCTCCATAGCAAATAGATAACATAGAAGGTAATCTCAGAGTCAATGACAGAATAGATCTAACAGGAAAGAGGAACTAATCATTTAGAACAAATCCGAGAAATAAGAAATGATCTTGCCAGAACTTCAAGACTCAGTTAGAAGATAAAATTTCAGGGAGATAGGTATCAGGAAGGAGTAGAGCAAGAAACTAAATGGATGGGAAGCACATTACAGAATTCTAGCAGAGAACATGCCAAACATCCAAAGAGATAGGCTTATTCAGAGAAGAAAAGCCTTTAGAAACCAATCAGAATTCTAGAACTGAACAATCCACCATGATATCATAATCCATTGGAGGATTATTAAAGATCAAGGAAAGGATTGTTAAAGATGCCATAGAGAAAAGATTGATTATTTATAAAGGATTTACAGTCAGAATAAATACAGATTTCTTAGCTAATATGGTAAAAAGGAAAGCCTGGCATTATATATGACAAACATTAAAGGTAAACAACTACCAACCATGAATATGGTCCCAAGCCAAACTCCTTTACATTTAAAGGATATATAAACATATTTCATGACAAAGAAAACTTGAAACAACCTATGTCCACCAAATTATCAGAATAGAATATAATCAAATATATCCTACATAGAGAAGATTAAGAAGAGGAACTGGTTATATAAAATGCTCCCTACCAGAGGACAAGGTAAATATGTTAAGAGTAGATGAGGCACAGCTCCTAACAACAGGTGTATAACATAGCAGGACTTATCAGATATTTCTGTCTTAACTCTCAATATCAATGGACTTAAATTTCCAAATAGAGGACATAGATTAGATAGTAGTATCAAAAACCAAGATGCATCCATCTAGTATCTATGAGAGACATGTTATCAAATACATTCTATGAAGCTAGAATTAGACTCCTCCCCAAATCACATAGGGACTCCCCAAAGAAAGAGAACTATGAATCAAACTCTTTGATAAACATTAACGCAGAACTTCTTAATAAAATTCTAACTAACCAATTTCAGCAACTAACAAAAAAATCATATGTCATGATCAAATAAGATTCATCTTGGATATGATTTGATTCAATATTCTTGTCAATAAGCCTAATTAATACAAACCATCAGCAGAAGCCGGGACAAGAAACACATGATCGTCAATAGGGATGTAGAAATAGCTTTTAACAAGCTCCAATACAACTTTATGATTAAAAGGTCTGAGAACCTAGGAATGCATTGAACAGTCTTCAATATTAAACTGAGTATGTATATGACAGAGATAATTAGCATTTACCTAAGGGTGAAAGCATGAAGACTTTAACATGAGGAATGAGAAAAGGATGTCCAATCTCTACTACTCTTCAATATGGTAGTGGACTTTCTTGCAAGAGCAATAGACAAGAGAAAAACATAAAGCAGATCCAAATAGGGAAGAAGTAAAACTATCCCTTTTTACAGATGAAATCACCCTTTATTTAAAGGACCCTGTGGATTCCTCCCTCAAGTTAGTAAAGGTGATGCTAACCTTCAGCAATGTAGCAGGATATAAAAACCACAAGAATCAGTAGTTTTTCTCTTACCAACAATGGGAAGTTCCATGCTGAAATCCAAAAAACAATCTCATATACTAGCCCCAAAATCAAATTAAATCTAAACAAAACAACAACAACAAAACTAGGAATTAATTAATTTAACTAAAATTGTGAAAGACCTATATGTGAAAACTTTAAAAATATAAAAATGGAAATTGAAGGAGATTCAAGAAAAGAGGAATTCTTTCAATATTCCTGGTTGGAAGAATTAACATTTTGAAAACTGCAATACTTCCCCTAAACAATTGGCAATGCAATACTAATCAAAATCCTAACAATATTCTTCAATGTAGAAGAGAAAGCAATGCAACTATAATATGGAATTACAAAATTACAGATGAAACAGAATGCTTAGAAATGAATTCATGGACCTATAGTCATCTTACACACACACACACACACACACACACACACACACACACACACACACACACACACAATGGAATTATATTCACCCATCAGAAAGATGACTTTTCACCAGTCTAAGTAAAATGAAAGGTTTGGGAAAATTATATTAAGGGAAAAGAGAAAGGAATGCAGACTCAGTTCAATATAGGTTTCATGGATTCATTTCCTTTATTGTAGCTAGAAGATGCATACAAATCTATAAGTAAACAAGACAGATTCTACCTCGTCCATTAGAATGGCCATTACTAAGAAAACTAACAATAGCAAACGCTAGCATGGATGTAGCCAATTGGGAACTCTATTACACTGTTGGTGGGAAATTAAACATGTTCAACCACTGTGGAATGCAGTAAGGAGTTTCCTGAAAGAGTAAATATAGATCTCCCTTAAGACCCAGTAATTCCCCTCATGGGCAGTAATCCAATAAATAACAAACTAGCTCACATGAAAGCTACCAGCATAACCATGTTCAGGGCTCAGGCCCAGAGTTCAAGGACTGGAAAAAAGTTACCACTCCTGGTATTTGTTTCCGCAAATATGAACCGTTTTATATAAGATACCAAATCAATCTATTTGCAGTAGCTAGATTAGGACTTAAATGTAGTGGGTGATAAAATGGCTCCTTTGTTGAATGTTAGGAAGAGATGTAGGTAATCCATGAAAGGGAGATTTTTTGTTGTTGCTGTTCGAGGGGCTTGAAGTCTGGACTTGGGCACTGTCCCTGAACTCTTCAACTCAAGGTGAGTGCTTTACCACTTGAGCGACAGTGCCACTTCTGGTTTTTTGATGGTTAAATGGAAATAAAAGTTTCAGGGTCTTTCTTGCCCAGGCTGGCTTTGAACCGTAGTCCTTAGATCTCAGCTTCCTGAGTAGCTAGGATACAGCTGTGAGCCACTGGCACGAGGTAAAAATGGGGGATTTTTAGAAAAGAAAATCCACCTCTTCACTTGTGTCTAAACCTCAGATATTACTATTAGAACACTTCACCTTTACCTCATTTCATCAGACATTAGTAAATTTTCTCTTTTCCTTCATGTGGTAATACTGCAGCCAATATCAACTCAGCTGGGGGACTGGATCAATTGTATGGTAATTGCTAGCACCTAATTTAAGAACGTTTACATCAAAAGAAATGAAACCCTATTTTGGAATAATCGTTTTCTCTTTTTATTACAAATCTGTGCTTGATTACTTCTTAATGTTATATTAGACTTTCTAATAAAGTGATGAAATTTTCTTTATTTTCAACCTTCTCCCACATGTGGTCAAATACTTAAGAATTTAAAGATTTGCACTGATAATTCATTAAGCTGACTTTTAAGAAAATATGCATTTCTGGAATTTGGTCTTCTATCTTGTTCTTACATGCACAAGCATTTTATGATTTATTTGTTCTACAAGGAATTCTACTTTCCAATCTTTGTGTGACCAAATTTAGTCTCTCTGATCAGTCTTTCTGATTCTCTCTCTGGAGTCTCATGTGAGTCTGCCTCATAAAAAAATATATTAGTTATCAGCTAAATGACTCTCATCTTCTGTTGTTTGCCTGACTTTATGTAGGCTGTGATAGCAACCCTGCTTGGCTGTGCTTACTGGAGTGTGTGTGTGTGTGTGTGTTTGTGTGTGTGTGTGTGTGTGTGTGTGTGTGTGTGTGTGTGTGTGTGTGTGTGTGTTTGTTTAAGATGTCTAGGATTACTATTCGAGGTAGTAGTTTCTTTGGGCCCCTGTGATCCCCTCGCCTAAAGTCAATGGATTTTTCTCATAAAGATACAAAGAACAACTGATTAAATTCCTGTTAATTGTCTCAAAATGAGGCAATCAGGCATCCTTGCAAAGTCATCAGTAATGCTTTCTAACCACTTACAGAAGTCGTCTATCAAAATGGCTTTTCAAGGTTGACTCTGAAAAATGTTCATTTCCAAGTAGAAACCATAAAGCAGATAACATTCCTGGGATCAGACATTTGGAAGGAAGCTTCCCCTTCCTTCCTTCTCTTATGATAGATCAAACCATAATATTCTTCAGTTGTGGCCAGCCTGGAGCACATATTCCCAAGAACATTCTGTTGTGTAAAAGACGACCAACTTTCAAAATAACGGTGTAAATACTTGTCTACTACAGACTCATTTATCTTGCTTTTATCTGTTGTTATTTTCATTACTTCAAACAGATGGATAATTTATATTGGGATTAGACAAAGGATTAATGGAATAAACATTCACTTTACTTTTATATATCCAATGTAATACACTTAACCGGTAATGGACAAATAAATCCAACTCTAGAAACAATGTCAGGAATATAAAATAAGCCTTAATATGTATAATCTGGCACACATACACCATCATCTACTCAAAAATTCAGTCTCTCTGTAAACATTTATTTGGTATGAAATAATAAAAATTCAAATAATGAATATGACTTTTAAGAATCATCTGAAATAGTAATCGTGTATATAATTGAAAATAATTTTATAGATGTCACCTAGGCAAGAATTTAACATGCATGTAGAAATCAAATTTCCATAATTTAAGCTATATGAGAGGGGTCATACCCTCGTGTACTATGCAGTGTGAATTTTAACACAGTGCTGAACCCTTCCAACTAATACCAATTGTCATGTGCAATAATTTATTATTTGATGTTAAGATGAGTGCTAAGTGTGGAATATACTTTGAATTATTACATTAAAACACAGAAATGAAGCAATAATGATGTTATTGTTTAAATTCTAATGCTTCTCAATTTTACAATTCATAAATATATTATTAAAATTATTTTCACTTTCTTCTTTTCTATAGCTGCTGAAATTAAAGTTATATATTAAACATTCAATATTAAGAAATCAATAATAAGTAAACTATTATTAAAATGATATGCTATTAATCCGTGATTTGAATTATACTTCTAACAAATTGTGATGTAAACAAGTCATTAGAATTAAGGGTGATCATTTTTAAACTTAACAGCTTGTTATTTTTTTTATTTTATTTTTTGGGTCTGATCATGGGGCCTGAACTCTGGGCCTGAACTCTGGGCCTGGGCGCTGTGCCTCAGCATTTCATCTCAAGGCTAGTGCTCTACCACTTGAGACACAGCACCACTTCTGGTTTTTTTCCTCTTTGATTATGTGGTGCTGAGGAATCAAACCCAGGGCCTTAGGCATGCAAGGCAAGTACTCTACCACTGAGCCACTTTGCCAGCCCACAGCTTGTTATTTGTTTCCTAATTGTGTCATTTGTTATTCTTGGTCCAAGTCATCTCTTCATCTTAATTGCTTAGTTTTCTATTTTATTTCTATTGGTTTGCTGATTGTGCATTTTTGTTTTCCCTTTTTAATGACTGACATGAGGCTGAAAATCTGTATGCTAGTTTATTACTTGCTATATTAATGTAAAATTACTGCATTCCATAGATGTTCTACTCTATGATACTACAGTATTTCCCCCACTCCCATCTCCTGTATTGTTGCTCTCATATATTTTATTTTATTTTTTATTTAAATTTTATTGTCAAGGTAATGTACAGGGGGGATATCGTTACATAAGTAAGGTAATTAATTTTTTTTCTAACTTGTTATCCATTCCCCTATTTTTCTCCCTCTTCATTCCTGACGTCCCCCCGCCCAGATTATTTACAACATATTTTCTTGTGAGTACTACTGTTGCATAAGTTCCCCCTTTGTCCTTTGTCTCACCATTTTGTTTTATTTTCCTTTCCGTTTCCCTAGTTCAGATCAACATATTTAAAATACCCAGGGTATCAAAATCCAATACAGTGACTACAGGGATTTAACCATAGGTGGGGAAAACACAAAAGGATAAAAAGAAATCACATGATACATTAAGAACAACAACAACAAAGAACATGTCTTGGAGTTCATTTCACTTGGAATCACCTTATACGATCATATGTACATAGCTATTGAGCTATTCTGCTCATCTACTAAGATTATCCTTGAGGTACACAATAATGCTCCCCTATTACCCAGTAATCCCACTTCTGACCATATAACCAGGTGATCACAAACAAGGCCACAGTAAAGCTACTACTGTGTATCACAGTAATATTTACCAAAAATGACACACACACACACACACACACACACACACACACACACACACACACACACGTACAGATAAACACACGTGGAAAAATATGCTTGCATCACAAAGAATGTGACCACCTCATTTGTAAGGAAATGGAAGATCTTTGAAAAAATCATATTAAGTGAAGTAATCCAGACTTAAAGAAACATAGGTCCCATGGTTTCCCTTATTTGTAATAATTAGTTTACATCAAAGATAATCTCATGTATTTTAAATTGACATTTTGTTCTATGTTGACCCTACAATATTATTGCTATATTGTTTGTTATTATTTCTGAAAATTAGCAGGTATACTTAAAGAATTATATTCATGTCTTCCATTATTGAAGGAAGAACAACTAAAAGAGTAACCACTACTAGGAAGAACAACTCCTACTTACTTAGCTATATTCCTATGTAAGGCCAATGTTGTCCCCTGTATCCTCATGTTGTACATTACAACTCTATACCTGGTGGTAATGTATATCTAGTATATTATGCATTGTAAACTAAATGCCCCAGAAGTTCCACTTTGCTTCACTTTTTTTTAAAAAAATTCTGTCTTACTATTTGAGGATGGTTGTGTGTGTGTGTGTGTGTGTGTGTGTGTGTGTGTGTGTGTGTGTGTATGTGTGTGTGTGTGTGTTTACAAAGATCAGAACATAACATTTTTCTTCATTTCGAATACATCTTTCAGGTCATTGTAAGTTGTGGCTAATGGGAGAAGTCTGTTGTTATTTTAAGGATGAAACAAAGAGATATTTGTGCATATACCACAGTTGTTTATTAGTATATTTGAACACTGAACTTCAATGTATATCTTGGCTGTTGTTGTGAATAGTGTGAATAACAATGAACTACAGATATATTTTCGAGTTACCCAGAGAGAAATAATCACATGATTGGTGGGTCAGATGATATTTCAACTATGATTTCTTTAGAAAACTGCATACTACTTTCTACAAGGAGAATACTAACCTGTATTTTGACCAAAAGTGTTGAAAATTTCCTTTTCTTCACACTCTCACCAACATTATTACCTTTTATTTAAAAGGTAATAAAGGCCAAGTTTTTACTATCTTCAGTACCCCAGACCGGCTTAAGACTGAAATCCAACCTCCTAAATGCTTGAAATTACAAACCTTTACCACCACTCCTGGTTCCTTTGATTTTTTTTTTGATAAAAGTAATAATAGTTATAAAGTAGTATCATAGTAATTTTGAATTACATTTCTCTAATGACTTCTGCTCACAAAGCATTAAGCCAGCACAGAAGTTGTATTAAGGACAACTGCGTAAACCCACTGGTGATATAGAGGGGTTTATGGAAAACAGGTCTATTCGAATTTTTGTCCATTTTTAATCAAGTTTCTGGTTAATCTCACCTTTAATCTCTCTATACAAAAATAATTAATTCATGGTAGTAAAAAGGAAAACATTAAGCAACTCCTAACAGTTTTCAATTTTCAATAACATGATATTGCTTAAATTATTTTCTGTTTATGATTGAGACTGTATAACAATTTAGTTAGACATGTTACATAGCTATATGTATTTTATTTATTTTACATTGATTGCTCTTTCCAAAGCCTGCATGTCTAATTTTGGTTTCTTTCAGTCTTAAGTAGTTCAGATTTCAATCTGAAGAATAAATGGAAGTAAGCAAACAAAAAAATACAGTTCTTCTCATCTGATAATGCCTCTACAAGAATGAGAAAGAGTTCATCATTCTAAGAACCTTTAATTCTTAAGAAAACATTTGTTATAATGCTAATGTTATTACCATTTCAGTGTTGGGAAAAATTGTAATTAAAGGCAGTAAGTGCATGGCCCAAGACACACAGTGTGGAAGGAAATGAGTCAAATTTTCCAGAAGTCTTTCAGCAATACACAAAAAGTAGATAAATTCTCTCCATTCTCTGATACTCTCAATTCAATATTCATACTGTCCAAGGAATAATAGCATAGCAATTATTGCCCATGGTGATTTTTTTCTGTTACATTTTGTCTTCAACACAGACTGTGTTGGTGACATTGGGTTATCATGCACAGAGCTCTCTTCAGAGCTCTGTGAAGAGAGGCAAATTTCTTCTGTCCCATAGTTCCAGTATAGTTTTTTAAAAGTACTAAATATTTTAAATATCATCACTTACTGTATTTTAAGAAATCATGAATGAAAAAATTCACATATAATCACTCCAATATGCTTTAAAATTAGGAGATGATAAAACAGGCCCCTGTGAAGTAAATTTTCTTCTACTATTAAAATTATTCTGAAAGCCTTGTGCTGGTTTGTTACACCTGTAATCCTAACTAATTGGAATACCTAATCAGGAGCCTGAGATCTGTGGATAACTTTTGGAAGCCAATCAGGGCAAAATATATTCATGAGATTATTTTTCAAAAATTTTAATGAACTAGCAAAGGGCCAACAATGGAGATGTAGCTCATATAGTAGCTCACCAATCTAGAGAGAAAGACGTAGCGAGAACTTGAAACCCTGATTTCAAATTCTGAGCATGCCAACACGCAGGAATGCACACACACTCACTTTTTCAAAATATCTTCAATCAGGATTTTGCAGTAATTTCATTGTTAATGATATTACATAGGTAAAATAGGCAAAATAAACTCTTGCATCTCAAAACATTTTTGTTGTAAAAATACTGTACAGAGTAGTTATAGTTACATGATCAAAGTAATAAGTCCATTTCCTATCAAGCATTGTTACCTCCTCCTTTGTTTTTTCCCCACCATTCCTTCCCTTCCACCTCCACAAGTACACTCCTCACACCCCCAAGCCCCACACAATGTCCCCAGCCTAAATTATAAAGTTCGTTTTTCAAAATAATGTCTTGTGCATCTATTGTTATACAATGGGTCAAACTGTATTCCTATTTAAGCATGTTGTTTTTTTCCCTTTCCCTCCCCAAATTAGAGAAGTGTATATACAAGATGCAGATTCACCAACATCAAATAAAGTGAAAAAGGGGGTTATACTGTTGGGGAGGAATGTAAAAAAAAATCACATCGTACATTATAAATATGTGAGAAACAACAGCAAGAAAGAAAAAAAACACTTGTGTCTCTATCTCGGGGTTCATTTAGCTTAACATCAACTTATCTAGTCATATACACATAGCTTTTCAACTTTTCTGCTTATCCCAGACATATACTAGTTATCGCAAATAAGGGATACCATGGGACCTATGTTTCTTTGGACTTGGATTACATCAGTTAATATAATTTTTTTTTCCAAGTCTTTCCATTTCCTAACAAATTGGGCAATGTCATTCTTTCTGACGGAGGCATAGAATAAATATATATACATATATATGTATATATATGTAATATATATATGTGTGTGTGTATGTACACATATACACAGAGAACATTTTCCTTTTTTTGTTTTTTAGAGCAACTTAGTTTTCCACCTTCATCATTTTTTGAAATGTTTTTATTGTGATTAAGTGGTTACATAATTTCCCAAATTTCACAATATTGTGGGATAGTGATGCTTAGTTAAAGTCACAAACACATTCTAACTTTGATGGAGCAAATTGTCTATCATGGTCTACAACATTTATGAGTTCTATGAGCTTTGCAATAGTTATTTCTTCCATATGTATACTTCTTTTGTTTTGAAATATGTATATTTCTTTTGTTTTGCATAGTGTCAGCTGTTCCCTCTTTCCCACTTGTTCCCTCCTTCCCTTCAGTGACATTGAGTTGCTTAGTTCATTTTGGTCAATGTCCAGTGCAGCTGATGGATCTAACTGTTGTATGTTTTTCCCTGATTCCCTCTAGTTCTGTGTCGTCTTCCTGGTTTCACTTCAGTGTGCACATATGGTCAGCAGAATGGGGTTATTTAGTAGTGATTCAATCAGATGAGTGGAAGTTCTTGGTTTCTTAAGTGTTAATTTTGTCATATCACCTTACATTTTGGATTTAACATCCACTTATCACGCAGACCATGTGCTGTTTGTCTCTTTGCTTTTGGCTTAGCTCACTCAACATGATTTCCTGTAGCTTGATTGATTTCCCTGCTAATGCCATTATTTTGTCCTTTCTCTTGACTGGAAAATATTCCGTTGTGTACAGTTACTATAGTTTTTGGATCCATTCATCTCTGGTGGGACATATGGGTTGTTTTCATATCCTGGCTATTGTGAACAGTGCTGTGATAAACATGGAGGTGCATGTGTTCTTGAATATTGGTAACTTTTGTTCAGGATAGATGCCTAGAAGTGGTATGAGTGGGCCATAAGGAACGTCAATATTTAGCTTTCTGAGGACTCACCAGACTGCTTTCCAAAGTGGTTGTGAAAGTGTACATTCACACACACACACACACACACACACACATACACACACACACACACACACACACACACACACACACACACACACACAAAGAACGTTTTCTTGATCCATTCTTCTACTGAGGGGCATCAGGGTTGGTTCCATATCTTAGCTATGGCAAATAATGCTAGAATAAACATTGTTGTGTTGGTTGTTTTAGTATGGACTTGTTTGTGATCATTTGGATGAATGCCCAAAAGTGGGATTGCTGTGTAATAGGGGAGCTCTATGTGGAGTCTTTTGAGGAACCTCCAAACTGCTTTCCAAAGTGGATGTACAAGTGTACACTCACACCAAGAATGCAGTAGGCTTCCCTTCTGGCCACATCCCTTCCAGGATCTGTTGTTGTAAAAATATGGAACGATTCACTAAGTTGCGTGTCATCCTTGTTCAGGGACCATGCTAATCTTCTCCGTATTTTCCAATTTTAGTGTATGTGCAGCCAAATTGAGCACAGAACATTTTTTATATATAAAGTGTAATTGATTTTCTTAAACTAGACAATTCAACAAAAAGTAAGTTAAAAAGAATTGTGAAATTTTAGAACCATGTATTTCTTACATAAGCACACATTTAAGAATAAAGTCAAGATTGACACGCCAAAAACAAAATAATTCCAGATATTTGTTGTTCATGAGATGTGTAGGAAGAGGAATTCAATTATTCTACACAAGGCATCTGTCATAATGTTCATTGCAGCAATTGTTAAGGTTTGTTAAATGTTTTAATGTTCTAAATGTTTCATTTTGGGATTTGCTTATATATGGTAAAATTAAGGCTGTTTGGCAGGTCATAAAATTTTTCAAAGAAGTATATAATTTTTCTGCTAGCATGTACTAGTAAGTATGTTCATTTCAGAGTTTGTAGAAACTTTACTAATGAGAAGTTGCAAAGACTGTGTAAAGAAGCAGAGTGAAGAGCTAAGATTTTAAGTACACAGTTCGGGTTAAATCTTTAGGGCTCCCTTACGTTATATGTTTGTGATGAACAAATAATGATATAAGCCACATACAAATGGTGAAATGAACTATAAATAGTAATCTTAGTGGGTAAATTTAAAGGCTACTCATAGCTTTATCCAGTTTTAAATGTACAAGAATATGAGAAAATAGTAAAATCTACTATGTACATTCAAATACTGAAAACTCTGGTAATTGTTTTTTTTTATTTTAGTAATCATTAATATTTAATTATTGTTTTCTTTATTTATAGCATTTTTTCCTTGTAATATAATACAAATTTTTGTGAGTCGTGATGAAGAGGTACTTTGAGAATATTATTGGGATGCCCATACCATTTTTCATAGGTGGATGTGAAAGTACAAAGAGCAAAACTAAAAACAAAATATTGATTAAAAATTTTATCAAGTAGAGTCTGAATCAGGAGTGTTGATAAATGTCCACGCCTAAAAATCTTAACCCTAAGCTGAAGTAGTGGTATTACAGAATTGAGGCTAAAAAATTGAGAAACAGTGTTTTGTTTTGTTTTTTGTTTTTTTGTTTTGCTTTGGTTTTGTTGGTTGTGGGGCTTGAACTCTGGGTCTTGAGTACTGTCCCTCAGCTCTTCAGTTCAAGGTTAGCGCTATCACTTGATACACAGCACCACTTTCATCTTTCTCTGCTTATGTCATGCTGAGGAATGAAATCCAGGACCTCATGCATGCAAGGCAAGAACTCTACCACTGAGCCACCTTCCCAGCACCTGAGAAACTGTGATTTAAAAAATCATCTGAACAATATTTGCTTTCTGCTTTGGGTATTATAATGAAATATGTGAACACATTTTTATATTTTTTTGAATTGTCATACTTCTAAATTTAATTCATCTTTTTCAAAGTCAAGAAATATTTCTGAGAGTTTGCTTCTGTGAAGAATGTTTTTGCATTTATAATTTCTTCTGAGGCATTTTTATTTTTTATCAAAATCACTTTATATTTTATGTTGATGAGATATCATACATCAAATACCTTGAAATGCATATGTAGAGTCTCAAGGTAGCAATATGAATATTCTCATACACCTCTTGTTTATCTGTTACGCACTTTAAGTATTATGATATTTCTCTCTCTCTTTCACTCTCTCTCATTTCCGATCTTTCTCTTTCATGCTCCATGTCTGCTACTTAGAATTTCTGCTGATGTACTATTATCCTTCAGGGTCCACTGGTTTTGTGGGAACATGATAGGGACCATCAGTTACCCTTGCATTCTTTAAGAGTTATAACAGTGACGTGAAATTATTCTTTGCCATTCTAAATGGCAAAACAACAGATCTAGGAATTCCTTTTCACATTTAGTACTATTATAAATTTTATCTCATACGAATCATTGAGACTATTAAGATTCTTTTAGCCTGGGACCTAAAAATTCTTTTTCTTTTACAAACAACCTTTTTCTTTTAATATCAGTAAGTAACAAAAACAAAGCTATCCTATGGAAAGTAAGATGAAGTTGTTCACAGGGATGAAAAACAAGGTAATGGGGGAAGTGAGTACAAAGCATACCCCTCATATAGCACAGATACTTAGAGCAGCAGTTTATCATGTACACTTTGTGATAAGGACAATGTGCTGGGAACTCTAGATTAAATCACTGAACACCTGATATATATACACATATATTTATATATGTATATTTATTTACATATGCATATATGTGTATATTGGCCCATATATGTAAACATGAATGTTACTCTACACACAAATACACACATACGTACACATATGTACACATGCACAAATGGAAAAAGACACATATATAGCCAACACAAGTTTCACTAATTGTTGAATATGCCTTAGACAGAATGCTTGGAAACAAATGTGTTGAAGATGTATTTGTCTCTAAGAGTTCTTTTACCACTCCTCTTATATCTTCCAACTGGTAGGTTTAGAGATATTCGACTTGAAAAATCGCAGTGCAAGTGATAGCAAGTCACTCGGAAATCTCAAAAAGTATAGGTCATATGGTATCTCCCTGCTCCCCATGGAATGCTTGCTCTTGTAGACACTCTCAACAGCCAAATTAGTAGGACAATATCCTTGTTAAGAATAAAGTTATAAGGCTTTAAATGGCATCCTTACTTGGGCTCTTTTCCAACAGCCAGCATCAATTCCTAAGCAGATGAGTGACGCCCCAGAAGACTGGAGCACAGGTCAAAATTTAACTAACACATATGAAAAGTCTAAAGTGAAAAATGCTGACTTAGGTTGTGCCGATGTCCTGGCCAGAAAATGAGAAAAAAAGAAAGTTTTTTATGTATTAAAATTTGAGAATAATTTGTATCCTGTCAATAAATGTATAGAACACAATTATACCAACTGACAAAAGATGATGTGCATTTCATTTATGTGCTTTTGGACATGGAAAGTGTTTTTAAGTGTGTCTACACAAGTAGAATCAGCATGAAGCAAGCCAGCATTTCTTCATTTAAGACACAAGGAAAGGATACAGGTTAACCCATTGTAACAATGAGATTTGCAAGATACTATTAGAGGGGGATGGACGGAGGTGTTGGGAATGTGTGAAGGTAAGGAATATTAGGGGGAAAAAAAGGAGGTTGTAAAAATGCTCAATAAAAATGTACTCATTACCTTATTTATGTAACTGTAACCTCTCTGTACAGTATCTTTACAATAAAATATATATTAAAAACATACAAGGAAAACTGTACTTATAGCAAGTTGTATTTGTCACTCAATATAAGTAAGGTATTGGTTTTAGGAGCACAGGCATACTAAAATTTTGGAAGCTCAAATTCTTTACATAAACACAGTATATTATTTTCATTAGAATCTGCCCACAACCTAGTGCAGTGTAATTTCTGTGAAAATTTTTACTACATTCTATGTTTGTAATGGAAAATAAAATATATTCAATATCAACAGATACAAATTTATTTCAGATAATTTTTGTCTGCATTTTGCGGATGGAATTGCGAGAGCTAATTTGAAAAGCACAAATTTAATCACCAAGAGCTGTCTTCAAGATGTAACAAAGATCTAATACAGCATCATTGAATGGTATGGGACTCTAAGGAGAAGTACTTGAATTGAAACATTATCAGAAAGTGTAAGCACGCAAAGACTATTTAGAAATGCAGCTGCTAGATTTCTCATGGAGAGCTTTTATAACATTTTGTGAAACAGAAGTCAGAAACTCATGGAAGTGTAGACAATTTTCCTTCATCTTTCTGTCAATCTTGGCCATTATCAATCATAGAATAGCTAATCTAGAATAATCCTGTAATAAGGAAATATTTATGAGAAGTGGGGAAGATGGTGAAGGAGAAAGTGTAGGCTAAACAATCTCTCGCATAGAAAGCAGTTTTAGTGTCCCAGCGAACAGTACTAGGCTAGAGTATCACACCAAGTGTGCCATCAAAGTACAGAGTTTGGCTAGAGAGGGAAAATCCAGGGAAGGAAACACATTTGTGCCGTTGCTGTAGCCATGGCTGAGGCAGCTTTGGTGACAGTCATAGCCACCCCACCATACCTACAACAGAGAGGCTCCAGCACAGAGGCACCAGACACAGTGGGTGAGCAGATTCAACTCAAAAACAACTGAAAATGAGCAAATGAGTTAAACCATCTTAACAGGCCCATATCAAGCATTGAAATAGAAAAAGCAGTAAGAGATCTCCTGTCTAAGAAAAGCCCAGGACCACATGGATTTACAGCGGAATTCTACAAGGCTTGAAAGCAGAGCTCATACCAATACTCCTCCAACTCTTCAAGGAAATTGAAAGAGAAAGTTCACGACCAAACTAAATCTGTGAAGCCATCATAACCTTCATCCCAATACCAGGCAGGAACTCATCAACAAAAGAAAATGATACATCCATTACTTTGATGAACATTTATGCCAAACATCTCAACAAAATTTTGGCCAAACAATTCAACAATTCATCCAAAAAATTACATACCATGATCAAACAGGATTCAATTCAGGGATGCAAAGCTGGTTCAATATACACAAATCAATTAATTAACACCACTTTATGATGAAGTTTCTTGATAAACTAGAAATCCAGGGAACATTAACAATAAAATAAAGACTGTATATGACAAACCTGCAGCCAGCATTATACTTAATGGTCAAAAAGTAAAGACATTTCCTCATAACTCAGGAACGAGACAAGGACGTCCACTCTCTCCACTTCTCTTCAATTTACTATTAACATGCCTAGCTACAGCAGTAAGAAAAGATGAAAACATAAAAGGGATCCAAACAGGGAAAGATGAAGTAAAACTCTCCCTCTTTGCAGATGACATGATCTTATATTTAAAGAATCCCATGGATTCCACTCCCAAATTACTCATGCTGATTCAAAACTATGGCAATGTATCAGGGTATAAAATTAACCCTCAAAAATCAGTGGCTTTTCTGTATGCCAACAATTAGAAAAGCGTGGCTGCAATCAGAAAAGCAACTCCATTCTTAATAACCCCCCAAAAAATAGAATACCAAAGAATTAACTTAACCAAAGAAGTAAAGGATCTCCATAATGAAAACTTTCAAAACCTAAAAAAGGAAATCAAAACAGAACGTAGAAAGTGAATAAAATCCCTTGATCCTGGATTGGAAGGATTAAGATCGTGAAAATGGCAATATTTTCCAAGGCTATCTACAAATTCAATGCAATACCTATCAATATTTCAATCTCATTCTTCAAGGAAATAGAAGAGGTAATCCAAAAAGTCATATGGAATGATAAAAGGCAATGAGTAGCATAAGCAATCCTTAACAGAAAGAACAGTGCTGGAGTAATATCAATACCAAATTTCAAACTCAACTACCAAGCCTTAGCAAACAAAACAGCTTGGTACTGGCACAAGAACAGACCTCAGGACCAATTGAATAGAATTGAAAATCCAGAAATGAGCCTACACACCAATAGGCACCGAATCTTTGATAAAGGAAATAAAAAATAGAATGGAAGAAAGACAGCCTCTTCAGTAAAAGTGCTGGCAAAATTGGTTAATCACTCATAGAAAACTAAAGCTATATCCTTATATATCATCCTGTACCGAATCAACTCCAAATGTATCAAAGACCTCGGAGTCAAAGCAGACACCCTGAATACATTACAGGATGGAGTAGGACATACCATAGGTCTCCTGTGTAGAGGCGGAAATTTTCTTAATAGAGACCCAGAAACACAACAAATCAAAGAAAGGTTGGATAAATGGGATTGTATGAAATTGCAGAGCTTCTGCATGGCAAAGGACATAGCTAGCAAGATCAATAGAAAGCCCATGGATTGGGAGAAGATCTTCGCTAGCCATACAATAGACAAGGGTCTCATATCTAAAATATATGTGGAACTCAAAACATTAAATCCCCCAACAACAAATCCTAAAAGAAACAACTTCCCAGTAAATAAGTGGACTAAAGACTTCAAGAGAAACTTCCCCGAAAAGGAAAGAAGGAAGGCCAATAGACACATGAAGAATTGCTCAACCTCCCAATCCATAAAAGAAAAGCAAATCAAAACAACATTGAGATACCATCTCACCCCATTTAGAATGGCTATAATCGAGAACTCTAATAACAACAGATCGTTGAGGGGATGTGGCCAGAAGGGAACCTTACTGCATTGTTGGTGGGAGTGAAACTTGTTCAATCACTTTGGAGGAGTATGTAGGTTCCTCAAAAGATTCCACCTA
Organism: Dipodomys spectabilis; assembly: GCF_019054845.1. Classification (NCBI taxonomy): domain Eukaryota; kingdom Metazoa; phylum Chordata; class Mammalia; order Rodentia; family Heteromyidae; genus Dipodomys; species Dipodomys spectabilis. The sequence goes on along the minus strand of NW_024870828.1, from coordinate 833,118 downwards.
GAACTTCCCTATGACCCAGCAATCTACTTTTTGAGCATTTACCCAAATGATCACAAACAAGACCATACTAATGCTACCAACACAACTATATATATTGCAACTTTATTTACCATAGCTAAGATATGGAATCAACCCAGATGCCTCTCAGTAGATGGATGAATCGAGAAAATGTGGTATTTAACCAAGTCCTAATCTTAGAGAGGGAAATGGTTTGGATAGAATGATAGGAGAGAGATTACAAAAAAAAGAACAAGAAAAAATGGAAAAAACAAAATTTAAATTTAAGTAGTGAAAGACTTAAAAATTATGTAATTTTAAACAAATGATATTGAGAGAAGAAAAGGATAAGATGAGAAAAGGGATAGATTGTAAGGAGAAATGAAAACTAAAAAATAAAAATTCTTAAAATTAGTTACTTGGCGGCTGGGAAGGTGGCTCAGTGGTAGAGCACTTGCCTTGCATGCTCGAGGACGTGGGTTCGATTCCTCAGCACCACATAAGAATAAAGCCGGAAGCGGCTCTGTGGCTCAAGTGGTAGAGCGCTAGCCTTGAGCTGAAGAGCTGAGGGACAGAGGAGATAAAAAAGCACACACACACACACACACACACACACACACATGTATGCACCTAAAATAAACATTATGGGAGGAGAATAAGATTAATAGAAAACAATTTTTAAAAGTAAAAAATTTTAAAAAGGTTCAAATAAGAGTTCTTTGATTGCAACAATGAGATGTACAATTCATTATGTCGAAAAACTAAATTAACAACTTTGGTGGGGGGTGGGGGAGGACCGGACAGGGGGAAGGGAGAAGTATGGGAAGGGATGGGAAGGGGAAACAACAAGGAGGCAAAAATGCTTGATAAGAAATATACTCGTTATCTTGCCCATGTAATTGTGACTCCTCTGTACTGTATTCTCACAATAAAAAATAAAATTAAATTTAAAAAAAGAATTCTTTGATTTTTTTTGGGGGGGGGATGGGGGCAATGGGACGATTGTGTATCTCCCGTGTCCATAACCAGTCTCTTGGTGGAGTCTCTGGTGTCTGGTTTTCCTTTGGCTTGATTGTTTTCTTAAGTCACTTTGTTTGAGCAGGAAGAAAAATGGTTTACCTAACCCATTGTTTTGTGATCCTCCTCCCAGGCTAGTTCAGTGGGAGGTAGATTTGCTTTGAGTATCCCAAAAGAGGGAGATGGGAGTTTCCTCTAGTTTGGAGTTGCTGTGATGAGACTAGGTTATGGGTAGAGTTGAGGCCTTTCAGCAATCAGTAGCTTTTCCTTGCTGGGCTAGCTCTTGAGACTCTCAGAGAGCCCAGTTTAGAGCCATTCTAAGGGTTTATGTTTACTGAGTTTTAATTGTTTGTCTAGGCTGCTGTAGGGAGAGGCAACCTCTGGCTCTGTTTACACAGTGATGAAAGTCACTCTTCAGGGGGCAGATTTTAATCTGTCTGGGTTGGTTGACTTTCCCCTGGGTGGAACTGAGCCTGGCAGGTCAGGGAAGGTTCCTGTGACCTGCTAAACTACTCTTTAGTTTTCTTCCAAGGCCTGAGTTGGAGCTAGTTGCTCAGCCTGGCCTTTGTTAGTATCAAAGACAGAGATCTCCAGTGGTAGGAGGCATCCAGTGGTAGGGGGCGTCCTTCCCTCCTCTGCTCCCTGAGAAGGAATGAGGAGATCAGGGTTCTACTCATGCCAGAGTCTTGTTCCTGGGCAGTTTCTGGTCTGTGATCTGCAGGATGAAGATATCTGCTCCTTGTCAGTTCTTGCTTGTGTTGGGTAGAATCTGCTTGCCCACCACATCTGGCGCCTTTGTCCCAGATTCTCTCTGTAGTTATGGCTGATACGAGTGTCTCTGCTACCAACTCTGACACTGCAGCCATGGCTAGCCGCATGTGTTCAGATCTGTTTCCTTGCTTGGATTTTCCCTCTGTGCAAACTCTCTGCATTGAGATGACACACTTGGTGTGACTCTGTAGCCTAAGACTGTTCACTGGAATACTATAATGCTTTCTATGGGAGAGCTTGTTTAGCCTTCAGCTTCTCCTCTACCGTCTTCCCCTGAATCTCATGATTTTTTTATGAGTGTTTTTTTTTTTTTAGGGAAAAATGTCATTGGTGTTTATATTTTGTGTTAGCATAAAATAAGCCTACTATTGTCTTAATTTAATAAAATAAAATTCTCTGGCTGGGCACCAGAGGCTCATGCTTGTAATCCTAGCTACTCAGGAGGCTGAGATCTCAGTTCAAAGACAGCCCAGGCAGGAAAGTCTGTGAGACTCTTTTTTTTATTGATTTTTGATTTATTTTTTTATTTTTTTAATTTAATTTAATTTAATTTGTGAACATACTGTACAGAGGGGTTACAATTACATGGGCAGGATAATGCGTACATTTCTTACCAAGCATTGCAGCCTCCTCCTTTGGTTTACCCTTCGCATCCCTTCCCAGCCTCCCCCCTCTCCCCCAATCCCAATCCTTCTCCTTCCCCCCTTTCCCCCTCCCCTCCCCCCGCACACCAACGTTGTAAAGCTCGTTTTGGACATGACAACTTGTACCTCTCATTGTTGCAACAGGTCCACCTGTATCCTTAAACAACTGAGACTCTTATCTCCAATAAGCCACTAGAAAACCAGAAGTGGCGCTGGGACTCAAGCAGTAGAGTGCTCACCTTGAGCTGAAGAGTGTAGGACCAGCGCCGAGGCCCAGAGTTCAAGCCCCACGACCAACCAATTAAACAAAACAAAACAACAACAAAAAAAAAAAACTCTCTGATTCTATGACAGCATAAATTTTGTGGGGAATGGTTAAGACCAGGTTGCCATTCTAAAATCTATATATATATCACCCCCCAAAAAAGATGAACAATTGGAAATATATAGCAGGAAACTTATAAATCTTAATGGACTAACAGTCTGTCAGTTTGTCTTAACTTTTTATCAAAAATGAAAGTAATACTTGATAATATTTTCTTAAGGCATTTAAATTTCTTTGACCTTGACATTTAAGATTCAGTTTAAAAAGAAATTCAACAGGTGACAGTGTTTTCTCCTTACTTTTCCAAAGAAATGATTATTTCAACAGTATAGTGTATAGCACAATATAATCAGAAAGCATTTGTTAAGGAAAAAAATTCCCATTTTTGTTTTGCTTGTCTGGATTTAAAGCTGCATACCACATCTTACCCACACTATTGTCTGTCTTCTCATTTGAAACATTTCAGTAAATGCGTCAGCCACCAAAGTTTTACAAAATAGCATGCTTTCATTCATTGTGCTTTCCAAAATATATCTCACAAATGCCAACAACAAAACACAACTTGAAACATCTGTGGATTTTTCTATTTATGGTGCAAAGTAATCACTTTCCATAATTCTTAGAACCAGTTCTTCACAGGCATTAAATGCTCTTTCACTTCCATGCTTTAGAAGAGCAGCATGTAACAATGGTGTACTTGTTAATTTGTTCGCCACATCTGGTTTGTTTACAGCAAGTACTGTCTTCATGGAAGATGGTAATAGATGAGTTCTGCAATTATGTACTTTAAAAGGGCTCTGAGTTGGGGATAAAGAATATCCATTTATGTGACTAAATATTTATTTTTTTATTTTTTTAATTTTATTTTATTTTATTTGAGAACATACTGTACAGAGGGGTTACAATTACATGGGCAGGATAATGCATACCTTTCTTACCAAGCATTGCAGCCTCCTCCTTTGTTTACCCTTCACCTCCCTTCCCAGCCTCCCCCCTCCCTCCCACCCAATCATACCCCCCCCCCACCGACATTGTAAAGCTGGTTTTGACATGACATTTTGTACTTTTCATTGTTGCAACAGGTCCACCTGAATCCTTAAACGACTTGTTTGTCCCCATCTCCTCCACATGTTATACTGACATCAAATATAGTGAAAGCGGGGGTTACACTGTGGGGGAGGGACATACAAAGCAACAAGGAAATAATCTTATAAATGCGTTAGAAACACATGCATGAAAGAAACAAAAACATTAAAATACATATTTGAGGTTTTGTTTTCCTAACATCACATTATCAGACTTTTTCCGCTTGACTCATACCTATACTAGATATTGCAAATAAGGGAAACCATGGAACCTATGTTTCTTTGGGCCTGGCTTACTTCACTTAATATAATTTTTTCCGAGACTTTCCATTTCCTAACAAATGGGGAAATGTCATTCTTTCTGATGGAGGCATAGAATTCCATTGTGTATATATACCACATCTTCTTGATCCATTCATCTACTGAGGGGCATCTGGGTTGGTTCCATGTCTTAGCTATGGTAAATAATGCTGCAATAAACATAGTTGTGCTGGTAGCTTTAGTGTGGCCTTGTTTGTGATCATTTGGGTAAATGCCCAAAAGTGGGATTGCTGGGTCATTGGGGAGCTCTATGTGGAGTCTTTTGAGGAACCTCCATACTGCTTTCCAAAGTGGTTGAACAAGTTTACATTCCCACCAACAATGAAGTAAGGTTCCTTTCTGTCCACATCCCCTCCAGCATCTGTTGTTGTTAGAGTTCTTGATTTTTGCTGTTCTAACTGGAGTGAGGTGATATCTCAATGTTGTTTTGATTTGCATTTCTTTTATGGCTAGGGATGTTGAACATTTCTTCATGTGTCTATTGGCCATCCTTCTTTCTTCTTCAGAGAAGCTTCTCTTTAAGTCTTTCGCCCATTTACTTATTGGGCAGTTGTTTCTTTGAGGATTTGTTGTTGGGTGGTTTAATTTTTTGAGTTCCAAGTATATTTTAGATATGAGACCCTTGTCCGTTGTATGACTAGTAAAGATCTTCTCCCAGTCCGTGGGCTTTCTATTGATCTTGCTAGCTATGTCATTTGCCCTGCAGAAGCTCTGCAACCTTATACAATCCCATTTGTCCAGCCTTTCTTTGATTTGTTGTGTTTCCGGGTCTCTATTCAGAAAATTTCGGCCTGAGCCAAGGAGACCCAGGGTTTCTCCTATTCCATCCTGTAATGTTTTCAGAGTGTCTGCTTTGACTTCAAGGTCTTTGATCCATTTGGAGTTGATTCTGGTGCAGGGTGATATATAAGGATCTAGCTTTAGTTTTCTACATGTAGTTAACCAGTTTTGGCAGCACCATTTACTGAAGAGGCTGTCTGTCTTCCATTCTATTGTTTTAGCTCCCTTATCGAAGATTAGATGGCTATAGGTCTGTAGGTTCATTTTTGGGTTTTCAATTCTATTCCATTGGTCCTGAGGTCTGTTCTTATGCCAAGACCAAGCTGTTTTGATTACTATGGCTTTATAGTAGAGTTTGAAATTTGGTATTGATATTCCTCCAGCAGTGTTCTTTCCGTTGAGGAGCGTTTTTGCTATTCGGGGTCTTTTATTGTTCCATATGAATTTTTGGATTGCCTCTTCTATTTCCTTGAAGAATGAGGGTGGAATTTTGATAGGTATTGCGTTGAATTTGTAGATAGCCTTGGGAAGTATTGCCATTTTCACGATGTTAATCTTTCCAATCCAGGAGCATGGGGGGTTTTGCCATTTTTTAAGTTCTGTGTTGATTTCCTTTTTCAAGATTTTAAAGTTTTCATCATAGAGGTCCTTCACTTCTTTAGTTAAGTTAATTCCTAGGTATTTTATTTTTTGTGGGGCTATTACAAATGGAGTTGCTTTCCTAATTTCAGCCACAGTTTTCTCATTGTTGGCATACAGAAAAGCCATTGATATTTGGGGGTTAATTTTATAACCTGCTACTTTGCCAAAGTTTTGAATCAGCTTGAGTAATTTGGGAGTGGAGTCTATGGGATTCTTTAAATACAAGATCATGTCATCTGCAAAGAGGGAGAGTTTTATTTCTTCTTTGCCTATTTGGATCCCCTTTTTGTCTGCATCTTGTCTTATTGCTGTAGCTAGGCATTCTAATACTAGATTGAAGAGGAGTGGAGAGAGTGGGCATCCTTGTCTTGTTCCTTAGTTAAGAGGAAATGGCTTTAGTTTTTCACCATTGAGTATAATGCTGGCTGTAGGTTTGTCATATACAGACTTTATTGTATTGAGGAATATTCCATGGATTCCTAATTTTTCCAAAACCTTCATCATAAAGGGGTGTTGGATCTTGTCGAATGCTTTTTCTGCGTCTATTGAGATAACCATGTGGTTCTTATCCTTGCTCCTGTTGATGTGATGAATAATATTAATTGATTTGCGTATATTGAACCAGCTTTGCATCCCTGAAATGAATCCTGTTTGATCATGGTGTATGATTTTTTGGATGAATTGTTGAAGTCGGTTGGCCAAAATTTGGTTGAGAAGTTTTGCATCAATGTTCATCAAAGAAATGGGTCTATAGTTCTCTTTTTTGATGAGTCCTTGCCTGGTTTTGGGATGAGGGTTATGATGGCTTCATAGAATGTGTTCGGTAGTTGGCGGAGAATTGGTGTGAGCTCTGCTTTGAAGGCCTTGTAAAATTCTGCTGTGAAACCATCTGGTCCTGGACTTCTCTTAGCTGGGAGGTCTCTTATTGCTGTTTGTATTTCAATGCTTGGTATGGGCCTGTTAAGATAGTTTGTCTCATCTTGGTTTAGTTTTGGCATGTCAATATTTGCTAGGAAGAGGTCCATTTCTGTCAAGTTCTCAAACTTATTAGCATAAAGTTTTGAGAAGTATTCCCTTATAATGTTCTGAATCTTGCTTGTTTCCGTGGTGATGTTTCCATTCTCATCTCTGAGTTTATCAATTTGGGTGTGTTCTCTTCTTTTTCTGATAAGATTTGCTAAGGGTCTGTCAATTTTGTTAAGTTTTTCGAAGAACCAACTCTTTTTTGTTGATTCTTTCTATAGTTTTTTTGGATTCTAATTCATTTAATTCTGATTTAATTTTGATTATTTCTTTCCGTCTACTGGATTGGGGTTTATCTTGCTGCTCTTTTTCAAGGAGGTTTAGATGTGTCATTAAATTGTTAGTTTCAGATCTCTCCAATTTGTTGATGTAGGAGCTCAGAGCTATAAACTTGCCTCTGAGTACTGCCTTTGCTGTGTCCCAGAGGAGCTGGTATTTTGTGTGTTCATTTTTGTTGAATAGCATGAACATTTGAATTTCCTTTCTAATCTCTTCCATGACCCACTCATGATTCAGCAGTGTGTTGTTCAGCCTCCAAGTGGTACCGGACTTTCTTTGGTGGCTTTTGGTGTTGAGTTCTAACTTTATTCCCTTGTGGTCAGAGAGAATGCAAGGTATAACTTCAATGTTTCTGAATTTAGACAAGTTTGCTTTGTGGCCTAAAATGTGGTCTATTTTAGAAAACGTTCCATGTGCTGCTGAGAAAAACGTGTATTCTGATGCTGCTGGGTGAACTCTTCGGTAGATGTCTGTTAAGTCTAGTTGATCTATGCAGCTGTTTAGATCTGCGGTTTCTCTGTTGAGTTTTTGCCGAGTTGATCTATCTAGTGGGGAGAGTGGTGTGTTAAAATCCCCAACAATTAATGTCTTTGGATCTATATGGGATTTGAGGGAAAGTAGTGTTTCTTTGATAAATTTGGGTGTACCATTGTTTGGCGAATAGATATTTAGAATTGTAATATCCTCCTGAAGGAGTGTTCCTTTAATTAGTATGTAGCGACCTTCTTTATCTCTTCTCATGAATTTTAATTTGAAGTCTATTTTATCTGATATTAGGATTGCAACTCCCGCCTGTTTATGGGGGCCGTTTGCTTGGTAGATTTTGTTCCATCCTTTAACATTGAAAATGTGTTTGTTTTTACGGGCAAGATGTGACTCCTGCAGGCAGCAGATAGAAGGGTCTTGTTTTTTAATCCAACTAGACAGTCTATGTCGCTTAATTGGAGAGTTCAGTCCGTTAACATTAATAGATAGGACTGAGAGGTATTTGGGAGTTCCTGCCATGTTATCTACCTTCTTGGGGGCTGCGAAAACTGGGTTCTTCCTATGGTTCTTGGATTCTCAGTTTGGGTGCAGTTTCTTGGCCTTTATTGTGGTCTTGTTGGTTTTCTATGTGTAGGACATCTTTAAGAATCTTTTGTAGGGCTGGTTTGGTGGAGATGTGTTGTTTCAATTTTTCTTTGCTATGGAAGGTTCTTATTTGGCCTTCAGTTATGAAGGAGAGTTTAGCTGGGTACAGTATTCTTGGTTGATAGTTGTTTGTTTTTAGGGCATGGCATACATCATTCCAGGCTCTTCTTGCTTTGATTGTCTCTGCTGAGAAATCTGAGGTGATTCTAATTGGTTTCCCTTTATAAGTGATTACCCTTTTCTCTCTGACAGCTTTAAGGATCTTTTCCTTGTTCTGAGTTGATCCTGTGTGGATTATAATGTGACGGTGGGATGTCCTATTCTGGTCTGGTCTATTTGGGGTTCTAAAGGCTTCTTGTATCTGGACAGGCTTATCTTTTTGCATGTTTGGGAAGTTCTCTGCTAGGATCCTGTTAAACAGATTTCCTAGACCATTAACTTCTGTTTCTAGGTGCTCCTCTACACCCATTATCCTTAAATTAGGCCTTCTGATGGTGTCTTCCAGGTGTTGGATAGATCTATCATATTTCTTGGACTTGTCTTGGATGGTTGTATGTTCTTTCTCTATAATATCTAGGCTGTCTTCAATCCCTGAGATTCGATCTTCTGCATGGTCTAACCTGCTGTCAAGACTCTCTACTTTGTTTTTTGATGGCTTCAAGTTCTTTGTTGAAGCTCTGTTTTAGGTCTTGTATGAATTTCTTTACTTCCTTAATTTGGTGTTCAGTGTTTGTCCTCAAATCACTTAGTTAATTGGTTATGGTTTCTTTGGGCTCCCATTCCTTCTGTTGGGTTCCATTCAGCATTCCCTTTGTGGTCTCCCTAACTTCCTTCAGCTCTTTGTTAATGGATTCCATGAATGCCTTTAGTGATCTTTGTGTGTTCTCTACCTGGTCTCTCAATTCCTGTATTACTCTTTGATTAGCTTCCTCCCGTTCGTGGGATTCCTGCAGATCTCTTTGAGTGTTCTCAGCCTGCTCACGCCATTCCTCTCTTTCTCTTTGAGTAACCTCAAGTTTTTCACGGAAATCCTGTATCAGTTTTTGAGTAGCTTCCTCACGCTTATGACATTCCTGTATAAAATTCTGGGATGCCTCCTCTCTCTCCCTATCACGCTCATACAGAGTCCTTTGTATGTTGTCAAACTTTTCATTTATCATGTTTGCCAGCAGTGTTTGTAGAGCTGTTTGGGAACTCTCCTCTGGATTATTCATTATCTGTTCTAACCCCTGATTATCAGGATTGGGAATTGAGATACCCGAATTTGCCATTTTTCTTGTGTTTTTCCGGCTTACTCTGCCCATTTGAGATGAAGATAGCACCAGTTTTGTGCTAGAACACTATCTTAAGGCAACCATCAACCAAAGTTTGCATTTGTACAGTCAATAGTCTACAGATACAATCTAGTTCAACAGATACATCTATTCGACATCAAACAACTATATGTTAAAGGACTTCGAACCGCAGAGAAGAATTTGGAAAACCAGAAATTATTAGGGTTAGGGAGAGATGTGGGTAAAAAATAGGAATAGATTGGTGTGGGGAGGCACAGGGAGAGTTAACTATGTCCTAATCACAATGCAGGAAATAGGTTGGGTAGGATGTAAGTAGAGAGAGAGAGGAAAAGAAGAAAGGGAAAGGGCAATGAAAAGAGACCAGAAAAAAAAATAGAAACGTAAAAATTAATGTTATTTTAGAGATTAAAAGACCATCTATTTATAGAGGAATATGAATATGTTGAGAGAAAGGGAGCGACATAGAGGAGATGAGAAATACTTTAAAAAAATGCTTAAAATATTATATAGGTATAAAGAGGTAGTACTGCTATTAATGAATTTAAGTCTCAGAGGTTTTGAATTGAGTAATAAGTTTGTGGATTAAGTGTGTACACAATGGGGGATAGGGTCTACTGGTTAACTACGGGTTTATCTGAGGATGTGCAGGACAAGAGTTAAGTCACATAAAGATGAACAAAGAGGAAAAGATGGAAAGGATAGGAAAGTGAGAAGAAAAGATCAGAAGTTCAGTAGAGCTAGAAAAAAAACAAAAAGATAATTAAGAATGAAAGAAAAAGAGAAAGAAGACAAGAAAAGAAAAGAAAACACACATTCACGTATTCCTAAAATAAAAATTATGAGGAGAGAGGAAAAAAAAAAAAGTTAATGGAAAACAATTATTTTTTCAGAAGAGGCAAAAATTAAAGATTAATAAAAGTTTTAGAAAAGCAAAAAAAAATTTTATATATATATATAAGGTAACAAAAAATGAAAAAAAACAAAACAAGAAAAAGAAAAAAAAGAAAAGAAGAAGAAGAAAAAAAAGTTCTTTGATTTTTTTTTTTTTTTTGGGAGGGGTGGGAAGAGTCCTGTATCTCCCTTTTGTCTGTAATGAGAGTCTGGTTGGAGTCTCTGGTCAGCTTGAGGTCCTGTGGCTTGATTGGTTTCTTAAGTCAGTTTGTTGGAACAGGCAGAAAAATGCTCTGCTTTACCCAAGATTTTCAGATCCCCCTCCCAGGTTAGTTTACTGGGAGGGTGATCTGCTTTGAGAATCACAAAAGAGGGGGATGCAGTGATGAGGCTAGGTTCTGGGTAGAGTTGAGGCCTTTCAATGAACAGTAGCTTTTCCCTGGGGCTATTTTGTGAAAAAAAACTCACAGCACCCAGCCTGGAGCCATTCTCAGGGTTTCTGTTTTTCAATTGATTGTGGTGGCTGCTAGAGGGCGGGGCAGCCTCTGGCTCTGGTTACCCGGTGAGGAGAGCCACTCCAATGGCTGGCGCCTGAGCTGGGTGACTTTTCCCTGGATGGAACTGAGTCTGTGAGGTCACTTCGCCGTTAAGTTCTTGTGACCTGCTAAATGACTAGTTTTATTCCAAGGCCTGAGCTGGAGCTAGCCGCTCCTCCGAGCTTTGTCTGTATCCAAGATGGAGATCACCGGTGCTGGGGGGGGAGGGGTGGCCTTCCCTCCTCTGCTCCCAGAGAAGGAGTGAGGAAGTGGGGCTTCTACTCACACAGAGTCTTGGATCCCGGGTCGTCTCTGGTCTGCAAAGTGCAGGATGAAGTTGTCTGCTCCTTGTCGGTTCTTGCTGGTGTTGAGTAGAATCCGCTTGTCCACTGCGTCTGGCTCCTTCGTCCCGGACTGCGTCTCAGGTATGCCTCCGCGGCGGTGGTCGCCGCTGCGACCCTGCCGCCGCAGCGGCAGCTGCTCAGATGTGTCTGCTTGGCTTCCCCTCTCTTGACTAACTCTCTGTCCTGTGATGGCACACTTGGTGTGATTCTCTGGCTTGGGACTGTTCACTGGAACTCTGAAACTGTTTTATATGCAAGAGCTTGTTCAGATTCCAGCTTCTCCTCCGCCATCTTCCCGGAACCGTGACTAAATATTTAAATTAAATCCTATAATGTATACTCCTTCAATTTTCTGGCTAAGATGTTCTACAATCTAGGTATTTTTTAAAAGAAATATTGTACGTTGTTTCCTTGGTGACAAGGTAAGTGGAAGACATACTATTTTCCTATACCATGGCCATCTGAAATGAGATGGATGTACTTAGGTTAACATAAAGAAATTTGGGGACAGCATTAATGTTTGAATCTTGGATGGAATTTGATTGGGAATTGTGACAGGCTTTCATAGTATGAGAAGAAAAACAAAAGACCATACTAATACTTTTATCTGCCACATTGTTTTAATAGTTTATTCAAACACACACATATTAACACACAGATACACATTATGAAGACCCAGTTAGTTTGCAAGAAAATATTTTAATACAAATTCCATAAAATATTTAGTCTGCTGAGATCTGATTAGAGTTTATAGAAATATCTAGTGGCTTCCACCCCTGGACAAGTTATTATCATTGGTGAAGATGTTGCCACTTCATTTTAGAATACCCCAGGAAGACCTATGTGTTTAAGCGAAATGACATTCCAATTCCTCCCAGACTGTGGAGTTCTTCTGGAGATTAAGTTCTTCAGAGTGAAACACATGAGAAAATAGACTCTCATCTTCTTTCTTCTTTTATCTTTTAATCATTCTACGTAAAAAACATTTCTCTTTGACATTCTCTTGGCACTGGCCCCCAAAGCAATAAAACCAGCTAAACATACACTGAAATATTCAATCTTGTAAATCTGAGTAAGGTAAGCCTTTCTGCTTAATAAATTGACAATATCACTTATTTTGGTAGGTTATAAAGCTAACCCAACGTTCTAGTCTTTCTAACAATGTAGAGTACATTAAAATATGCTTCATTATAAAATATCTAACTCCATGTTGTATATTGTGTTTTTTTATTCTGTTGATCCTAGCGCTTACAATCAGGACCTAACTGTAAAACTGTTTGCAATAAATAATCACATTACTTTTATGATTCCATAATTTAACTTGTTTTCCTACAAATTTATAGAATAATGTAGCTATGGAAAAATCAATAAATATTGAATTTTGATATAGGATTACCTATCACTGCAAGTGTTGTCAAAATTTATCTACACTGAAATGATTGGCATTGATATCTTTCTCAAGACTCCAAATGTTTATACTTTCAGCTGACCTTTTACAAAACTCATACCCCAAACATAATTTTTAGTTTGTTCATGCAATCATAGGAACATAAATATCTTAATTAACACAAAATGTTAATTAACTTTATCTGCTGTCATTAATGGAGTATACCTAATAGAATTAAGTATATATCCTCAGGGAAATAAGATACTTCCTTCTAAATCCAGACTTGCAGGCAGACAGAGAGACACCCACACCCACACACATACACACACACACACACACACACACACACACACACACACTCACATACACACACACACACACATACTTACCACTCTGACTCAAGTTAGGTTCCAGACATTGGGTATCAGATGATCTATTAATCAAACTTTCTTGTCCAGATATAAAATACATTCATAATTCCACACATACAAAAAACATCAGATCATTCAATATAATGAAAATATAAAACAGAACCACCCCGCTATGGGCCATCTACTCGTTGATTTCATTCATTCATGTCGATGCATTTTTCATATCATAATTAAAAATCTTTTTGTATCTCTCTGATTAGCAGATAATATGTTAACATATAAGAGAAAATGTAGGTAAAATTACTTTTTGCATATGAAATAATGACATTTCTGCGGATAAAACATGCCTGATTTTCAGTTTGGTTGCCAAAATGGAACTATTAGACCTTTTGAATATTTAACTTTAAATCTGAACCTTCTAATATCACTAAGATTTGAATTGTGTTATTTACAACATTAATGTAAAATAAAAGCATTACTAAATAGAAAGAAAATTATAAGTTTATCACACCTTAATCCCTGAATTGACTTATTATAAAAACAATTACATTTATGCAACATCATAAACATCCTGAAACAAACTATGAGGTATGGAAACAGAAGACTCCATTTTTTGTTTAGTGTATGTAGTTGTTATTTATAGTTTGAGATGATTCTGTCTTCTTTACCTTATACATGGTATATTCCTTCTACGTCTTCAGGAAGGTGGGGGTGGGCACAGAGCTTTAGGGAAAGGGTGAAAAAAATGAAGCAGTGGAGTTCCTTGAACATTGATGAAAGTGAACTATTTAACACATGGGTGGGGAAAGAAGGGAGGGAATGGGAAAATATGAGGGAACAGAAGACATTTCATAGAAGGAAATGTACTCATCACCTGACACATGTAATTGTAATCCCTCTATAAATCAACTTAATAACAGAGTAAATTTATTTTAAAAAGGCAAACAAAATATTGTTTCTTAGAATCATATGAGTGTGTTTTGTTCACTGGTTTGAGCTGGTTGAGTCTATCTCTGAAAATAGCTACATTTACAGTCATTGGGCGAATTTTTGAGCTATTAGTAATTAGAAGTCAATTATGATTGTATTTTTTTTCTGAGACTCTAATTCATTTATTTCTTTAATCTAATTTCTATGATTTCTATTTAACAGTTTTTGAATTGGCTTGTTCCTGTTTTTCAAGGACCTAGTGGTGCATTATTAGTGCTGATTTAAGATTGTTCTAATTTGTTGAAGTACATAGTCAAAGCTATAAATTTTCCTGAGTATTGCCTGTGTTCTTGTGTCCCAGAGGAGGTACTATTTTGTCTGTTCACTTCCACTAAATTCCATAAACGTTGGAACTTCCCTCCATATGTCTTCAGTGACTCACTGATGATTTAGCAATGTGTTATTCAGTCTCTGTGAGTTTCAGAATTTTTTGTGGTGCCTTTTGATGTTGAGATCTAATTTGGTCTTATTGTGGTCTGACAGGATACAAGGAGTAATTTCATTTTTATTTTTGAATTTTCACAGATTTTCTTTGTGATCTAAGATATAATATATTTTGGAGAACGTTCCATGAGCTGTTAGGTATAGCTTGTCAAACCAGGTATTTGGTTTTGATTTTTTTGCTAGATTTTGACCTGGATGGCCTGTCCAGAGGTAAGAATGACGTGTTCAAGCAACCAACAATGCATTTGGATGTATGCATATTTTTTGGACAAGTAGTATTTGTCTGATGAATTTGAGAGATCTAGGATTCTGGGCATTGATATTTAGCATTGTTATATCCCCCTGATGGAGACTTTCCTTGATCAACTTTGAATGTCCTTTTTAGTCTCTTTTTACTTTTATACCAATTTTAATTTAAAGCAAATTTTATCTAATTAATATAACTACTCTGGTCTGTTTATGAGGTCCATTTTTAATTTGTAAAGATGATGTACAGAAGGGATCCAATTACATAAGTCAAATGATGAGCACATTTCTTTTTCAACAGTGTCACCTCTTCCCTCATGTTCTCCCAGTTTTTCCCTTTCAACCTCCCTTCCCCATAAGTTGTATCATTCATTTACAAGGTAGTGTCTATTGAGTGGCACTGCTACATTTGTTCACCCTTTGTCCCACCATTTCTGTGTTTCCCCTTGCCCTTTCCAAACTTTCATATAAGACCAAAGGTGCAGAAATTAAAACAAAAAACAGCATCTGAATTCAGATGGAAAAAGCAAAATAATAAAAAACTCTCATTATCATTTCTTGGAGATCAATTTGATGAACATTATTTTATATGATAATATTCATATAGCTATTGAGCCTTTGTGATCCTCTCCAAAGGGCATCATCCTTTGATCTCACTGTATAAATATTTAGAATCCCATGTAATTTATCATGTCCAAATGAAATGTTTTCTCTTTTACCATCCAAGTGTTTTAAGTTGTATAATTAGAGGCACATTCTAATACAACAAATGAGGGAAATCAGGCAACCTATATTTCTTTGAGTTTGACTTTCTTCACTTAATATAGGTTTGTTCCAAGTCTTTCCATTTCCTTATGAATGGTGTAATATCATTTTTTTCTGGGTGAGTAGAGTTGCATCATACTGAAGAGTTTTTTCATGGCAAAGAAAAATGTTAGCAGGGTATATAGAAAGAGAACAGAATGGAAGAAGATTTTTACTTACTAAGCATTAGACAAGGGTTTACATAACTAACCCATATTTACAGATCAAATAAACCCTCAAATAAACAAGAGCCCAATTAATATATGGGATAGTGACTTAAAGAGAACTTCTTAGAAGAAAAGTAACAATGACAAATAGACATATCTCTCTCCATGAAAGAAATGCAAATCCAAACAACACTGAGATTCTTCTCACCTTTGTTACAATGCCATTATGAAAAAACGAACAATTACAGATATTGATAGGGAAGTGGTCCAAAGGAAATTCTATTACATTGTTGGTGGAAATGTAATCTTGTTCAACGACTTTGGAAAACACTATGGAGGTTGCTCACAAAACTGAATAGAGAGCTCCCTATGATCCAGCAATTCCACTTATTGGCATTTATCCAATAGAGCAGAAACAAGACCACACTGAAGGTGCCAGCACAATCATGTTCACTGTTGCATTATTTTCTGTAGCCAACATATGGAATCAGCCCAGATGTCTCTCACTGCAAAAGGGATCAAGAATTGTGTGCGTGTGTGTATATGAATTATATATATATATAATTTTATTGATCCCTATTTACAAGTATGTATGTATATATACATACATAATCAAATTTTATTCATCAATCAGAAAGAATAATATTGCACCATTCTTTTTTTGGAGGGGAGCGGTCCATTCGTGGGGCCTGAGCTCTGGGACCCCGGCGCTGTCCCTTAGCTCTTCAGCTCAAGGCTAGCGCTCAACCACTTGAGCGACAGTGCACTTCCGGCTTTTTTCTTTTTGCTTATGTGGTGCTGAGAAATCAAACCCAGGGCTTCATGCATGCAAGGCAAGCGCTCTACCACTAAGACACCTTCCCAGCCCTTATTGCACCATTCTTAAGGAAAATGAAAGACTTAGAAATAATCATATTAAGTGAAATTAACTGGACCCAGAGAAAATTAGGTTGTATGAATTTCCTTATTTTTGGTAGACAGAAGGTGCGTGTGTGTGTGTGTGTGTGTGTGTGTGTGTGTGTGTGTGTGTGTATATATATATGTGTGTGTGTGTGTGTGTGTGTGTGTGTGTGTGTGTGTGTGTGTGTGTATAAATGTAAAAGTAAACATACTGGCTGATATGCAAAGAGGTAAATGAATTATCTGAAGTGTCAGAGTCCATGGAAAATGAAAATAGTATAGTTCTCTTCAAAGATTAAGTGAAAACCCAACAAAATAAATACCAGTAAATGTGTATTACAAGAGAGGACAGTGTGGGGCAAGGTGAGAGGGGTAGGAAATTGAAAAGGATAGAATACAGGCAAGAACCCATTGCATACTTCCCAGAATTGAAATATACAAAGCAATGGGTAGTGTGAAATGGGGGTGAAGATGTTGAAGTGGTAACACAATTCCAGGTGAATTGTATACATAAAATGTTTTGTTAAATGGCAAGTAATTCCATACAGAACATAATATTGAGATAAGTAAAGACTGGGTTGATTGGGAGGGGTGGATGAGAATGTTGAAAGGGGTGACACTATATTCATAAACTGTTTCAGTGAATGGCAACTCCTTTGTACAAATACTTAAAGAATAAAAATATTCCAAATGTTAATTATGATATTTGAATACAGCGCTGAACCTCAATTCAATTCCCATTTAATAATATTTGTAACTTGGAGGTTTGGAGAATAAAGTTGAAATAATAAAACATTATGAATAGTTTTTTTCAAAAATTTGAAATTTAAATCAATACTATTCTGCTTTTTGTTCTCTATTGGGATGTTATAAGAAAATACTTCAAAATAAGTGGATTAAAAACATCAGGACTATATTACCCATACTCTAGAATCTTGAACATTGATAATAAAAATGCTTATTCAAAGCAAATCTTTGTCTTATGGGGGTCTACTTTCTGGTTCATTATAATCTGCTGGACATTCACATGGCAGACTAGTTATATTGGGCTTCTTTTATCAGGATCATTATTTCAGGGTGATCTCTGAAAGTCTGATTCTAGTGTCACCAGACAGGGGAATAAAATTTCAATGCATGTAATTGGAAGGAGTTACAGTGTCCAATACATTATGCAACTTTTTCTTTAACTAAGTGTAGTGTATCATTTGGATATTATTTCATAGAAAATAATAACTTAAGGACAAACCTATATCGTGTAAATTATGTGAATGATTCTTCTTACAGTGGGAATAATTGTAGTGATGACAAAGTGAAGTATGATTGTTTTGTGGCTCTTGAATCACATCATAGGTAATCATGTAAACATGTTCAGCCTTTCTAAGGCCCTTCTGATGTATTTGAACAATCTCCAATGAGTTAACTGCTTACAGAAATACAAATCTCCTTAGATTTTAATTGCTGTCTGCTATTAAGACTCCCACAGACACCAAAATCAGAGTATGCTAATTTCTCTGATATAACATATAATGTAAATTGTTATAATTAATATAATATTAAGACTGTAATATTAATAGCATTATAAATACTAGTGTTCACATTATATAATATATTGACATCCTTTGGTTACATCAATTTTTAGAAGTTTTATAACAATGTAAATAGTTTGCAAATAGTTATTTGATGATGTATAGAAAATGAGAAAAAGATTTGTGTACATATTTACACAAACACATGCAAACAGATTCATCTGGTTATTTCTCATCCTTCCTTTGTTGGTTTCATTCATGCATGGAGAACATGCAGAAAAGTGACAATTGTAACCTTGCGTTTACAAAATGGTTAACTTACATGAAGTTTATGTTGGGGTAAATAACAGATTTTATAAATTGTATTGTTTTTGTCCCTTCCTTCTTTCCTTCCTTCCTTCCTTTCCTCCTTCCTTCCTTTCATCCTTTCTTCCTTCTGTCTTTCCTTCCTCCTTTCTTCCCTCCATCCCTACCTCTCTCTTTTGCTCTCTTCTTTTTTCTTTCTTTCCTTCTTTCCTCCTTTCTTTCTCTCTCTCTTTTTCTTTCTTTCTTTCTTTTCTTCTATTCTTCCTTTCTTTCTTTTACTCATAATATTTCTTAAATGTATACATAAAATACCAATTTGTTATGTTATAAATATTAACTAGATTAATATTAATTTTTATGACCTATGTTATATCTTAAAGCAAATTGTACTAAAAACCACTTCATAAAATTTGCAGGATATGAAACAAATATTACTATTCATGATATTGTTTATTTCTTCGAATTAAAATAAGAATGTAGACATAATGTGCATGTGTGTGCATGTGGGTGTGTGTTATTCTTGTGATTTGAACACAAGTCCTATACCTTAGTTTTTTTCACTCAAGGATAGTGTCCTAACGTTTGATCCACAACTCCACTTCTGGATTTCTGTGTGTGTGTGTGTGTGTGTGTGTGTGTGTGTGTGTGTGTGATTAATTGAGATTTGTCTCACAAACTTTCCTGCCAAAGCTGGCTTTGGACCCCAGCTTCCTGAGTAGCAAGGATTACAAGCTTGAGACACTCATATTCAGCATAGATATAATATATCTAAGAATAAAATAAATTTATTATTTGAATTCTAGAGTCTCAATTTAATAAATTGACATTTAGATATTTATTTAGTTGTTAAATCTGAACTTGCTCTCTGGAAAAATACTTTTCATTTTTATGAAAAAATATACACTTGAAGGTTTAAATGACAGAATCTTTGGACAAATTGAAATACTCTATTATTCAAAAGCAACAAAGGGATCATTAATCAAATTTCTCATGTAAGATAAAATCAATAGGCTCTGTCAGGATGAATGAAGTAACTTGTCATTAACTTTGATTATTATCTAATGAAGTTACATGATTTTCTCTTCTTTTTACCCTAAAATTTTGACATAAAAATGCAGATTCAGGGCTGGGAAGATGTTTCAGTGGTAGAGTGCTTGCCTTGCATACCTGAGGCCCTGGGTTCGATTCCTCAGCACCACATAAGCAAAATTTAAAAAGCCAGAAGTGGCGCTGTGGCTAAAGTGGTAGAGCTCTAGCCTTGAGCTGAAGAGCTGAGGGACAGCACCCAGGCCCATAGTTCAGGCCCCACAACCGGACCCAAAAAAAATGCAGATTCATACATTTTTTGAGTATACAGAAATCATAGTTAATGGTCATGCATTTCTCAGGTTTGAGTACCAAGCCATTTCAGACAAAATTGAATTTCATGTATTTTATATCAACAGTGATTTTTAGAAATTTAATCAATCTTAATATGAGATAACTAAAGCAAGATATTCCATGACTTTTCCAATTATTCCTATAGACTTGAATATAACTTATTTTTGAATGGCAGGAAATTCATATTATACCTACTCTCTATAGAAGTAATTAAAAAATAAATGGTCATGATAGCATTTATTTTTCCTTCACTAGAAAGTATGAATCTCGCTATAGATGACAAAATACTTTCAATGGAAATGCCATAAAATTATGAAAAGTTCATGTCACTATAAGTTGAATGAAATAGTCATTTTCGAAGGTCACAAAATGAAATCTCTGGAAGCTTCTTTATCTTGAATAAAATGTATTTGCATTCAAAATATTTCATTCATCTCTCCAACAGTGGTATAACCAAACCAACTCCATGCCAAATAGCTTATCTGATTAATTCAAGTAAATATTTATGAACAGAAGTTATCACACTTGTATAGTAGTATCTACCCATCATTCTAGAAGTTAAATCTGAAACATAAAGGATTGGGATTAATAATTAGCTTTCACTATGTTGCCATAAATAGGTGGTGAACCTTTTCAAGTGGGCACAGTTGTAGAGGTATGGTCACTGAGAACTTGTGATCAAAGAAGATGTTAACATCAAAGTCCTTTCCTCCTCTTCCTTCTTTTCCTTCTCTGTCTCCTTGTCCTTTTCCTTCTCCTTCTCCCTCTTCCTCTCCTCCTCTTTCTCTCTCTCCCACTCCTATTCCTCTTCTTATTTACTTTCTGTCTTCTATGAATACACATACTCCATCACATGTTCCTGACATGGGTTCTGTGCCACCACCAACGCAAAGCAATGAGGATAAGAAACAAACTGAAATGTATAAAATCAGATGCCAAGATTAATCTTTCCCCCTTATTAATTAATTCTATAAAATATTTTGTCATATTAATAGGAGACTGACACAGCATGCTCTCTTTTATTATAAGGGATAGGATTTACTGGAAAAAAGTCTGACTAATATCACCCTAATGAAATGATTGATTAAATCAATATTATATTAGGACAAATCTACTTTAAAATATCAGATATACTTCAACAAGGGGCAAAAAATACACCTCTATGGTTTGCTATGAAAAGACAGCAGAATTCAATCTGTTCCTCAAGGAAATTGACTTGTAATTGGCACCATTGTCAATTTCATAAATTATTTAAGAAGACTGAAGAACAAATTTCAACTCTAACTAAGAGATTAAATTTACTTTGTCCCTGTAAAGATCCTTTGTATTCGATCTATGTTTGGTCCACAAAATGACTTGTATTCTATTTTAATCATATTTTTAATTGAATTTACGTGTTTGCATGGGAGATGCTGTTTGACCATGCAGTTTATGAATAGTATTTAGTGAGTTATTTTGTTTTTTTTCTTCACTCCTGAAGTTTGAACTCTGGGTCTGGGTGCTGTGCATGACCTCCCTTCGATGAACACTAGAACTCTATCACTCGAGGCACAGCAGGACTTTCAGATTTTTCTGACATTTAATTGGGGATAAGAATCTCACAGACTTTCCTACCTGGGCTGGCTTCAAACCTCAATCCTCAGCCTCCTGAGTATCTAGGATTACAGGCATGAGCCGTTAGTGCCTATCTTAATACAATGCGTCTTTATCTTTGTGACCAATCCTGGGTCTTGAACTCAGGGCCTTTGCAATGTCCACGGACTTCTTTTCCTCACACTGGCACTTTACGACTTCTGTCTCAGTGCCAATTCCAGCTTTTTTTTGTTAATGTAGAAGTGAGGAATCAAACCCAGGGCTTCACACTATTCCCCTAAGACTACCACTAAGCCACATTCCCAGCTCAATAAAATGGATCTTGATGATCATTATCCCTCATTCTTTTCACTCCTATCTCATTCCTCAATTTACATAATTTTGTAGAGTATTCACTGACTTGCAATGTCATAAACAGTGACTCAGAGGATATATCACAGATCATATTTTATTGATAGTCTTATTCATCAACATATTAAACGTGCACATTATAGAATGCTGTGATTTTAAATTCTAAATTATCACTCAGATTCACCCATTACTATTCTAAAATTTTCTTAAGGTTAATGCAAATGCAATCTGTAATTCTTTGATAAAGTACAATGATTAATAGAATGTTAAAGAGTTGGACTATGAATATCACCTTCAATTCTAGAACATTTTATCATCACTACCCTACGCCAATACCTATTATTAGTCACTTCCTGTCATCATTTCAACATACCCTGCACTTGACCAAACATTACTTCATAGTCTACCACTACGGTTGTGTCCATTTTAAAAATCTCATATAATTAGAAATTGAAGTCTATTTTATCCATTCCTCCCAAGTAAAATTAGTTTCCAAACCAAGTCCATATAAATTTTTCCCAGGGATATACAATATTGATTTGTATGTGTGTGTATAATTCTATAATCCCCTCAACGGGCATTTCAATATTTTATTATATGTTATTATAAAAGGGTTTCTTATGTATATCATTGCATTTATGTATATCATTGCACATGTGTTTCATTGGACATATGTTGAAATATATTTTATATATGAAATTATGATTCAAAATGCTGGATCATAGAGGCAACTCTATGTGTAATATCTTAGATTGCCAGTATGTTTAACAAACTGACTATATCACTTTAAGTGTCAAGCACCAATATATAAGGATTCCAATTTCTACATATTGTTTGTGCACTGCTATTCCATTTTTTTCTATTTCCACTAATCTCTATATGTATGCAATGTATAGGTATGGTATGATTTTTCTGTATATTCTTTGGATTTTGGTATATTATTATAAATTTGGATTTTTTGATAATATATTCAGGATAGTTAAAGCTTTTCATAAGCAGGATGGTTAAGGTTTTTCATAGGCATTAATATATTTCTTATTCAAGTCTCTTTAAATAAATGTATATGTATACACACTATGTGCATATGTGTATATTCATACTTATATGTGTACATACACAAATACCTATATATGCATACATTTATATGAATATACAGATGTGTACATATATGTATATAGACATATATGTTTATTATTATTTTCATTTGTCTGTAAGTTAGCATTTTACTTTATTTGCCAAACATGTCCTTTATTGTTTTTACTTTATTTTATTTTATTGTTAAAATGTACAGAGGGGTTACAGTTACATGAGTAAGGCAATGAGTACATTACTTGTTGATCATTATTACCCCTTTCCTTCCTTGTTGTTTCCCCACTATCCCTTCCCTCCCCCAGCTCCCACATTCCTTTTTCCCCACTCTTCACAGCATGAAGTGGTAAGGTTCATTTCCAATATAGTCTTATTGGTATCTGTGTTGCAATGGGTCATCCTGTGTCCTTATTTCAGCGTTTTGTAATTCCCTTTACCCTCCCCAGATTAGACATGTATATACAAGATGCAGGGTATCAAAATCGAGTACAGTGACAACAGGGGATATTTCATAGGGGAAAGAACATACTAAGGATACAACAACAATAAATGAATAAAATGACATTGTACATTTACAACTGTAACAATAAAGACCGAACTCCCAAACGTGTCCCTTATTACCAAGCTAGTTATTGCAATTCATGTCCTTATCATTTTTGGAACTTCACTAAAATGTTTTTGTAGCCTTCCATGTGGACTTATATGTTCAATTTTTCCTAAATCTATCTACTCATAAGATACCAGCCAGCTCTCTTCTGAAGCAGCCTTCACAGCTTGGTTCCAAATCACTTGTATTTTTTTCTTTATACTAAGAATACTGATTCAAGCCCAGTGCTGGTGGCTCATTTTATAATTGTAGCTACTCAGGAAGCTGAAATGAGGATTGTGGTTCAAAGCCAGCCTGGGCAGAAAAAGTCCATGAGAGTCTTATCTCCAATAAACCACCAGAAAACCAGAAGTGGCACTATGGCTCAAGTGGTAGAGATCTAGCCTTGAGCTGAATAGATGAGGGACAGCGCCCAGGCCCAGAGTTCAAGGTCCACGACCACCACCAGCTACAACAACAACAATAAATGGAATACTTACTCAAAAGGCAATAGCATTAAGCAGTCATAAAGACAGGCTCAAGTCTAACATTTTAGTCTTATGTTAGATACCAAGAGCCTTCTATTCTAATGAGCCATGAGCCTTCAGAATGTTGACCAAATTTCTTAGTTTATTATTACTATAAGTATTACTATAAGTATGTATTTTCTCATCTATCTTTCATTTCACCACAAAATCTGTATTTATCCTTTATGACATACTTGAATACCAATGCCTTTGGAAGATATTTATTAATTGATGTATATTAATTGTACAAAGAAATCTTATTGAAATATTTTACAAACTCACATATTGATCAAGGACTTGATTAACCCATTTCTGTCTTTCTCCATTCCCATTGCCCCTTATTTTTCATCTGTTTTCTGTGAATTATTTGTGCCATCTCCACATGTCGTCAAAATGTTTTAAAGTGTTGTTGACTCACCCTCATTGAAAATTATGCAATGCTGAATGTAAAAGCAAAAATCTAAGTAAATGGAGACATATACTTTTTATGGATTGGAGAATACAATTGAGCAAAGATATTAATTGTCCCCACCCCCCTTTTTTTGGGTCATACATGGGGCTTGAAATCAGGTCCTGGGCACTGTTCCTCAGATCTTCAGCTCAAAGTGAGTGTTCTACCCTTTGAGCAACTGTGCCACTTGTGGTTTTCTGGTGGTTAATTGGGGATAAGAGTCTCACAGACTTTCATGTTCCAGCTGCCTTGAACCACAATCCTCAGATCTCAGCCTCCTATCCAGCTAGTATAACAAGCGTGAGCTAACAGTGCCCAGCTTCACAGTTTTATTTATAAGTTTATGAAAATTTCTAAAAACACCTGACGATCACTCTTTGACTCATTGACAAAGGAAAATAAACTGGAATATATTTCTCTGTCTAATATTAAAGCTATGTTAGTGTAAAATTGTTATATTTGTAGAGGACAGATTATAGAGCTCAATGTGTCTGTAGGACACCAGATTAGAGCCACATTATTATTATCAAGGAATATTTAATAAGAGTGTAAAACCAAACACTTGTGGAATGACATTCTCTTTAATAAGTGGTGATAGGTTAGACAATATTGGGGAGAATTAAAAAGTGAACATTGACTTAAAATAAAAATTTATTTAAATATTAACTTCAAGCAGGATTTGAAGGTGGCCTATAAAACAAAAAGAGTGATGTAAATGTATAACAAAGGAAGATGCCTTGACAATTTTGGAGATGAAACATATTTAAATTTGGCATTAAAATTGTAGGAAAGGAAAATGATATAGTAGAACTCAAAAATGTATAAAATAATTTAGTCTGTGAAAGCTCATATGCAAGTAGTGAATAGAAGTTGGGAGCAGGGGACTCACGTATCTGAACCTAACTACTTGGTAGGCTGTGATGTGAGTATTGCTGTTTGATGGCAGCCCACAAAATAAAGTCCCTGAAAATCTTATCTCGGTTTAATCAGCAAAAAAGGCAGAAGTGAGGCATGACTGAAATGATAAATGGTTAACAAATTGCAACTTATCTCAGGGACCCTGTGTTCATGTCCCAGGACCATACATACACGTACAAAACTAATAGTAGTAATACTACTAATAGTGATGATGATGATGATGATGATGATGATGATGATGATGATTGTAGGGCATATGGGCAGCAAAGATGGTGCTGAGAGGGAATTGAGTGGGCAGAGCCTAATTTGCTTTAGTTCAGTGCGTAACCAGCCCGTGGAAGCTTACGTTCATGATAGGGTGTGACCTTGACAGTGATTGGTTCCTCTTCCTCCCTTGCCAGGCCACCTGATCTTTTTTGCTTTAAAAGGGCTGTTCTGTGTTAATAAACGAGTTTCTTCCTGCTTGAATTGACTCCCTGCTGGGTCTGATTGTTTCCTGGGCTGAAGGAGGCTGGGTAATGGGTCAGCTGCCGCACTTACTTTTCCTCAGACCCAGTCCGTCTTTCGTGGGATGGATGAAGACCCAACAGATGATGATAATGATGATGATAACGATGATGAAGTTAATGTTGATGAAGTGTACCCATAGTCAAGGATAAAATATTTGCAAATCCTATACCTGAAGAATGCCTCAAATTAGGCTCTACATAGAACTCTCAAAAACTAATGTTTAAAAGAACAATTAGAAACTAGCAAAATACCTTTTGTGAAAAATAAGCCCAAGAAAGGCATCATCAGTCATCACATAAATGCACATTAAAACAATCATAAAACATGTGTGAGAATTACTGCACATAATACAATATTGCCCATACTAAATGATATCAAGAAACAGAGAAACTGGATGTTGGCAGGAATCTCAAATGGGAAAGCCACTTGTGAAAACATTTTGACAGTTTCCTAGAATATGAAATATGCAACCACCTAGAGTATAGCACAGGAATTGAGCTCTTCAGGCTTTGTCTCATAAAAATAAACTGTAACATTCACCCAAAGGCCAAAACACAGAGGATTATAGCAGCATTATTTCCTCTAGTTAAAGAAATGGAAATCAATTCAATCTTTTTTCAGGTGACTGGGAAACAAATTGTGCTACATTCTCTAATAACAGAGCCAAAAGGATAATCGAGTGAATACAATACAATATTAAGGCATACAACAACAGGGAATAATCTACCATGATTTGAGGACAATCCTAAAAGCTTATTTATTGCATAATCTAGAAGTCAGAGAAAAAAAATATTTTGGTTTCAGGATGAAACAGGTTTGGGATGGGACCCAGAGAAATAGTGGGCTTAATTATAAAAGGGAAGCATGGACAGACTTATTTTTGGTAAAGAAATGTGTCTGTAACTATTCATATAGAGTTGATAAAATTATATTGAACAATGTGTGCACAAAATCATTAAAACAATTGAAGTCTGCATAATACTTGTGAAATATTAATGTCCTACTTTTAATCTCATACTATAAATATTTAAAGAAACTGAAAAAACCTATTCAAGGGATTTCTCTATGTTCTTCTTATAACATCATAAATATCCATACTAACCTCAATTGAATTTAATGATATCTAGAAAACAGAAGTCAATATTGAATGTTTACAATGAAAAATAGTAAGGGTCCAAGTTTTAATTGAACTACGCTATGCTAATTAGAAGGCAGAGATTTAGAAGACTGATATCCTGGGCCAGTTTTGAGCAAAAAAAGTCGTGAGAAAGTACAAAAAAGAAAGCAAGATATAGGGTAATTTCCCTGTTATCTCTCATTTGTGGAAGCCATAGGTAAGAGATTATTGCTCAAGGGAGGCTTGGCCAAAAAGTAATACCTCATCTGAAAAATAATCTAAAGTGGTCAGAGCTCTAGCAACTTCAAGAACCAGTAGTGCCAAAGGAAAGAAGAAAAGAAGAAAACAAGTAAGGAAAAGAAAGGAGGGAAAAGGAAAACTATTTCCTCTTCATTCTTGTAGTTTCATGTCATTGGATACAAGAATTGAGGGAATTTTGTTTACTGTTTTAGGATTCAGGCCTCTCTAATATGAAAGCATTTATTTCAAGTAATTATTTTATTATTACTATTTATTAACTTGCTATTAGTTCTTCTTGTAGATTGAACCCGTGGCTTTGTATATATTAGTCTAGTCCTACAACTGAACTTTACCCCAGCTCTCTTGTATAGTTTTGGTAATTGTTTATGAGTTCTTCAATTGATAGCTACTCTACTTTTCATCTTACCTTCTCTCTCCCACATTTTTCTCTATATATTATAGTGTATGTGTTCAAAACTTTCCTCAATTTTATCTTCTAAACTTAGAATTTTGCATTTCAGTTTACAGAGAAGTCAATTTCCTCAGGAATGTGGTAATGCCATTCTTTCCAATAGAAACACAGATTTCCATCAATAGAACAGAATTGAAGACCCAGAAATGAATCCACTCCTATAGGCACATAATCTTTGATAAGGAAGCCAGAAACACAGGATGGAAGAAAGACAAATTCTTCAAAAACTTGTGCTGATGGAATTGTGTATACACAGAAACCTGAAGTTGGATCCTTATATATCCTCCTGCACCATAATCGATTCCAAATGGATTGAAGACCCTAATGTAAGTCCAGATACCTTAGAATTTTACAGGAAGAGTTAGGGGAAACACGAGGGCTCCTTGGGACTGGTCAAAACTTCCAAAGTAAGGCTGGATAAATGGCATTACATCAAACCGAATCAATCATTTGTCAGACTCAAAAGACACGAAGAAAAGAGAGATATTTAGCACACATTTATTATGGAGCAAACCTACAGATGAGAGCCTCAGCCAATGGTAAACCTTTAATCCCTTTTCGAACTAGGATATTTCTAGTGAGTTTAGATGAATATAAGAGTTCTCTGGTGGGGATTAGTAAGAAAACAATTAATCCTAAAACAGAGATAGCATGTGAAAAGAGTTGTAGCTGGAGAAATGACAGATTAAGGCCGTGGTGTCTAGTTCAAAGCCTTGGCTTAGTGTCAGCTTTGTAAGGTATAGGTGCACAAAGGAAAGCGGGTACAACAGGGCTGGTTATTAACAAAAGCCTCACATAAGTCTGAAGCCTCAAAATAAGGACCCCAGTGTGTGTGGACCAAACAGTATCTAATATGAGGTTTTATTTAAATTAGCAAGCACAATATTAGATTTTTGCAGAGTGGGATGGTGCATAGTCAGTCACTGGCAATGTCTCTTATGTCAGGTAATCCAATTTACTCTTTCACCTGTTACCCAGTAGCCAGGTTTCAACACAAATGAGTACAATGAGATTGTACAAATGAGACTGTGATTTTTCCCTCTCCTGAATCAAAATTCTGTCAAATGATTTCTGTCTTCCAGCTCTTTATGCAATATTTCTCATCATCTTTTCTACTATTCTGTCTTAAAGATGTTCATAGTAGTTTTTATTGTTGTCTATGCCATTTTTAGGGCTTGAACTCAATGTTTAAGTGTCTTCCTTGCACTTTTTGCTCATGGCTGATCACACTATCCTTTGAGCCACATCCTCATCTTCTCCTTCTTGCTGGACAATTGGAGATAAGTTTTCACATTTTTGTCTGTTTAGACTGATATTGAACCAAAATCTTCAGGTTTTAGGCTCCTGAGTTTCTAGGATTCTACACATGAGCCACTAACACCAAGCTTTGTTTTACTGTTATGTTAGTTATGTGGTAGAAGAAAGTGGAAGCATATTGGTGTTAAATGTGCAATTTTCAAATACAAGTTGGAATCAACTTGATATAATGTAACAGTTATTAACTTTTACAGTTAAATCAATCAATAGTTCACATTCCCACAGAAATATAATTGAAAACAAAAGGCATAATTGTTTTTCTAAAACAAGTAATGGAACCATGAACTTCTCTTGCCATACAATTCATGTTTTCTATGAGTTTAATTAGCAGACTTCCAATACTAAAAGTAAATATATTAATTGTATACCATAAGGACCAAAGTGATTATAGTTAAGAATAGATATTTCATCACAGCCAAAAGATAACTTTTCGAGCAGTCTCACTAAAAAGAAATGTTACATACAGAAACTAATGGATATGATATAGCTTGATCATTACACAACATATAAATGAATCGGATTTTTCACTCCATACTTCATAAATGTGTAAAAAATAATTATGTAGCTAGGTGCCAGTGATTCATGCTTGTAATCCTAGTTACTAAGGAGTCTGATGGCTGAGAATCATGGTTCAAAGCCAGCCTAGGCAATAAAGTCCGTGAGACTCTTTTTTTTAATTTTGGTTTGTCGTCAGGCTTGAACTCTGGACCTGGGCACTGTCCCTATGCTCTACAGCTCAAGGTGAGCATTCTACCACTTGAACCACAGCACCACTTCTGGTTTTCTGGTGGTTTTATTGGAGACAAGAGTCTCACAGACTTTCCTGCCCCAGCTGGCTTTGAACTGCAATCCTCAGATCTCAGCCTCTAGAGTAACTAGGATTACAGCTGTGAGCCACTGGCGCCGGCTCCTTGAGACTATCTTCAAAGAGCCACCAGAAAACTGGAAGTGGCTCAAATGGTAGAGCACTAGCTTTGAGGTCAAGAGCTGAGGGACAACGTCCAGGCCCAGATTTCAAGCCCCACAACTGACAAAATTTAAAAATAAACTGTTAAAAATAAACAAATATTTTGGCATAAATATTAAAATATAATTCTAAAAGTTTTTGCATCCTCACTAGATATAATAATTTATATAAATGAGGAGAAGTGTTTTCTGGTTTTGGTAACCATTTAATCAATGGTGTAAGTCACACATTTCTCAATCAATTCATATTTATGTATTTACATACTTATATGCCATAAGTATAATTAACTTAAAAGTGATAGGCAGTGCTGTTTTAGGAATCTCCCTTGGCTTTCTAACATTAACCTTCCTACCCTAAAATCTTGTCAGAGATTTCATTGACAGTAAAGTTACTCATCTCATTGGAGCAGAAAAGTATAAGCCATAATTATTGTTTGGAATAACTGTCACATTTACATGCATTTCACTTAGCTTAAGAACCATGCCAGTAATAGCAAAATGTCTTCTGAGCTTTTCAGTCTCTTAAAAGATGAAAATCCTGGGGCTGGGAAGGTGGCTCAGTGGTAGAGCCCTTGCCTTGCATGCCTGAGGCCCTGGGTTCGATGCCTCAGCACGACATAAACAAAAAGAAAAAAGCCGTAAGTGGCGCTCTACAGCGCCCAGGCCCAGAGTTCAGGCCCCACTACTGGACCCCCCCCCAAAAAAAGAAAAAAAAGATGAAAATCTTTAATTATATATCTATTTTTTTCTGCCTAACATCCTATATCTTAGGAAGATCTTTTTGTGTAACACTGTATTCCTGATTAAAAGACTGGAACAAAGGCAATAATGAAAATAGCCAAGGAAAATACTTGGAAACAATGTAAAAAGTAATGGCAGACACGCCTGTTTTCATTGGCTTCAATGAGAATATACATTAAAGTATGTTTTTGTTATTTAAAGTGCAATAATTAAACTTTAATTACCAGTGAAGAAGGGAACAGAAAACTGTGTTTGAAGACAGCTTGACATTGAAAAATTCAACAGAAGCATAATGGATTTTTCTTGTTTTTCTATATAGTTGCCAAAATAATAGAGAGCAACACCCAAAGGCAGGAAAACACCTAAGCCAAAGCTGTAAACTTTTGTCTATAAAATAATTGTGAGTGACTGACTCTTTCAAAGTCAGGCTTCCAAGAAGGAAAAGTGTATTTGCTTTAGTGTGAACAATAAAAAATACAAAAATCCTTTATTAATGTTTTACATATAATGACTAGGACTTCTCATGTTGGAGCAGAGGAAAGGTATGAAAAAGTCCAAAATTGTTTGACTATTCCCCAAAAGCATTCTTATTTATCACCTATGGCAACGGAAGTAGACTTGGTTACTCTTAGTATCATGCTTGTTTATATTTAGAAGCATTATTTGTTGCTGGATTATAAGCTGCAAAAGCTTAAGTAGGAATAGAGTCATTTCCTGAGAAAGGAAAGTTGCTGTGTAAACAAACCTAAAATATCAAACACATAGCATAGTGGAAACTATTTTCCAGCTATATCATAATCTGTAGGTATAGATTTTGTTTCCCATTGTTCCAGGGGAAGCATTATTTTTATCTTCTTTTTTACCATCTAGTGATCCTATAAAATCCTATACCATCCTAGGATTTCTGTAAATTTACAGGATTCTCTAATTTCTGTTGGAAATTTAGGAAAGATAGAAAATTGTGTTTCTGTTACTGTTTTACCTTATTTTTTATTACTTTAGAAACTGTAACTCAAAATGACATAAATTATCTTTATAATATTAGGAGACAGATTTCATGTCCATATTCTAACCCTAGCCTTCTTCATAACTTTGGTACTTAGTGATCCCCAAATGTGAAAATAAATATAGGGAGCGTCTTATTTAAATATTGTTGAGAATTTCAAGACTTCCTTTATGTAAGGCCCTTAGAAGTATGTACAGCATACATGTGTACAAAGCCAGTGACAACAGGCAAATATGACTAAGTTTCCCCAAAAGGATCTATGAAGTCAATAGTTATCTTCCCAAGCAGATGAAAAAATGCTTCCAAAATGATTCAGTGCACCTACATTTGTGGAGTTATTTAATTTAGGGCTTCTTTGTTAGACATATTCTTTTCTTTTAAAAATTGTCCAATATTAGCTTTATAATAAACTTCGTCTAGTATTCCTTGGTTCAAAACAGAAATCTTGATACAGTTGATGTCACATGGCTTTCTTACTTTCTCAGTTCAAAGCCAACCCAGGCAGAAAAGTCTGTCACATTCTTATCTGTAACTAAACACCAAAAATGCCAGAAGTGGAGTTCTGGCTCAAGCAGTAGAGTACTAGCTTTGGGGAAAGTAGGCGAGTGAAGACATTTGTTCAGAGACATGGTCCAGCCTCTAAGTTCAAACTCCAGAACAAGGACAAACTACACAAACCAAAAAGCCAAAAAAAAAAAACACGCAAATATTTCTTCGGGACCATCCTTAAAGCACTGGTTTGAGAACAGGCTCCATTTGCTGAACATACTCACTGGTTGGAATACTAATTGCACTGGAGAATTTAGGACAAGAACAAAGGAATTAATAAGTGATTTCTGCAACAACGGAATCACCTCAGTAGTGAAATATCCATGCATAAGACAATTTAAAACCTCCTAGTCTTTTTTTCCTTGTAATAGAAAACATTTAAAACAACGTTATTTCTTTCTATTCTATGCTGGCCTTCAAATGGCACACTGTTTCCTTTTGTAATACTTTCAAGAAGATTACAGACAATTTTTATATGAATAAAGAACACACTCGAAAAAAGTCAGGGACAGAGTTTCTTTCAAGGCTTGGATTCTTTTTTTATTTTTCTAACAACGAATATATATCTATTTTATAGTGAAAATACTGTACAGAGGGGTTACAATTACATAGGCAAGATAATGAGTACATTTTTTTTCTATTTTTTTTTAATTTTATTTTATTTTATTTGAGAATATACTGTACAGAGGGGTTACAATTACATGGGCAGGATAATGCATACATTTCTTACCAAGCATTGCAGCCTCCTCCTTTGTTTACCCTTCACCTCCCTTCCCAGCCTTCCCCCTCCCCCAACGCAATCCTTCCCCTCCTCCCCCCCCACACTGACATTGTAAAGCTCGTTTTTGACATGACATTTTGTACTTCTAATTGTTGCAACAGGTCCACCTGAATCCTTAAACGGCTTGTTTGTGCATATCTCCTCCACAAGTTATACTGACATCAAATATAGTGAAAGCGGGGTTACACTGTGGAGGAGGGACATACAAAGCAACAAAGAAATAATCTTATAAATGCGTTAGAAACACCTGCATGAAAGAAAAAAAACATTAAAATACATATTTAAGGGTTCGTTTTCCTAACATCACATTATCTAACCTTTTCCGCTTGGCTCATACATATACTAGTTATTGCAAATAAGGGAAACCTTGGGACCTATGTGTCTTTGGGCCTGGCTTACTTCACTTAATATAATTTTTTCCAAGCCTTTCCATTTCCTAACAAATGGGGAAATGTCATTCTTTCTGATGGAGGCATAGAATTCCATTGTGTATATATACCACATTTTTTTTGATCCATTCATCTACTGAGGGGCATCTGGGTTGGTTCCATATCTTAGCTATGGTAAATAATGCTGCAATAAACATAGTTGTGCTGGTAGCTTTAGTGTGGTCTTGTTTGTAAACATTTGGGTAAATGCCCAAAAGTGGGATTGCTGGGACATAGAGGAGTTCTATGTGAAGTCCTTTGAGGAACCTCCATACTGCTTTCCAAAGTGGTTGAACAAGTTTACATTCCCACCAACACTGAAGTAAGGTTCCTTTCTGTCCACATCCCCTCCAGTATCTGTTGTTGTTAGAGTTCTTGATTTTTGCCGTTCTAACTGGAGTGAGGTGATATCTCAATGTTGTTTTGATTTGAATTTTTTTTTATGGCTAGGGATGTTGAACATTTCTTCATGTGTCTATTGGCCATCCTTCTTTCTTCTTCAGAGAAGTTTCTCTTTAAGTCTTTCGCCCACTTGTTTATTGTGCTGTTGTTTCTTTGAGGATTTGTTGTTGGGGGATTTAATGTTTTGAGTTCCAAGTATATTTTAGATATGAGACCCTTGTCCGTTGTATGGCTAGTAAAGATCTTCTCCCAATCCGTGGGCTTTCTATTGAACTTGCTAGCTATGTCATTTGCCCTGCAGAAGCTCTGCAACTTTATGCAATCCCATTTGTCCAGCCTTTCTTTAATTTGTTGTGTTTCTGGGTCTCTATTTTGAAAATTTCGGCCTGAGCCCAGGAGACCTAGGGTTTCTCCTATTCCATCCTGTAATGTTTTCAGAGTGTCTGCTTTGAGTTCAAGGTCTTTGATCCATTTGGAGTTGATTCTGGTGCAGGGTGATATATAAGGTTCTAGCTTTAGTTTTCTACATGTAGTTAACCAATTTTGCCAGCATCATTTACTGAAGAGGCTGTCTTTCTTCCATTGTATTGTTTTAGCTCCCTTATCGAAGATTAGATGGCTATAGGTCTGTAGGTTCATTTCTGGGTTTTCAATTCTATTCCATTGGTCCTGAGGTCTGTTCTTATGCCAATACCAAGCTCTTTTGATTACTATGGCTTTATAGTAGAGTTAGAAATTTGATATTGATATTCCTCCAGCAGTGTTCTTTCCGTTGAGGAGCATTTTTGCTATTCGGGGTCTTTTATTTTTCCAAATAAATTTTTTTATTGCCTCTTCTATTTCCTTGAAGAATGAGGGTGGAATTTTGATAGGTATTGTATTGAATTTGTAGATAGCCTTGGGAAGTATTGGGATTTTCACGATGTTAATCTTTCCAATCTAGGAGCATGGGAGGTTTTGACATTGTTTAAGTTCTGTGTTGATTTTCTTTTTCAAGATTTTAAAGTTTTCATCATAGAGGTCCTTCACTTCTTTAGTTAAGTTAATTTCTAGGTATTTTATTTTTTGTGGGGCTATTACAAATGGAGTTGTTTTCCTAATTTCAGCCACACTTTTCTCATTGTTGGCATACAGAAAAGCCATTGATTTTGGGGGGTTAATTTTATAACCTGCTACTTTGCCAAAGTTTTGAATCAGCTTGAATAATTTGGGAGTGGAGTCTATAGGATTCTTTAAATACAAGATCATGTCATCTGCAAAGAGGGAGAGTTTTATTTCTTCTTTCCCTATTTGGATCCCCTTTATGTCTGCATCTTGTCTTATTGCTGTAGCTACGCATTCTAATACTAGAATGAAGAGAAGTGGAGAGAGTGGGCATCCTTGTCTTGTTCCTGAGATAAGAAGAAATGGCTTTAGTTTTGTTTCCAGTAACTTTTTTTTTCTTTTTTTTTCTTTTCCTCTTATAATTTTTATTTTAGGAATACGTGAACATGCGTTTTCCTTTGTTTTCTTGTTTTCTTTCTCTTTTTCTTTCTTTCTTATCTTTTTGTATTTTGTCTAGCTCTACTGAACTTCTGATCTTTTCTTCTCCCTTTCCTATCCGTTTCACCTTTTCCTCTCTTTTGTTCTTCTTTATGTGACTTAACTCTTGTCCTGAACATCCTTGATAAACCCGTAGTTAACTAGTAGACCCTATCCCCCATTGTGTACACACTTAATCCACAAATTTATTACTCAATTCAAAACCTCTGAGACTTAAATTCATTAATAGCAGTACTACCTCTTTATACCTATATAATATTTTAAGCATTTTGTTAAGTTTTTCACATCCCCTCTATGTCCCTCCCCTTCTCTCAATATATTCACATTCCTCTCTAAATCGATGGTCTTTTAATCTCTATAATAACATTAATTTTTACGTTTCTATTTTGTTTTCTGGTCTCTTTTCATTTCCCTTTCCCTTTCTTCTTTTTCTCTCCCTCTCTACTTGCATCCTACCCAACCTATTTCCTGCATTTTGGTTAGGACATAGTTAACTCTCCCTGTGCCTCCCCACACCAATCTATCCCTATTTTTTACCCACATCTCTCCCTAATCCTAATAATTTCTGGTTTTCCAAATTCTTCTCTGTGGTTCCCAGTCCATTAACATATAATTGTTTGATGTTGAATAGATGTATCTGTTGAACTAGAATGTATCTGTAGACTATTGACTGTACAAATGCAAACTTAGGTTGATAGTTGCCTTAAGATAGTGTTCTATCACAAAACTGGTGCTATCTTCATCTCAAATGGGCAGAGTAAGCCGGAAAAACACAAGAAAAATGGCAAATTCGGGTATCTCAATTCCCAATCTTGATAATCAGGGGTCAGAACAGATAATGAATAATCCAGAGGAGAGTTCCCAAATAGCTCTACAAACATTACTGGCAAACATGATAAATGAGAAGTTTGACAAGTTACAAAGGACTCTGTATGAGCGTGATAGGGAGAGAGAGGAGGCATCCCAGAAGTTTATACAGGAATATCATAAGCGTGAGGAAGCTACTCAAAAACTGATACTGGATTTCCGTGAAAAATTTGAGATTACTCAAAGAGAAAGGGAGGAATGGAGTGAGCAGGCTGAGAACACTCAAAGAGAACTGC
The DNA here is from genome assembly GCF_019054845.1 of Dipodomys spectabilis. Taxonomy (NCBI): domain Eukaryota; kingdom Metazoa; phylum Chordata; class Mammalia; order Rodentia; family Heteromyidae; genus Dipodomys; species Dipodomys spectabilis. Next base: position 796,827 of record NW_024870828.1, on the reverse strand, counting down.
AGGAATCCCACGAACGGGAGGAAAGAGAACTGCAGGAATCCCACGAACAGAAGGAAGCTAATCAAAGAGTAATATAGGAATTGAGAGACCAGGTAGAGAACACACAAAGATCACTAAAGGCATTCATGGAATCCATTAACAAAGAGCTGAAGGAAGTTAGGGAGACCACAAAGGGAATGCTGAATGGAACCCAACAGAAGGAATGGGAGTCCAAAGAAAGCATAACCAATCAACTAAGTGATTTGAGAACAAACACTGAACACCAAATTATGGAAGTAAAGAAATTCATATAAGACCTAAAACAGAGCTTCAACAAAGAACTTGAAGCCATCAACGCTGACCAATTAGAAGGAAAAGAGATAAAAAAAAAACAAAGTAGATTGTCTTGACAGCAGGTTAGACCATGCAGAAGATCGAATCTCAGGGATTGAAGACAGCCTAGATATTATAGAGAAAGAACATACAACTATCCAAGACAAGTCCAAGAAATATGATAGATCTATCCAACACCTGGAAGACACCATCAGAAGGCTTAATCTAAGGATAATGGGTATAGAGGAGCACCTAGAAACAGAAGTCAATGGTCTAGGAAAATTGTTTAACGGGATCCTAGCAGAGAAATTCCCAAACATGCAAAAAGATAGGCCTATTCAGATACAAGAAGCCTTTAGAACCCCAAATAGACCAGACCAGAATAGGACATCCCACCGTCACATTATAATCCACACAGGATCAACTAAGTCCAAGGAAAAGATCCTTAAAGCTGTCAAGGAGAAAAGGGTAATCACCTATAAAGGGAAACCAATTAGAATCCCCTCAGATTTCTCAGCAGAGAGAATCAAAGCAAGAAGAGCCTGGAATGATATATGCCATGCCCTAAAAACAAACAACTATCAACCAAGAATACTGTACCCAGCTAAACTCTCCTTCAAAACTGAAGGCCAAATAAAAACCTTCCATGGCAAAGACAAATTGAAACAACACATCTCCACCAAACCAGCCCTACAAAAGATTCTTAAAGATGTCCTACACATAGAAAACCAACAAGACCCCAATAAAGGCAAAGAAACTGCACCCAAACTGAGAATCCAAGAACCATAGGAAGAACCCAGTTTTCGCAGAATCCAAGAAGGTGGATAACATGGCAGGAACTCCCAAATACCTCTGAGTCCTATCTCTTAACGTTAACGGACTGAACTCTCCAATTAAGCGACATAGATTGTCTAGTTGGATTAAAAAACAAGACCCTTCTATCTGCTGCCTTCAGGAGTCACATCTTGCTCGTAAAACCAAACACATTTTCAATGTTAAAGGTTGGACAAAATCTACCAAGCAAACGGCCCCCATAAACAGAAGGGAGTTGCAATGCTAATATCAGATAAAATAGACTTCAAATTGAAACTCGTGAGAAGAGATAAAGAAGGTCGCTACATACTAATTAAGGGATCTCTCTTTCAGGAGGATATTACAATTCTAAATATCCACTCGCCCAACAATGGAGCACCCTAATTTATCCAAGAAACACTACTTTCCCTCAAATCCCATATAACTCCAAAGACATTAATTGTTGGGGATTTTAACACACCACTCTCCCCACTAGATAGGTCAACTCGGCAAAAATTCAACAGAGAAACTACAGATCTAAACAGCTGCATAGATCAACTATATTTAACAGATATCTACTGAACATTTCAACCAGCAGCATCAGAATACACGCTTTTCTCAGCAGCACATGGAACATTTTCTAAAATAGACCACATTTCAGGCCACAAAGCAAACTTGTCTAAATTCAGAAACATTGAAGTTCTACCTTGCATTCGCTCACACAACAAGGGAATAAAATTAGAACTCAACACCAAAAGCCACCAATGAAAGTCTGGTATCACATGGAGGCTGAACAACACACTGCTGAATCACGAGTGGGTCATGGAAGAGATTAGAAAGGAAATTCAAATGTTCATGCTATTCAACAAAAGTGAACACACAAATTACCAGCTCCTCTGGGACACAGCAAAAGCAGTACTCAAAGGAAAGTTTATAGCTCTGAGCACCTACATCAACAAATTGGAGAGATCTGAAACCAACAATCTAATGACACATCTAAAAATCCTAGAAAAAGTGCAGCAAGATAAACCCCAATCCAGTAGACGGAAAGAAATAATTAAAATTAAATCAGAATTAATTGAATTAGAATCCAAAAAAGCTATAGAAAGAATCAACAAAACAAAGAGTTGGTTCTTCGAAAAAATTAACAAAATTGACAGACCCTTAGCAAATCTTATCAGAAAAAGAAGAGAACACACCCAAATAAATAAACTCAGAGACGAGAATGGAAACATCACCACGGAAATAACCAAGATTCAAAACATTATGACGGAATACATCCCAAAACTTTATGCTAATAAGTTTGAGAACTTGACAGAAATGGATCTTTTCCTAGCAAATATTGACATGCCAAAACTAAACCAAGATGATTTAAACCAGCTTAACAGGCCCATATCAAGCGTTGAAATAGAAACAGCAATAAGAGACCTTCCAGCTAAGAAAAGTTCAGGACCAGATGGTTTTACAGCGGAATTCTACAAGGCCTTCACAGCGGAGCTCACACCAATACTCCTCCAACTCTTCAATGAAGTTGAAAGAGAGAGCTCACTACCAAACACATTCTATGAAGCCATCATAACCCTCATCCCAAAACCAGGCAGGGACTCATCAAAGAAAGAGAACTTTAGATCCATTTCTTTGATGAACATTGATGCAAAACTTCTCAACCAAATTTTGGCCAATCGACTTCAACAATTCATCCAAAATATCATACAACATGATCAAACAGGATTCGTTTCAGGGATGCAAAGCTGGTTTAATATACGCAAATCAATTAATATTATTCATCACATCAACAAGAGCAAGAATAAGAACCACATGGTGATCTCAATAGATGCAGAAAAATCATTCGACAAGATCCAACATCCCTTTATGATGAAGGTTTTGGAAAAATTAGTAATCCATGGAACATTCCTCAATACAGTAAAGGCTGTATATGACAAACCTACAGCCAGCATTATACTTAATGGTAAAAAACTAAAGCCATTTCCTCTTAACTCAGGAACAAGACAAAGATGTCCACTCTCTCCACTTCTCTTCAATCTAGTATTAGAATACCTAGCTACAACAATAAGACAAGATGCAGACATAAAGGGGATCCAAATAGGGAAAGAAGAAATAAAACTCTCCCTCTTTGAAGACGACATGATCTTGTATTTAAAGAATGCCATAGACTCCACTCCCAAATTACTCAAGCTGATTCAAAACTTTGGAAAAGTAGCAGGGTATAAAATTAACCCTCAAAAATCATTGGCTTTTCTGTATGCCAACAATGAGAAAAGGGTGGCTGAAATTAGGAAAGCAACTCCATTTGGAATAGCCCCACAAAAAATAAAATACCAAGGAATTAACTTAACCAAAGAAGTGAAGGACCTCTATAATGAAAACTTTAAAATCTTGAAAAAGGAAATCAATACAGAACTTAAAAAATGGCAAAACCTCTCATGCTCCTGGATTGGAAAGATTAACATCGTGAAAATGGCAATACATCCCTAGGCTATCTACAAATTCAACGTGATACCTATCAAAATTCCAACCTCATTCTTCAAGGAAATAGAAGACGCAATCCAAAAATTCATATGGAACAATAAAAGACCTCGAATAGCAAAAACGCTCCTCAACGTAAATAACACTGCTGGAGGAATATCAATACCAAATTTCAAACTCTTCTCTAAAGACATAGTAATCAAAACAGCTTGGTATTGGATAAGGACAGACCTCAGGACCAATGGAATATAATTGAAAACCAAGAAATGAAAATACAGACCTATAGCCATCTAATCTTTGATAAGGGAGCTAAAACAATAGAATGGAAGAAAAACAGCCTCTTCAGTAAATGGTGCTGGCAAAATTGGTTAAATACTTGTAGAAAACTAAAGCTAGATCCTTATATATCGCCCTGCAGCCGAATCAACTAGAAATGGATCAAAGACCTCCAAGTCAAAGCAGACACTCTGAAAACATTACAGGATGGAATAGGAGAAACTCTAGGTCTCCTTGGCTCAGGCCGAAATTTTCTGAATAGAGACCCGGAAACACAACAAATCAAAGAAAGGCTGGACAAATGGGATTGCATAAAGTTGCAGAGCTTCTTCAGGGCAAATGACATAGCTAGCAAGATCAATAGAAAGCCCACAGATTGGGAGAGGATCTTTACTAGCCATACAACGGACAAGGGTCTCATATCTAAAATATACTTGGAACTCAAAAAATTAAATCCCCCAACAACAAATCCTCAAAGAAACAACAGCCCAATAAATAAGTGGGCGAAAGACTTAAAGAGAAACTTCTCTGAAGAAGAAAGAAGGATGGCCAATAGACACATGAAAAAATGCTCAACCTCCCTAGCCATAAAAGAAATACAAATCAAAACAACATTGAGATACCACCTCACTCCAGTTAGAATGGCAAAAATCAAAAACTCTAAGAACAACACATGCTGGAGGGGATGTGTACAGAAGGGAACCCCTTCATTTTTGGTGGGAATGTAAACTTGTTCAATCACTTTGGAAAGCAGTATTGAGGTTCCTCAAAAGACTCCACATAGAACTCCCCTATGACCCAGCAATCCCACTTTTAGGCATTTACCCAAATGTTTACAAACAAGACCACACTAAAGCTAACAGCACAACTATGTTTATTGCAGCATTATTTACCATAGCTAAGATCTGGAACCAACCCAGATGCCCCTCAGTAGATGAATGGATCAAGAAGATGTGGTATATATACACAATGGAATTCTATGCCTCCATCAGAAAGAATGACATTTCCCCATTTGTTAGGAAATGGAAAGACTTGGAAAAAATTATATTAAGCGAAGTAAGCCAGGCCCAAAGAAACATAGGCCCAATGGTTTCCCTTATTTGCAATATCTAGTATTTGTATGAGTCAAGCAGAAATGTTCAGATAATGTGATGTTAGGAAAATGAACCCTTAGATATGTATTTTAATGTTTTTTTCTTTCATGCATATGTTTCTAACGCATTTATAAGATTACTTCTTTGTTGCTTTGTATGTCCCTCCCCCACAGTATAACCCCTGCTTTCACTATATTTGATGTCAGTATAACTTGTGGAGGAGATAGGAAAAAACAAGTCGTTTAAGGATACAGGTGGACCTGTTGCAACAATCAGAAGTACAAGTTGTCATGTCGAAAACGAGCTTTACAATTTTGGTGCGGGGTGGGAGGGGAACGATTGAGACTGGAGGGGAGGGGAGAGGCTGGGAAGGGATGTGAAGGATAAACAAAGGAGGAGGCTGCAATGCTTGGTAAGAAATGTACGCATTATCCTGCCCATGTAATTGTAACCCTTCTGTACAGTGTGTTCACAAATAAAATAAAATAAATAAATAAAAAGAAATAATTCTGAATAGTTACATAAAGGATCTGTGTATGGGTTACACAAAATGGAAGAAATAGCTACTTTGTTGTTATTCTAATTTGAAGATGGATTTCAGAATTACTAATAATTCTTTAAAAAAACAAGAATTTTAAATATGCTTTAAAGTAGAGTTGAACTTTACTTAATAAGATCACAGAACATAACCCTATAACTACACCAAAATCATATAATATTTTAGAACCTGTAATTTTAAATAAGTGTGTTTGAAAGGAAAATTCTACTAAAATAAAAGAAATAAAAGAAAAATAAAACACATGTTTTTCTTGGAGACCTGTCCTGTTTGTAAACAGAGTCATCCTCCTTTGATTATAAGAACAGCCAAAGGAGAAACACAATCCCAGTAATGATCATGTGAAGACTGTGAAGCAAGTAATTTGTCATCTACTTTTCCTTCTAAGGCTGCCATCCATCAGTTTCCATAAGGCCCCAACTTCTCACATAACCTTCACCAGTGTGGGAGAAATACCTCTGTTATGCTTTAGGAAGTCAGTTACAATGTGCATTTGTTAACACTGAGCAGGGTTACCTGACCACCAAAGCACTAACCACCCCAGAGACTTCTGAACACAAGAAAATTGATGCAGGCTACTAAAGGCTCAGGAGCTCAGATACAGGTACTTTGGGTTACTTAGGTTTTGTTTCTCATCTGGTGAGCTTACAGTGTTGACCATCACTCTCTGTCTACCTATTTTTACACTTCTAATTTTTCCTTACTTAAAAATAAAACAGGCTTTTTTGCAAAAAAAAAAAAAAAAAAAAAAGAACTCAGGGAATCCACAAAGGGAATGCTGAATAGAACCCAGCAGAAGGAATGGGAGTCCAAGGAAACCATAACCAATCAATTAAGTGATTTGAGAATAAACACTGAACACCAAATTAAGGAAGTAAAGAAGTCCATAAAAGATCTAAAACAAAGCTCCGCAAAAGAATTTGAAGCCATCAAAGCCGACCAACTAGAAAGAAAACAAACAAACAAACAAAAGGCAAAGTAGAAAGTCTTGATAGTAGGTTAGAACATGCAGAAGATTGAATCTTGGGGATTGAAGACAGCATGGATATTATAGTGAAAAAACATATAACCATCCAAGACAAATCCAAGAAATACGATAGATCTATTCAACATTTGGAAGTCACCATCAGAAGGCCTAATCTGAGGATAATGGGTGTAGAGAAGTACTTAAAAACAGAAGTTAATGGTCTAAGAAATTTGTTTAACAGGAGCCTAGCAGAGAACTTCCCAAACATGAAAAAATATAGGCCTATTCAGATAAAATAAGTTTTAGGACTCCAAATAGACCAGACCAGAATAGGACATCCCACTGTCACATTATAATCCACACTGGATCAATTCAGACCAACGAAAAGATACTTAAAGCTGTCAAGGAGAAAAGATGAATCACCTGTAAAGGGAAACCAATTCGAATCACCTCAGATTTCTCAGCAAAGGCAATCAAAGCAAGAAGAGCCTGGAATGATGTATGCTATGAACTACAGACAAACAACTATCAACCAAGAATACTGTACCCAGCTTTACTCTCCTTCATAACCGAAGGTAAACTAAAAACCTTCCATACCAAAGAACAACTGAAATAGTATATCTCCACCAAACCAGCTCTACAAAAGATTCTTAATGATTTCCTACACAGAGAAAACCAACAAGACCACAATAAAGGCCAAGAAACCACACTCAAACTGAGAATCCAAGAACCATAGGAAGAACCCAGTTGCTGCAGCCCCCAAGAAGGTGCATAATATGGCAGAAATTCCCAAATACCTCTTAGTCCTTTCTGTCAACATTAACGGACTTAACTCTCCAATTAAGTGACATAGACTGCCCAGTTGGATTAAAAAGCAAGATCTTTCTATCTGTTCTGTTCAGGAGTCACATCTTGCCCATAAAAACAAGCATATTTTCAACATGAAAGGCTGGAACCAAATCTACCAAGCAAACGGCCCCCATAAACAGGCGGGAGTTGCAATCTTAATATCAGATAAAATATACTTCAAATTAAAATTAGTAAGAAGTGATAAGGAAGGTTGCTACATACTAATAATTAAGGGTTCTCTCCTCCAAGAGAATATTACAATTGTAAATACCTATTAAACAAACATTGGAGCACCCAAATTTATCCAAGAAACACCACTTTTCCTCATATCCCACATAGATCCAAAGACATTAATTGTTGGGGACTTTAACACACCACTTTCCCCACTAGATAGATCAACTTGAGAAATCGCATATCTAAACAACTGCATAGATCAACTAGATATAACAGATATCTACCAAATATTTCACCCAGCAGCATGAGAATACAAGTTTTTTCTCAGCAACACATGGAACATTTTCCAAAGTAGTCCACATTTTAGGCCACAAAGCAAACTTGTCCAAATTCAAAAACATTGAACTTATACTTTGCATTCTCTCAGACCACAAGGGAATAAAATTAGAACTCACTACCAAAAGCCACCAAAGAAAGTCCTGTAACACATGGAGGCTGAACAACACACTGCTGAAACACGAGTGGTCATGGAAGAGATTAGAAAGGAAATTCAAATGTTCATGATATTCAACAAAAGTGAACACACAAATTACCAGCTCCTCTGGGACACAGCAAAGGCAGTACTCAGGGGCAAGTTTATAGCTCTGAGTTCCTACATCAACAAATTGGAAAGGTCTAAAACCAACAGTTTAATAATGCATCTGAGCCTCCTTAAATAATAGCAGCAATATAAAACCCAATACAGTAGAAGGAAAGAAATAATTAAAATTAAATCAGAATTAAATGAATTAGAATCCACAAAAAACCATAGAAAGAATCAACAAAAGAAAGAGTTGGTTCTTCTAAAAAATTAACAAAATTGACAGTCTCTTAGCAAACCTTATCAGAAAAAGAAGAGAACAACCCAAATACATAAACTCAGAGATTAGAATAAAAACATCACCAGAGAAACAACCAAGATTCAGAACATTATAAGGGAATACTTCTCAAAATTTTATACCAGTAAATTTGAGAACTTTGCAGAAATGGACCTTTTCCTAGCAAATATTGACATGCTGAAACTAAACCAAAAATGAGTTCAATCATTTTAACAGCCCCATATCAAGTATTGAAGTAGAAATAGCAATTAGAGTCCTCCCATCTAAGAAAAGCCCAGCATCAGATGGTTTTACAGCAGAATTCTACAAGGCACTCAAAGCAGAGCTCACACAAAAAGTCCTCCAACTCTTCAATGAAACTGAAAAAGAAATTTCACTACCGAACTCATTCTATGAAGCCATCATAACCTGTTGGGTCTTCGTCCGTCCCACAAATGACGGATGGGGGCCAAGAAAAGGTAATGCAGCCGCTCGCCCGTTACCCAGCCTCCCTTAGCCTTTGAGACAATCAGACCCAGTGGGTAGTCAAGTTAAGCAAGAAAGCTCATTTATTAACACAGAGCAGGCCCTTTTTAAAACAAAAAAAAAAAAGCAGCTGGTGGCGTGGCAGTGGAGGAGAAGGAACCAATCACTGTCAAGGTCATTCCCTATCATGCACCTAAGCTTCCACGGGCTGGTTACACACTGAACGTAAACCATATTGGGTTCTGCCCACTCAACTCCCTTTCAGCGCCATCTTTGGTGCACATGTGTTCTACAGATTCCCCCTTTTTTGTTTTAATGGCAGACCCACCTCCCAACTAGTTATCTTTTTCCCTCCTCTGTAAGGTTATTTTAACAGGATTACATTGGTAAGAATAGCATTGGCCACTCTGGGGGTTCGAGGCAAGTCTGGGGGGCCTGATTCGCCAGACAAGGATAGAGAGGGCCCTCATGCATGATCCAAGAGCCTGTCCCAGTTACCTCACATCCCCACCTAGCACAGTAATAAACATCAGTCCCACCACAGTTAGAAATGTCCAAAGCAGTTCAATTAGTTCCTGGGCATATATAAAAGTCAGTATCTTGTAAGGTCGTTCTCTTCAGAACATGGGAGCAGCCTGGGTATTGGGAGTTCTACACATGGGGCACAGTGCATGCTCGTGGGCCCCCATACTCAGGCCATTCTACTATAGTCCAGAAAAACATGGAAAATATAAAACAAACTGCAGACGTAGCAAAGTAATCCTGGGCATCTGGTGTCTTTTAAGTAAGCCAGTTCCTTGTACGTGCCTTCAAGCAAGCACAGGGGTCAAGAGGACATTTGAGCTTTTCTCTCAGCTCCCAATGGCTCCCAACTTCTCCCCCTTCTTTGTTTAAAGAAGTGAACCTGCCTGTCTTAGGTTGGGTGGATTGCCTTGTCTGCCTTACCAGTCATCAGGAACTTCTTCAGAGCGAAGCTGAAGGTCCTGTTTTTGATTGGTCAGACTGAAACTTCCTCTTACCCATTTCTGGCTGCGATTCTTCTCCAGGGAAATTAATTCTCTTGGAGATTGATCTTATGTAACTGGCTGGCTAAGCTCATAAGAGTTTTGCAGTGCACGTATAATGCAAGGAAGGCATAGAAAAACCATCAGCAAAAACATTACCAGGACAAGCAATGTCATTAGCAGTCCTTTAACATTAGTCAAGAATGAGATAGCAGACTTTGCCACTTCAGAGTCCAGAGGTGGGGCTTGTTCTAATCCAGCTATTTGCCTGTGGGGTTGAAAAAGATCTAAATTGGAAGCATAACAAAAGGTGATTGTTTAACAATAAGTATGGATTCGATAATGCCGTTATACAAGCAATTAGTAAAAGGAAAATTAAAGCAGGTAACATTAAAATAATTAGCTCCTATAGAAATATTAAACGGAACGTACATAATGACATATGGTGGTGATCAAAATGAAGGTCAGGCCACCAGTTCGAAGAGACAGCTTCTCTTGTGGTGCTACTGATGAATTCTGCATTGCCAGGGCTGATCACTGCCCAAGTCACCCTTGAGGTTGATGCAGATTCTGTATGGACATTGCCACGACTGGGAGGGTCAGGACAGCCAACAGCTGGAGTATCGCCATCTGCAATTGTTAGAGAACACAAGAGCTTCTAAAGGGCTGGTTGCCCTTGGGGATGATTAATGGTTTTCTTCCCAGGCTTTCCTCTTTTAAACACAAGCCTCGGCCACCATAGCCGTTTTTCTTTTCCTGTTGGTTAGTTTATCCCTGGACATCCTCCTGTATAGAGGAAATGGGTAAAATCTTAATATTCTTGGCAGGTATTCAAATGGGCGCTGTCTCCCCTATTGGAAAAAAACACATCCAAATCCCCTGCCCATAGTAACTAGGGGGTCAGGTCCTCTCCATTGTTGTGTCAGAGGGTCCTTATACCTGACTTTTACTTGGGGCTTAGAGTTTAGTTGTCCCCAGTGCTTCTGAAATCTGGATTCAGTTGCCTTTTTTTGAAAAATTTAAAATATTAATGGTAAATAAAGCTATGGAACTGCAAAAATATTGCCTGATGGCTTTCTGTAATTGTAATAATAACTTCTTGGGGCATCCTGTCTTTTAGTAAGGCAAATAAGGGCACAAGACTCTCTTTAGGGACAGAAACCCATGGCAACATTCAATTAATTTCCCCTAAAAGACTCTGAAGTTTGATTAAGGTTACAGAGGCTGGAATATCCAGCAAAGGCTTAGGGGGGGCTGTCCTGAGCCAGCATTTTAAAAGGAGGTACTTTTTTAATTTTATTGAGGGCTATAGTATAACCCCACTTTTTTAATATGGCAAGAGCCTGGGCCAGAAGGCCCTCCAGGTGTCCAGGGTCTTGTTGCCCCAGAATTATATCATCCATGTAGGCATAAGCAATGGAGGTATCTAAACCCAGTACAGGCCCTAAAAGTGTGGCCAAGTATTGTTGGCAAAAGGCCGGACTATTGGCCATTCCCTATGGCAACACCATCCATTCAAACCTCCCATCAGGCTGTGAAAATTAAGACAAGGATGGAGAAAGAAAACTTCTCGCAGTCACCTGGATGCAGGGGATATAAAAAAAATCTTTAATATCAATCAGAACCAAGGGATATCCTGAAGGTATAGTGGGAGTCCAGGGCATGCCTCTTAGGGGCTTTCCTACTAGCTCCATCCTTTCATATATCTAACGTAGATCTTGGAGCATATTCCAAGCCTGGAAGGCTTTTTGAATAACAAATATGGGTGTGTTCCAAGGAAGCACAGTAGGGCATATGTGCCCAATGTTTATCTGTTCCTCTACCAGACAATATAGGGATACAAATTTAGGTTTGGTTAATGGCTGATGCTCCACCCAAATAAGGCTTCTCCTGTAAATCAAACTTGGGTCGACAATCCTTTTTCCAATGGTATCCCTCCCTGCCCCTGGGGCAGGGTGTAGGGGACAGTTTGCACCTCCCCCCGCAACCGGTTGGCAGGGATTGTTGTAAATAGTCCCTCTTAAAGTGCCCCTCCTGCCCGCATTTAAAACCAGTCCCTCTCCCCGATGGTCTTGGGGTTCCTTGGCCCTGGGCTGCCAGCACCTGGGTAATAGCCTCAGTCATTGCAGATGTCTGAGCCTGTAAAGCTAAAGCTAATGATTGGGACTGTTGCTGTTGTGTTCCCACATCCTGTGAGGCCGCCACACATCTGCTCAAGGAACTCTCTCTCAATCCTGTGCAGGCCATGCGATGGTCTTCATTCATTCCTTCCCAGACCAGCAGCTTTACGAACTGATCTCAGAAGTTCCCAGCTGGCAGCTTGCAGTTAACGCTCTGTTGGACTCATTCTACAAACTGAGCTAGAGGCTCACAAGGTTTTTGTTTCACTCCTGCTATGTGGGACTCAGTAGGCCCATCATCCATTTTGTACCACGCGGCAAGTCCTGCTTGCCTCACCTGTTCACGGTACGGGCCAGGTATTGAGGCTTGTTTGACTCCAGTGGAGTACCCTTCCCCCATTCTTGTTAACATGGAATAAGTAATAGGTATCTCAGGTTGAGCCTGCCATATATTCTTTGCTTGCACTCCGCATTCCTCCTTAAAGAAAGCACATCATTTAATAAACTGAGAACTGGTAAGGACAGCTTTGGCTACATCCAGCCAGTCCTTAGGGACACATGGGTGATAAGCAATATCCTGTAAAAAGTTCTGGGTCCAAGGAGAGTTTGGACCATACTCCACCACCGCCTTGCAGAGCTCTTTAAGATCTTTAGCTCCCCATGGATACCATTCCCAGGGCCTGTTAGATCCTGGTGACAGATTGACCAGATACACTTGGGGAAGTGAATCCTGTGGCCTAGGGTCCAGGCTCTCAACTGGCCCTTCCCTTCCAGGGTAGCCCTCGGAGTAGGTTATTTCCGAAGGCCTCGGCCCCTACACAGAAGGTTGGTAGGGATCCGGGTCTTGCAGGTACCTCTTGAGGGTCGAGTAGGGTGCCGTACCTTCTCCCCAATTGGGGGAATAAGGAGGGGGCCTAGGACTGTCAGGAGCACTTGAGTCAGAGGGAGTAACTTTCACCCTCATTTTGACTTCCACTGTGCATGTTTCAGGATGTTCTGCATCAAATTTGACCCATTCTTTTTCCTTCTCAATTCCCAAGTCCTCCTTGACTCCTTCTAGGCCTAATGTTGCCTCCTCCTCTTTCTTCTGTGAGATAGCATTACACATACTAAGGGTTTCACTTACCCTGGGAGACCATTTAGCTTCAGCCGGTATCTTTTCCTTTCAAGCCCCAAGTTGGGCGCCAGATGTCCGGTCTTCGTCCATCTCACAAAAGATGGATGGGGCCTGAGGAAAGGTAACGCAGATGCTCACAATTTCCTGAGCCTCCCTTAGCCTAGGAGACAATCAGACCCAGCGGGGAGTCAAGTCAAGCAGGAAAACTCATTTATTAACACAGAGCAAGCCCCTTTTAAAGCAAAAAAAAAAAAGCAGCGAGTGGCATAGCAGTGGAGGAGAAGGAACCAATCACTGTCAAGGTCACACCCTGTCATGTACCTAAGCTTCCTCCTGCTGGTTACGCACTGAACGTAAAGCAAATTGGGCTCTGCCCACTCAACTCACTCTCAGTGCCATCTTTGCTGCCCATGTGCTTTACAATAACCCTCGTTCCAAAACCAGGCAGGGACTCATCAAAGAAAGAGAACTGTAGATCCATTTCTATTTTGTTTTTGTAAACCCATTTCTTTGGAGAATATTGATGCAAAATTTCTCAACAAAATTTTGGCCAATCGACTTCAAGAATTCATCCAAAAATATCATACACCACGTTCAAACAGGATTCATTTCAGGGATGCAAAACTGGATCAATACAAGCAAATCAATTAATATAATTTATCACATCAATAGGAGGAAGGATAAGAACCACATGAGTATGTCAATAGATGCAGAAAAAGCATTGGACAAGTTAAAACACCCCTATATGATGAAGGTTCTGGAAAAATTAGGAATCCATGGAACATTCCTCAAGACAATAAAGGCTGTATAAGACAAACCTGCAGCAAACATTATACTTAATGGTGAAAAACTAAAGCAATTTCCTCTTAACTCAGAAAGGAGACAAGGTTGTCCATTGTCTCCAGTGATCTCCAATCTAGTATTAGAATGCTTAGCTAAAGCAGTAAGACAAGATGCAAACATAAAGGGGATCCAGATAGGGAAAGAAAAAGTAAAACTTCCCTCTTTACAGATGACATGAATTTATTTAAAGAATATTTAAAGTATTTAAAGTATCATTTAAAGTATTTAAAGAATCCCACAAACTCCACTCCCAAATTACTCAAGCTGATTCAAAACTTTGGCAAAGTAGCAGGGTATAAAATTAACCATCAAAAGTCAATGGCTCTTCTATATGCCAACAATGAGAAAAGTGTGGCTGAAATTAGGAAAGAAACTCCATTTGTAATAGCCACACAAAAAATAAAATACCTAGGAATTAACTAAACCAAAGAAGTGAAGGGCCTTTATTATGAAAACTTTGAAAACCTGAAAAAGGAAATCAAAACAGAACTTAGAAAGTGGCAAAAACTCCCATACACCTGGATTGCAAAGATCAAAATCCTGAAAACAGCAACACTTCCCAAGGCTATCTACAAATTCAACACAATACCTATCAATATTCCATTATTATTCTTCAAGGAAATAGAAGAGGCAATCCAAAAATTCATATGGAACAATAAAAGTCCCCGAATATCTAAAACGATCCTCAACAGAAAGAACAGTGCTGAAGGAATATCGATACCAAATTTCAAACTTTACTACAAAGCCATAGTAATCAAAACAGATTGGTACTGACACAAGAATAGATCTCAGGACTAATGGAATAGAATTGAAAACCCAGGAATGAACCTACAGACCTATAAGCATCTAATTTTCAATAAGGGAGGAAAAAAAATATAATGGAAGAAAGACAGCCTCTTCAGTAAATGGTGCTGGCAAAATTGGTTAACTAATTGCAGAAAATTAAGCTAGATCCTTATGTATCATCCTGCACCAGAATCAACTCCAAATGCATCAAAGGCCTTGGAGTCAAACAGACACCTTGACAACATTACAGTATGGAATAGGAGAAACCCTAGGACTCCTTGGCACAGGCCAAAATTTTCTTAATAGAGACTCAGAAACACAACAAATCAAAGAAAGGTTGGACAAATGGGATTGCATGAAGTTGCAGAGCTTCTGCATGGCAAAGGACATAGATAGCTAGATCAATTGAAAGCCCACAGATTGGGAGAAGATCTTAACTACCCTTACAACAGACAAGGGTCTCATATCTAAAATATACCTGGAATTCAAAAAATTAAATCCACCAACAACCAATCTTCAAAGAAACAACTGCCCAATAAATGAGTGGGCTAAAGATTTAAAGAGAATCTTCTCTGAAGTGGAAAGAAGGATGGCCAATAGACACATGAACTAATGCTCAACCTCCCTCTCCATAAAAGTAATACAAATCAAAACAACATTGAGATACCACCTCAACCCAGTTAAAATGGCTCTAATCAAGAACTCTAATAACCACAGATGCTAGAGGGGATGTAGACAGAAGGGAACCTTACTGCATTGTTGGTGGGAGTGTACGTTTCTTCAAGCACTTTGGAAAGCAGTATGGAGGTTCCTTAAAACACTCCACATAGAGCTCCCCTATGACCCAGCAATCCCATTTTTGGGCATTTACCCAAATGATCACAAACAAGGCCACACTAAAGCTCCCAGTACGACTATGTTTATTGCAGCCTTATTTGCCATAGCTAAGGTATGGAACCAACCCAGATGCCGCTCAGGAGATGAATGGATCAAGAAAATGTAGTATATATACACAATGGAATTCTTTGCCTCCATCAGAAAGAATGATATTGCCCCATATGTTAGGAAATGAAAAGAATTGGGAAATTTATATTAAGTGAAATAAGCCAAGCCCAAAGAAACTTAGGTCCCATGGTTTCCCTTATTTGCAATAAATAGTATATGTCTGAGTCAAGCAGAAAAGGTCAGATAAGTTGATTTTAGGGAAATGAACCCTAAGTTATTTATTCAAATGCTTTTTTTCTTTCATGCGATTGTTTCTAATACATTTATAAGATTATTTTTTTGTTGCTTTGTATGTCCCTCCCCCATGGTATAACCCCTACTTTCTCCTTATTTTAGGTTGATATAATTTGTGGAGGAGAAGCAAAAAAACAAATAGTCTAAATAGGGATACAGGTGGATCCATTGCAACAATGAGATGTACAAGACGTTATGTGCAAAAACGAACTTCAGGTCTTTGGCAGGGGGAAGGAGGATTGAGAGGGGGGTAGGGGGAGGATGGGAAGCGATGGAAAGGGGAAAAAAAGAAGAGGCAACAATGCTTGATAAAAAATGTATTCGTTATTTTGCCCATGTAATTGTAACTCCTCTGTATGGTATTTGCACAGTAAGAAAAAATCAAAAATAAAATAAAATAAATAAATGCTTGTAGACCTTAAAAAAAAGAAATTGTAACTCTTCTGCAGGTATTTTCACAATAAAAAATTTACTAATAAAATTTTAAAAAAAAGAAAAGACAAAATAAAACAATTCAGAAAAGTATTCCAGGGCTGGGAAGGTGGCTCAGTGGTAGAGTGCTTGCGTTGCATGCATGAAGCCCTGGGTTCGATTCCTCAGCACTACATAAGCAAAAAGTAAATAGCCGGAAGTAGCTCTGTGGCTGAAATTGTAGTGAGCTAGCCTTGAACTGAATAGTTGAGGGACAGCGCCCATGCCCAGAGTTCAGATCCCACCACCGGACTACCTCAAGGCTGGTTTGCTCTAAAACTATATTTCTTTTCTTGTTCTAGTTTTCATATATTCATAGAAATTAAAATTCCAAAAATTCAATGGATGTTGGCATTCAGGAACATCTTCATAGACACTAATATTGGAGGCCCTTAAGTGGAATTGTTTTATCTAATTTGTTATTTTCCCAAAAAAATCACCACGACTGTGTATTTTGTTTCTTTTCACTGTTATTGGCTCTTATGTTGAGAATACTTTTTTCTTACCAAATTAGAGAAAAGCAATTTGATTGAGCAAGTAACATATGGTTTTCATAAAATGCAGATGCATATATTTGTGTCTTCTGTCATTTCTAAAATTTCTTCCAGAAAAAGTTATTAATTACTCATAAGAGATACCTAATTTCAAGGTATTCCAGTTATCACATACACTTTTTGATTGAGTTATCTCTGTATAAACTCAAAATAAACAGAAATCACATCTTCGTTTTAAAAACTGTAGTTTACAAAGAGTTTTTAGTCAACACCGAAAATATTTCTAGGTATTCTGCGTTTTGTGTGAATTATTTTTAACAAAAGTTTTTTTGATGACATGTAATTCACATGCAATATATTATCTCCTTTTATTGTATACATTTTAGTGGTTTGAAAGCGAATTGTACAATCATGCATTTCTTCAAATAGAAAATTTGTAAACTTTGGAACAGACATTAAAATAGATATAAAATTTAGTTACAGGTATTTGTCCAGCATACATCCTCTATAGTGTGTCTTTTCAAAATTTGTTTTTGTGGATTATTTCTTGGGTCTAACATATACCATTCCGGTGCACTGTCAATGAACTATATTACCTATGCAAACAAGTTTTTTACTTCTCTATACATTCATAGAAGTGTAATGCATGGATCCTACACAATTCTCTTTGACCTTTTGAAGACTTGAAAACTTGCTTGTTAAAATGATTGCAGTATTATACAAATCGATCTGCTTTGTAGAGTACAGCAGTTTCTCCACAAATGCATTAATATATTTTGTGTCATCTTCTTATATAATGGTCCCGCTAGTCACTTTTCTTTTTCTTTTTTCTTAGATAATAAAAAGGAGCTTATTTCTTATGCTTCTCCTATTGACTATTAATTTACATATGTTCTTTAAAGAAATATCCTATTCTGAAATAATTTATATAGAATTAGAAGATATAAAAATACTTAAGACTCAGTATCATTGTAGCATTAACATTGTAGCATTAACAAATATATGCCCTCTACCTGTTGCATATATTTTCACTTCTGTTATACTGTACTTTTTTGAAATATGAAAGGTTATCAGTTGATGTTATCTAGTTTATTCTTGCTTGTCTTTCGCCACTAATGAGCCTCCTGAGCATCTAGGATTACAGGCATGGCCGATTGGTGTATGTTTGTCTTTCAATATTTTAAGTTTTTTTCTCTTTCTTTTGAATTCAAATATTGTCCTTTCAGGAATTCTGCAAATTCTCAGACTGTTGTTCTCCAACTGTCAATATGATAAACATCTGTTTGATGGGTAATTGTCCTTTTTATTTTGTTTGACATATTTTTCATGATTTCTATTGTTTTATCCTTCCTAATTATTGCATATGATGATTAGAATATTTAATATAGAGACTTCAGCTTTGCCTCTAAGGAGATGGTAGAAGTCATGTCAAAAGAATGGTTTAAGGAAGTGGCGCTGTAGCTTAAGTGGTAGAGCGCTTACCTTGAGCTGAAGAGCTGAGGGACACAGCGCTCAAGCACAGAGATCAAGCCCCATGACTGACAAAAAAGAGAATGATTTAAAAGATTCTTATAGGGACAGCATTTTGAACTTTATACATAAAAATGACAAAAAAATTCAGTTGGTCTTTGTTCCTATGAAGAAATTTTAAAAATAGGCTTTAAATTATATAGTAATATATTTTAAACACTAACTAAACAAAAAATTAAAATATAATCAGCAAAGTTTTTCCCTAGATGACTGTCCCATTTATGACCCCCACACACATCCTTTCCCCTGTTTTGGAATCTAGAAAGTAAAAGGAAAATTGGTGTTGATTATTAAACATTGTAAATTTCTCAAACTAGCTTTTCAGAAGCTCTACAGGCTTGGGATGTAGAACTGTGATAGAGATCAAGCCTATCATGTGCAAGGCCTTGCATTGGATCTTCAGCACTGAGAAAAGAAGACAACGATGATGACGACGACAAGGAGGAGGAGGAGGAGGAGGAGGAGGAGGAGGAGGTGGAGGAGGAGGAAGAAGAGGAAGAGGAAAAAGAGGAGGAGGAAGAAGAAAAAGAGCAAGGAAGAGGAGGAGGAGGGGGAAGAGGAGGAAGAGGTACAGAATCACATTTATCCACATTTTATTTAGTGAATAATTATGTCAAAATAAGAGGTTCAAGTTTCTTTTTGATCTTTACAGTAGTCCCTGCTTAACCTCCGGATATACATTCCAAGTGGATACCTGAAATCAATGAAGTACCCTCTGTATTCAGAATTTCCACATTACGTGTTCACCCAACCAGAAATATAAAATATTCAGGAAAAAATTCTTCCCCTCACATTCAATATAGCAGCTATTTACATACTGTTATATATATGTTGGTAATAGATATAACCTTGACGTGATGTAAAGTGTAACTTACTTTGTATGACATTTTATGCTATTTTCTATATGGGCCTGGAGCCTATGCTGATTTTAGTACACTCAATCAGTTCTGGAAGCCACCCTATAAATAACAAGATGACCATTTTATGCTTTAACCCAGACAAATACAGCTACAATAAAGCTTAAGTTATACATTAGGTAAAGTAAGACAATAATAAGAGTAACTAATAAAATAGAAAAATTGTAACAATATACTGTAAAAAAAAAAGTAATGTGAAATAGGTGTGGAAGTGCACACCTGTAATCCCAGAAAACAAAGTCGAGACAGAAAAATGAGAGAGATTTACAGTGAGACCTTACATCCACAAAACCAAAAAAGATATTATGTGAATGTGATCTCTTTCAAAATATGAGATTTTTTTCCTTTTAATCTTTTCAGAGCACAGTTGAGCACAGGTACTTAACTACAGAAGGGGAAATTACAGTGAAGGGGACTACTGTATAATTAAGTGTTTTGTGAAGAGAAAAATGTATAATATTTAAAGGTTCTCTTCTGAGAAGAAAACCCATGCACCATTCTTTTGCCTTTTTCTGAAACTAAGACATTTCTCCCCTCCCACCCAACCACCTTCCTACCTAGGTTGTGGAAAGGACAAGCCCTTTCAAACTAGCTTAGCTGTGCCATCAAGGCTTTCCATGGAATTACAAACATGTTTTATTCTTGAACAATCAAGCTTCCTGTAGCCTGTTTCACTCCTATTTTGCTCCCTGATGCCCAGAAAACCCTCCTTTGAACACATATTTGGTATTTTCAGGTGAGTAAGATAAATGACTTCCTTAGAAGAAAATGTGAATTTGAAGATTGAAATTGAGAAGGGAAATCAAACTCTTCCATCTTTTTTTTTATTAAGGATCAGAAAAAAAATGATATGTGCTTACAGGCTGAGAGTAAGCAACTTTTTTGGGGGGGTGGGGGTCCGGTCGTGGGGCCTGAACTCTGGGCCTAGGTGCTGTCTCTTAGCTCTTCAACTCACGGCTAGTGCTCTACCACTTGAGCCACAGTGCCACTTCTAGCTTTTTTCTTTTTCGCTTATGTGGTGCTGAGGAATTGAACCCAGGGCCTCAGGCATGCAAGGCAAGCGCTCTACCACTGAGCCACCTTCCCAGCCCGAGTAAGCAACTTTTGCAGCCTGTGCTAATGAATTTAATCTTGATGCTGAAGTGAAATGTCTGCCATGTGTCCTGAACCCAAATTCCTTATTTTCTTAGAGTACCACACCCTCAGAAATTCTGATTTGTGCTGTGAATATTTACTTCCTGTGAAATGTAGTTGCTTGGATATTTTGATTTTGTGAAGGCTGGGTGAATTTGATGTTCTTTCAGTTAAATTTTAAGCATGTAAAAATGAATTGAACCTGATTAAATGAAGTTCTTTCTGTCCATTTTCTGTGGTACAGATTTTTCTGATTTATGAAATCTATATTTTAAGTCATTCTGGATGCCTAACTAGGTCTGTGTATGTGGATGAGTCAATAAGAAATGCAGAATTCGCCACATTGTTTTTGGAGCAAAGACTCACATCTGGTAACTGGGCAATGATTCAGAAGACAGCCGAGGCTGAAGCCATGAGCCCTCCTGCCTGTGTTCAGCTCCCAATCTCTTCTAAAACGCCCTCACTTCCCATGTGTTGGTTTCTTTTTCTGTCCAAAAGGTTTCTGGAGCTTCATCTTATTCTGACCTCTTAGTTTACCAACATGGGGTGAGTGAAAGCAAGCAAGGGAGATGTGTCAGAGGGATTTTTTTCAGGGCTGGTTGTGGGGCCTGAACTCTGGGACTGTCCACTCAGCTCTTCAGTTCAAGGCTAACACTTTACCACTTGATCCACAGCACCACTTCTGGCTTTTTCTGCTTATGTGGTGCTGAGGAATTGAACCTAGGGCCTCATGCATGCAAAACAATCACTTTACCACAGAGCCACCTTCCCAACCCCAGCAGAATGATTTTAATCTCAGGATCCATCACACTTGGGAGCTTCTGTCTGAAAACTCCAGAAAGACAAAAATGAGGAAACACCTAAGAGAAAATGTAATATAGGAAGCTGCAATGTTTAACCCTAAAAACAATTTCTTGGATAAGGAGACTCAGGAACTGGTGTCACCTGAGGAGAAGCTGGTAGAAGAGAAAGTATTCAGAAGAATGAGAAGGGGTGTGAGGGAGTGGAGAGAAAGAGGCCTAGATTACATAGAACTAGGACCTGAGTGTGTGCTTAATTTTACTGTGGGAAATCAACCACAATGACACACTGGTTTACAACTTTGATTACTCTCTATCATGCTACCAAGCCTTTTCCAGGTCCATTGCCACTCAGCATGGTGCCCATTCTGGGATTCACTGACTGCTGGAGGTTCCCAGGGGAAGAAAAGGGTGGAAACCACAGGACTAAAGCTCAGAAAAGACACGTGTCATCATTTCTCACATGTCATTTGTCAAAGTAAGTTATACAACAAAGCCTGGTATCAATGGGGATGGGAATACATATTGTGAGCATTATAATAATATCTATTATTATTGTCATAATAATCTAACATCTATTGTTTTCACCAAAGGGAAAGGGATGGCATTTCTCCTTTTTCAGGAGTATGGGACAGGGCATTCTGTAGAATGTTATTCAATTGGGGATCTCTGAATCTTTTCTCCTAAGATTGTGGCTATGAGATTTCAGGGAGGAGAATTACAGTGCAAAAGTATGTTCTCAAGCTGGGCACTGGGGCTCACACCTATATTCTGAGCCTGAGATCTGAGGATTATGATTCAAAGTCAGCCTGGGCAGGAAAATCCATGAGACATAGCTGCAATTAACCAAAAAGTAACAGAATTGGAGCTGTGGCTCAAATGTTAGAGCACTAGCTTTGAGGGAGTGTGGGTAAGGGGAAGCTCTGGGACAGAATCTTGGCACTGAGTTCAAACCCAGGATTGAGGGATAAAGGGGAAATATGCTCTCAGTGCATGAAATCAAGGGTGTATGTCAACATCAATATTGATGGTAACTTTGGGGTAGAGTTGATCAGTTTTAGTCAGGAAATGATTTGTTCCAATCTTCTCTGTTCTGTATTCTTTAAAAAAAAAAAACAGCTATGTGCAATCTATACCTAAGAAGTTTGGATTGTACTGATGCATTTGTTACAATTTTTTCTACTTAAGAAATTATACATATGTAGTGTAAAAAGGTGTTTTTATTTTTTTTGAGGAATTTTAAGTTAATATGTCATTTTGTGAGTACATCTTGATCGATGTCACCAATTTGATCATTCTTCTCTATCTCTCCCAGCCCACCCCCTCAATTTACCTGGTTACACTTTCACACACTTACATTATGACTGGATTAGCCTACTGCACCAGTTTTGTAAAGAATTTTTTTCATTGTACAGGCAAGGAAGATGAAGATGACGACTACAAGCCCAAGACAGCATAGCTATTAATTGGCATCAAGAATATTTGACTTACAAAATCTTCACCAAAAGAAGCATTATAAAAAAGAACATGGCCAGGAAAACTAGAAGCATATGTATTTGTGGGTGTGCTATTTCTGGGACCTGTGTGCTGTCCCTGAGCTGCTTTGCTGCCACTTGAGCCACAGTAACACTTCCAACTTTTTGGTAGTTAATTGGAGGTAAGAATCTCATGGACTTTCTATCCTGGGCTCGCTTTGAGCCACAATCTTCAGATCTCAGTCTCCTGAGTAGTTAGGATTGCTGGTGTGATCCACTGGCAGCTAGCAAAACATCTATTAGTTGTCCCACTTAAACATATGGAGCAGTAGGTCGATTGATACTGGTGAAATGCAGATAATGATTCCTCTACTTGTTCCTCTCTGGTGTTATGACTAGTGTGATACTGCTCACTCTGGTTTATATGACTGGGCAATCATTGTTCCATTTTGTTCAGTAAACAGGTTTTCAGGACAGGAGAACTGTAAGGGGAAAATATGGGATGAAAATACTTTTTGTGGCCTGGCAATATCTTCTCAGAATATTTGCAAGAGGAAATAAGACTCCATATCAGCTGAATAAAGAGAAGACACACATGTGCCCCAGAAGCAGTGCCACAGGAAGACAAATGGGAAAACTCATCTAGGCTCAGAGCAAAGCAACAGGATGGGTTGTTCAGGCGCATGAAAATTTGTGAAGATTGCCTTTCTTATCATGGAGAGATCATTCAATGCTGGCATTTACAATATGTTCCAGGACTCAGATCTGTTTAGGGCTATTTCCTCTGAAGCATCTTTGATAATGACAGAAAAGAAAATGTAACAATGGCACCTGGTTATGTTTTCTGAAGGAGATTTCACCTCTCTCCCAAAACAAGTTAGGGTTGTAATGAATGACTTTTATTTCCTTAGAGAATCCATGTTTAATTCCTTGTCTCTATTAAGGTTATCAAATGAATAACTTTAAATTTGTAAGATGTTATTTTAACAAATATGGAATTATGATTTTTATGTTCCTAAGAGGCACCCAGTTTCCTTTTAGATAGAAAATATTTGGCTGGATTCCAATTAAAGTTTTACATATCAGCCTCCTGAGTACCTAGGATTGTAGGCATCAGACACCTCTCCTGGCTGAGACAAATATTTTTGGTAAGGAAAATCACTATGCTATGGAACATGAGGCATTAAGAATGTAGTCTAAAAAGGAATATTTTGAAAACATTAACAAACTAAAGTTATCACAAACTTGCCAGCTTCAGTGAGGAGAAAAATGAGAAAGAAGTTCCAGAGGCATAGAACTGGAGACTAAAGAGAAATTATTGAATATCTCTTTGTTAGCAGAGCTACTGAAGATTTCTTTTTAGAAAAATTCAGCTTGATGTAATGGTACATGCTTATAATTCTAACTACTAATGAACTAGACACTGGAAGTTATAGAAGGCTTGCTGTTGGTATGGTAAAAATAGAAAACTGGTACCTCAATATCTAAAAAAAAATGGTGCCACATGTTGATGAGAGAGACAGAAGTAGGACAATCACAGATTGAGGCAGAAGTGGGCATTTGTTTATATGTGGATGGTAATTAAGTCATGGAGGCAAGCCTTCATGAATGAGATTTAAATAAATCCAAATAGATTTTACTTCTGATAGTTACATGAATGAGATTTAAATAAATCCAAATAGATTTTACTTCTGATAGTTAATACAATGCATTACGCAGAAAAAAAATCCTGACTATGCTGGCATTGCAATCTTGAATCTCCAGGCTCCAGAATGTAGAAATAAATTTGTTGTTTAAAACCAATTCAGTCACGGGTAATTTGTCATCATAGGTCTAAAGGGCAAACAGTAAGCCATCTGAAATGGACTGTTTGTAGTTTTGTGTTTTTTTGTCAGTCGTGGGGCTTGAACTATGCACCTGTGCACTGTCCCTTAGCTCTAAAACTGTAGACTACCACTCTACCACTTGAGCTTCAGCCCCACTTCTGGCTTTTTCTGCTGAGGAATGGAACCAAGGAATCGAACCAAGGGCCTCATGCATGCAAGGCAAGCACTCTATTACTGAGCTAACTTCCCAGACCCAGTTTCTCTATTTTATTTTTCCATCTTTCCAGAGACCTTTTGACACTGAAAAATGCTAAGGCTCCATAGAGAAAAGTTTTAAAACTGCCCCATTGTCCAACTCTGACTTCATAAATTTTGGAGTATAAGGAATGACATCAAGTACCTGAGAGACCTAAGAGAGGACACTTCATCGTCTTCTGCCTTGCTCTTCAGCACCTGGTTCACATTCACACTATGTAATCAAGTCAACTAATGGTAGTTATAATAATAAAAATACATAGCCAGAAAACACTTTATGAACACTCTTGCCCTGTATTCTCATTGGCTCCCATGTCCAAAATAGGAAACAGAGGCTTAAAAAGAGGTAGGTAATTTACCAAACGTTGCAAAGCTGGTATATTGGTACATTTAAACTCAGACTAACCTATATCCATACTTAGGCTAACATACCATATGCATTTATTTTTCTGCAGAAATAAAGGCTCACAGACCTTGCTTGCTACCATAATATCTCTATCCTGGGTGCTTTACTGGTGCCCCTAAGTCATATCAGCTGTAGTTGATACATCTGTACCCATGCATATAAAAATTGCTGAGACTTGGGCAACTGTAGTTTTAAAATCTCCCATGCAGTAATAATGTGTAATTAACAGTATGAAATCCAGGGCTAGAGAATAAAACTTCTATGATGGTGCCAGGCCCACTTTGCAAATATTTCTTGGTCTCTTTCCTTCCTTCCTTTTTAGTGCTAGGGATTGAACCCAGGTCCCTGGGCATGTTAAGGAAGTGACATAATATCAAGCAATATGGTCATTTCAATCTCTCCAATTTCACTCTCCAATTCACTGCTATCTTGTTTCTGATACTTTACGTTCTTTGATCATAATATTTGGAGATTACTGAACTTCATAAGATTTTCTCCATTTTACAGAATATTTGCTTTCTCTCTTCCTATGTATCATGATATGTAGCAATAAGGATTTTCTTGAACTCCCCGGCAGAGTTCATGGCTCATCATCAGGTTCTATATTACCATGTATATCATTATATTATTACATTTATAATGACAACTCACTTATATAATTGTTTCTCTTCTTCAGTCTATTGGTAGACCCATGTCCAATCCTAGCTTTTATAGAATTTTTCTCGTTTTATTTTTCTCTTTTTGACACGGTGCAAATTTTCTGATCTTGTAGAACTGTTTTTATCCATGAATATTTTTTCAGTACATTTCTGCATATTGTGCATAATACAATTAAGAGATTTCCAGCCAAAGAAAACAACTCAGAATTCTAGAGGTTTCTTTTTTGTTTCCCATTTTGAGCCATATGAAGCATTTAAGGTGCATAGCAAGTTAACCATGGAAGTATGAGCTAGTAATCTTTTTAAAATTATTTTTATTGTAAAGATACTGTATAGAGAGTTACAGGGTTACAGTTTCAGTACAGTAATGAGTACATTTCCTGTCGAGCATTGTTACCCCCTCCTTTGTTTTCCCCCTACATTCCATTCCCTCCTTACTTCCCCAACTCCTCCTTCTCCCTACCCTGAAGTTGTGAAGTTTGTTTTCAACATAGGGTATTGTACTTCTCATTGTTACAATTGGTCAACCTTTATCCTTGTTTCAGCATTTTTTTGTTTCCCTTCCCCTCTCCAAATTAGAAAAATGTATATACATGATGTAGAGAACTGGAATCATATACAGTGACAACAGAGGATATGTGAGCTGGTAATCTTTAACCTTCAAATTCCAAAACAAAATAAGCAATGAACGAAAATATTTGTTCATAAGGGAACCCTCAGCCTTCTGATTGATACTCTGATTCTTCCATTAAAATGACATATTGTTAGAATCAAATTCTGATCCAGGCTAAAATGCTAATACCTGTGGAAATGATGACATTGAGTTTGTATTAGTTAAATATGCTTTCCTATTAATTAAATACCATGGAAAATGTTTTTACAAAAACTGGATGATAGCAAGAGGGATTTTCGACAAAAGCATTGTAGTGGGTAATGTGTGTAAAAGTTACAAAACTGGAACTGCATGCTGGGAAAAATAATAACTTTATGGGGAGGAGTAACATACTGTTTTATATGAGCCAAGTTAATATGGATCATTATGTAAGAAGAAATTTTGTATTTGGTTCTTTCTAACAGCTAGCAGATACTTATCTATTTATAGAAAAGAAATACTAGAATTAAAAATCCAAAAGAACTTTAATGATGTATTTAATATTTTGGAGACAACAAAGACTTTCAATGATAGGGAGAGTTTAATTAAGTATGGAGTTTATAAGCACAGGACTCCCACTCCCATGAAATCATTATGAGTGATGTTCTTAGAACAGTATGAAATTTCTATGGATAGGAAATATATGAATGATATAATGCAATGAAAAGTCAACTTATAAAGTAGGCTCACACCTCTAATCTTACCTACTCACAAGGGTGAGATTTGAGTACCATGGTTCAAAGCCAGCCCACAGAGGAAAATCCATTTAACCACCAAAATGACAGAAATGGACCTGTGGCTAGCGCTGAGGAAAAAAAAAAGCAGAGAACAATGGTGTAATCCTTGGATTCAAGCTCCAGTTTGGGCAATAAACAAATGAATAATCAAACAAATATATGACCCCAAAGTATAGGAAAATATGCATATGCATATATGCATGTCAGAGGGGTCTAACCGTGGTGTTCTAGTGTTTACATTGTGGAGTTCCAGGATGGGAACATCACAAACATTTAATTAAAGGAAGTGAAATGTAAAATATGTTTGAAGTGATCTGTACAAATTGGGAGGGATTGAGAGAGTGAAGGAACGAGGAAGAAAAATGAGGGAGAGGGTAACAAGTTAGATAAGAAATGTTATCACTACCTTAATTATGTAACTGTAACCCCTCTGTACATCACCTTGAAAATAATATTAAAATAAAAAATAATAACAAAACAAAAGCTTTTATTTATATCATTATATTCAAAAGTATACTTTAAAAGAGTTATAGGCATGTTTTAAATTTCTAACGCATTGCCCCACTGTACTGGAGTATACGGGAATATGTGGAGAATTACTTACACATGAGTCCATGAGTGAGGACCCAAATAAGAATTCCACAAAGAAATGTCAACATGGACCAAAGGGTCCTACCCATAATACCTCCCTTCTACAGTAAATCACACAACCTCCAAAATCCACACATAATTTAATCATTTAATGACAAATGATGAACCAACATCTCCATTTGTAGAAATACATACTTGCAACAAGGATGGAAAAGGCACTGAGACCCAAAGTGAGTGATGCACAATGTTAAGGTAGATTCCATAGATAAAGGAATGTGTCCCCCACACTTCCAACTGTAAATCTGGGAAAGTCAGTCATCTTTGTCATACTAATAAAAACCACAAAAAAAGCTAACTGTGGGATTCAAAAAGACTGCATGAGAACAAGTGTTCATTGTGACAGCCCAGTAACTACAGTGCAAATTACTATGTCTCTCTTTCCTTGTCTTATTCCCACCTCATTCTTGAATTCTGAAGGTGAGATTCTGGGGAGCCAGTTCCCTTTGGTCCAGTAATTAATGAAAGTGAACAGGTAATTGGAGATACAATTTCTTAACATAGTTCTTGGATTCTCATTTTTTATTAAACTTACGGAGAAATAATGGGATTGCAAAACACAAGAAAGTCTTAACTTTTCCACTAATTTCTAAAATGCCTGCTGTAAGAACAACACAATTAACGAAAGAAACAACTCAGAGACCATATAAAGGTATTTGTGATGTATTGATACTAGGAGAAATTGAAATGTCACATATAAATACCAAATTACATTTTCAAAGCACAAAACCTAATTCTTCATTGAGCTAATGTGATAATTACACATTTATATTTTGCTACAAAATCACCATTGAGAATACCACAGTCAATTTCAATCACAGAAGCAAAGCTGCAAAGAACTGCTAAAATTTTTACCTATTCTTTCCTGGAGTTGAGAGAGTTGATTCTGCTGACGTTGACTGTTTTATCCTCTTCCTCCTCACAAATAAGTGTGCCTATGTAGAACAATTTATACCTATATCTTAACTTCATAGGTGTCTATCCTTTCTTGTTGGATCTTCAGTCTGAGTACCACCTAAGGAGCATATATAGCTTATGAACATGGACCATGCCTTAACAAGCTAAAACATGCTGTAAAACAGTTCTAACAGAAACATCTGTGATAATGGAAATATTCTATACATGCATTGTCTAACAGACTAGCCACTGGATATATGTGGCTAATGAATCTTAAATGTGAATAGTGTCTGAAAAATTAATTCTTCCAATTTCAGTTAAATGAAATTTTAAATAATAAGATTCATCTACTCACTGTTAACTGAACACCTCATTTTCCAAATAAGGAAGCTGAAGTTCTCACAAAGATGATGATAAAATATAATCCAAGTGAAGAAGTTTCCATTAGATACTAACTGAATGCCTGTGAATATTCTGAGCTTTTCTGTCTGATAGAATTCAGCCATCACTCACCTAGATTGACAGCTGGGAAGAAAGGGGTGGGAGAGAAACACAAGCTACTTGGGATACTGAGAATTGCTACTTGAAGATGAGTGTTATGCACGAAACTTTTCTATATTTAGTAGACAGCAAAATGTGTTGAATTCTGAAGGTAGAAAAATAATAATTGTATTTCAATTAAACAGGTGCTCTGTTTATCAAAATGGGAGAGAAGTCAGACAGGTGAATTCTATAAATATACAAACAATATAGAGAAAATTTGCTACACTCTATTCCATTCTAGGCCCTGGCATAAACGTTGGCATTTAGTACATACTCTGTAAATATTCACACACTAAAAAACAGAAATGCAATCCTTTATTATTGTTAAAATACATAGCATATCTTCATAATATATATTTGTGGGCCTATTTTTTCCTTAATTATTTCCACACCTACATTAAGAAATGGCTCTAAGAGAAAAGCTTCTAGATATGTTAAATTTGCATTCCATCTATTTCTTTTATTGATAGGATCTATTTCTTTTCTAGATAGGATTGTGGGCTTAATAGTAATCAAAACAGCTTGGTATTGGCATAAGAACAGACCTCAGGACCAATGGAATAGAATTGAAACCCCAGAAATGAACCTACAGACCTATAGCAATCTAATCTTCAATAAGGGAGCTAAAAAATAGAATGGAAGAAAAACAGCCTCTTCAGTAAATGGTGCTGGCAAAATTGGTTAAATACTTGTAGAAAATTAAAGCTAGATCCTTATATATCACCCTGCACCAGAATCAACTCCAAATGGATCAAAGACCTCGAAGTCAAAGCAGACACTCTGAAAACATTACAGGATGGAATAGGAGAAACCCTAGGTCTCCTTGGCGCAGGCCGAAATGTTCTGAATAGAGACCCGGAAACACAACAAATCAAAGAAAGGTTGGACAAATGGGATTGCATGATGTTGCAGAGCTTCTGCATGGCAAAGGACATAGCTAGCAAGATCAATAGAAAGCCCACAGATTGGGAGAAGATCTTTACTAGCCATACAACGGACAAGGGTCTCATATCTAAAATATACTTGGAACTCAAAAAATTAAATCCCCCAACAACAAATCCTCAAAGAAACAACTGCCCAATAAATAAGGGAGGGAAAGGCTTAAAGAGAAACTTCTCTGAAGAAGAAAGAAGGATGGCCAGTAGACACATGAAGAAATGCTCAACATACCTAGCCATAAAAGAAATGCAAATCAAAACAACATTGAGATACCACCTCACTCCAGTTAGAATGGCAAAAATCAAGAACTCTAACAACAACAGATGGTGGAGGGGATGTGGACAGAAGGGAACCTTACGGCATTGTTGGTGGGAATGTAAACTTGTTCAACCACTTTGGAAAGTAGTATGGAGGTTCCTCAAAAGACTTCACATAGAGCTCCCCTATGACCCAGAAATCCCACTTTTGGGTACTTACCCAAACATTTACAAACAAGACCACACTAAAGCTACCAGTAAAACTATGTTTATTGCAGCATTATTTACCATAGTTAAGATCTGGAACAAACCCAGATGCCCCTCAGTAGATGAATGGATGAAGAAAATGTGGTATATATACACAATGGAATTCTATGCCTCCATCAGAAAGAATGGAATTGCCCCATTTGTGAGGAAATGGAAAAACTTGGAAAAAATTATATTAAGTGAAGTAAGCCAGGCCCAAAGAAACATAGGTCCCGTGGTTTCCCTTATTTGCAATATCTAGTATATGTATGAATCAAGTGGAAAAGGTCAGATAATGTGATGTTATGAAAATGAACCCTTAGATATGTATTTAAATGTTTTTTCTTTCATGCATGTGTTTCTAACGCATTTATAAGATTACTTCTTTGTTGCTTTGTATGTCCCTCCCCCACAGTATAACCCCTGCTTTCACTATATTTGATGTCAGTATAACTTGTGGAGGAGATGGGGAAAAACAAGTCATTTAAGGATACAGGTGGACCTCTTGCAACAATGAGAAGTACAAGTTGTTATGTTCAAAACTAGCTTTACAACCTTGGTGAGGGAGGGGGAGGGAAGGGGGGAGGGGGGAGGGTTGGGGCGGGGTGGGATGAGGCTGAGAAGGGATGTGAAGGGTAAAAAAAGTAGGAGGCATCAATGCTTGATAAGAAATGTACACATTATCCTACCCATGTAATTGTAACCCCTATGTACAGTATGTTCACAAAAAAAATGGAATGAAAAAAAAAGGATTGAGAGCTTAGGGCTAGAAAAATAATAAGTATTCTCAACAAATTGTCATGCCTCATTTTTAAGGGGAGCTATGCATTTATTAGGAGAAATATGTTTTGGTCTTGGTAGCTAGGAACATTCAGGAAACAAAAGAAAAATAACAATTCCATGGCAGTCTCAAGTTTTTGCTTATCTTCAAGTGAACACTAGCTGCTCTATATTCCATAGTGTATTTGCAAGCTTTTTCTAAGCTATGGTCATCCTCCAGAATTAAGTTCAGGCATGCCTATTGCTCACTATAAAGATCGCAGTTGCTCAAACTCAGAACCCATTGTTTGTAT
The DNA here is from genome assembly GCF_019054845.1 of Dipodomys spectabilis. Taxonomy (NCBI): domain Eukaryota; kingdom Metazoa; phylum Chordata; class Mammalia; order Rodentia; family Heteromyidae; genus Dipodomys; species Dipodomys spectabilis. Next base: position 764,909 of record NW_024870828.1, on the reverse strand, counting down.
AGGCTTCACATGGCTATCTTTACTTCACTCAGTGGCACTGAGGAATGGGAGCTACACTTAAAATATATAAATATAGACATGCACACATATCTCACAGGCTTTCACTATTACTATAAAAATTAAGTCCTTTTTGTCTGTGACCCAAGAGCATCATATATCGTCTAGCATCCATTAAAGTGTAACAAGTTCATTATTAACTTGCAAGTAGTTTAAATCTCTAGCTTCACACAATTCTAAATACTCATATGAAGAAAAATACATGCCTAGAGTTTTGGTGTGCTTCTATATTACGAAGCTCTCAATTTTCATCTTATTTGCCCAGAGGAGGCAAAAACATTTGATAGGAAATGTACTCATTACCTTGTCATGTAACTATAACCCCTTTGTACAGTATTCTTACAATCAAAAATGTACAAAAAGGAAAAAATAGAAATTGAAAGTCAAGTATTTCCATTAAAACTAACTAAATTTAAGTCCTGTAACTTTCTACAGGTTTTTAAGGACCAAATAAGTTGTGGATATGTCCAAGGCCTTTACGAAAAGCTAAGGGAGAGAGATCCAAAAGTAGCAGTAGATAGGTGACCAGAGCATAATTATGTAGCTTTACTTCACTGTTACCATAGCAGGAGTGCAAATCAATATGATGGTTCGTAGTTACAGGACCAGAAGACATACTGGAAACTGACATCAATGAATGGTCATTCATTGTAGGAAAACATAAATCAGGATCCACCAAAGGTTACAACAAACAGTGTACAAAAAAGCAACACAGAATGGAATAAAGTTATTGCAAGTATATATTTGATAAGTGGTTCACATCAACAATATATAAAAAACATCATTGCAACAACACACAACCTGATTTTACAATGTGCAAAGAATTCAGATGTTTCTCCAGAGAAGACAAAGTGTTAACAAGCCCATGAAAAAGGTGTTTAACATCACTAATCACCATGAAAGTGTAAGTCAAAATAAAGAAGAAAATTACCACTTCATATGAATTATGTAGGATAACTACAAAAAAAATAAAGTAACAATATTGACAAAAGTGTGGTAAAATTGGAACCGTTCTATGGGAAACAGAATGGCATCTTTTCAAACAATTAAAAACAGGATTATTCATACCTGTAATCCTAACCACTCAGGACAGGAGGCTGAAACCCAAGGATCACGGTTCATAGCCGGCCTGGGCAGAAAACTGGAAGTGGATCTGTGGTTTAAAGTGGTAGAACTCTAGCCTTGAGGAAAAGTTCAGGGACAGTGACTTGGCCCTGAGTTCAAGCCCCATGACAAAAATTTTATAAAAAAGAAAAAAAGAGAGTTTTCATGTGATACAGTAACTCCATTTCTGGGCATATACTCTAAACATCTAAAAGCACGGTCTGGAAGAGATCTTGTACACTCATATTCATTTCGTACAATACTGAAAACATGGAGGCAATCCAGTGGCCATCAACAAATGAATAGCTAAAGCAAATGAGGTTAATATACACAGTGGTATATTATTTCAACTTTTAAAAGAATTATGGGGCTGGGAAGGTGGCTCAGTGGTTGCGCGCTTTCCTTGCATGCATGAGGCTCTGGGTTCGATTCCTCAGCACCACATAAGAAAAAAGGAAAAAGCCAGAAGTGGCGCTGTGGCTCAAGTGGTAGAGTGCTAGACTTGAGCTGAAGAGCTGAGGGACAGTGCCCAGGCCCAGAGTTCAGGCCCCACGACCTGACCTCCCCCCCCAAAAAGAATTATGTTGTGACATACACTATATTATGGATGAATCTTTGGAACATTGCTAAGTGAAAAAAGCCAGTCATAAAAAGATCAAATATTACATGATTCTACTAATATCAGTAGTGACATAGAACAGTCTAATTGATAGAGACCGGAAGCAAAATCATACTTGATGTATACCTTTTTTTTTAAATTTTATTTTATTTTATTTGTGAACATACTATACAGAGGGGTTACAATTATATGGGCAGGATAATGCATACATTTCTTACCAAGCATTGCAGCCTCCTCCTTTGTTTACCCTTCACATCCTTCCCAGTCTCCCCCCCCCCAGTCCCCCACCCAATCCTCCCCGCCTTCCCCCCCACCCCGCACCTACGTTGAAAAGCTCGTTTTGGACATGACAACTTGTACTTCTCATTGTTGCAAGAGGTCCACATGTATCCTTAAAAGACTTGTTTTTCCCCATCTCTTCCACAAGTTATACTGACATCAAATATAGTGAAAGCAGGGGTTATACTGTGGGGGAGGGACATACAAAGCAACAAAGAAGTAATCTTATAAATGCGTTAGAAACATATGCATGAAAGAAAAAAACATTAAAATACATATCTAAGGGTTCATTTTCCTAACATCACATTATCTCACCTTTTCCGCTTGACTCATACATATACTAGATATTGCAAACAAGGGAAAACATGAGACCTATGTTTCTTTGGGCCTGGCTTACTTCACTTAATTTTTTCCAAGTTTTTCCATTTCCTCACAAATGGGGCAATGTCATCCTTTCTGATGGAGGCATAGAATTCCATTGTGTATATATACCACATTTTCTTGATCCATTCATCTACTGAGGGACATCTGGGTTGGTTACATATCTTAGATATGGTAAATAATGCTGCAATAAACATAGTTGTGCTGGTAGCTTTAGTGTGGTCTTGTTTGTAAACATTTGGATAAATGCCCAAAAGTGGGATTGCTGGGTCATACGGGAGCTCTATGTGAAGTCTTTTGAGGAACCTCCATACGGTTTACAAAGTGGTTGAACAAGTTTACATTCCCACCAACAATGCAGTAAGGTTCCCTTCTGTCCACATCCCCTCCACCATCTGTTGTTGTTAGAGTTCTTGATTTTTGCTATTCTAACTGGAGTGAGGTTGTATCTCAATGGTGCTTTGATTTGCATTTCTTTTATTGCTAGGGATGTGGAGCAATTCTTTTTGTGTCTACTGGGCATCCTTCTTTCTTCTTCAGAGAAGTTTATCTTTAAGTCTTTCCCCCCCTTATTTATTGGGCAGTTGTTTCTTTGAGGATTTGTTGTTGGGGGATTTAATTTTTTTAGTTCCAAGTATATTTTAGATATGAGACCCTTGTCCGTTGTATGGCTAGTAAAGATCTTCTCCCAATCTGTGGGCTTTCTATTGATCTTGCTAGCTATGTCCTTTGCCATGCAGAAGCTCTGCAACTTCATGCAATCCCATTTGTCCAATCTTTCTTTGATTTTTTGAGTTTCTGGGTCTCTATTCAGAACATTTCGGCCTGCGCCAAGGAGACCTAGGGTTTCTCCTATTCCATCCTGTAATGTTTTCAGAGTGTCTGCTTTGACTCCGAGGACATTAATCCATTTGGAGTTGAATCTGGTACAGGGTGATATATAAGGATCTAACTTAATTTTCTACAAATAGTTAACCAATGTTGCCAGCACCATTTACTGAAGAGGCTGTTTTTCTTCCATTCTATTGTTTTAGCTCCCTTATCAAAGATTAGATGGTTATAGGTCTGTATTTTCATTTCTCGGTTTTCAATTTTATTCCATTGGTCCTGAGGTCTGTTCTTATGCCAATACCAAGCTCTTTTGATTACTATGGCTTTATAGTAGAGTTAGAAATTTGGTATTGATATTCCTCCAGCAGTGTTCTTTCTGTTGAGGAGCATTTTTGTTATTCGGGTTTTTTATTGTTCCATATGAATTTTTGGATTGCCTCTTCTATTTCCTTGAAGAATGAGGTTGGCATTTTGATTGGTATCACGTTGAATTTGTAGACAGCCTTGGCAAGTATTAATCTTTCACGATATTAATCTTTCTAATCCAGGAGCATGGGAGGTTTTGCCATTTTTCAAGTTCTGTGTTGATTTCCTTTTTTAAGATTTTAAAGTTTTCATCATAGAGGTCCTTCACTTCTTTGGTTAAGTTAATTCCTAAGTATTTTATTTTTTGTGGGGCTATTAAAAATGGAGTTGCTTTCCGAATTTCAGCCACACTTTTCTCATTGTTGGCATGCAGAAAAGCCATTGATTTGGGGGGTTAATATTATACCTTGCTACTTTGCCAAAGTTTGAATCAGCTTGAGTAATTTGGGAGTGGAGTCTATGGGATTCTTTAAATACAAGATCATGTCGTCTGCTAAGAGGGAGAGTTTTATTTCTTCTTTCCCTCTTTGGATCCCCTTTATGTCTGCATCTTGTCTTATTGCTGTAGCTAGGCAATCTAATACTACATTGAAGAGAAGTGGAGAGAGTGGACATCCTTGTCTTGTTCGTGAGTTAAGAGGAAATGGCTTTAGTTTTTCACCATTAAGTATAATGCTGGCTGAAGGTTTGTCATATACAGCATTTATTGTATTGAGGAATGTTCCATGGATTCATAATTTTTCCAAAACCTTCATCATAAAGGGGTGTTGGATCTTGTCGAATGTTTTTTCTGCATCTATTGACATAACCATCTGGTTCTTATTCTTGCTCCTGTTGACGTGATGAATTATATTAATTGATTTGCGTATATTGAACCAGTTTTGCATCCCTGAAATGAAACCTGTATGCTCCTGGTGTATGATTTTTTGGATGAATTGTTGAAGGTGTTTGGCCAAAATTTTTTCAGAAGTTTTGCATCAATGTTCATCAAAGAAATGGGTCTATAGTTCTCTTTCTTTGATGAGGCTGCCTGGTTATGGGATGAGGTTTAGGATGGCTTCATAGAATGTGTTCGGTAGTGAACTTTCTCTTTCAATTTCATTGAAGAGTTGGAGGAGTATTGGTGTGAGCTCAACTTTGAAGGCCTTATAAAATTCCTCTGTGAAACCATCTGGTTCTGGACTTTTCTTAGCTGGAAGGTCTCTTATTGCTGTTTCTATTTCAAAGATTGATATGGGCCTGTTTAGCTGGTTTAACTCATCTTGGTTTAGTTTTGGCATCTCAATATTTGCTAGGAAAAGGTCCATTTCTGTGAAGTTCTCAAACTCATTAGCATAAAGCTTTGAGAAGTATTCCCTTATAATGTCCTGAATCTTGGTTGTTTCCTTGGTGATGTTTCCATTCTCATTTCTGAGTTTATTAATTTGGGTGTGTTCTCTTCTTTTTCTGATAAGATTTGCTAAGGGTCTGTCAATTTTGTTAAGTTTTTCGAAGAACCAACTCTTTGTTTTGTTGATTCTTTCTATAGTTTTTTTGGATTCTAATTCATTTAATTCTGATTTAATTTTAATTATTTCTTTCCGTCTACTTGATTGGGGTTTATCTTGCTGCTCTTTTTCAAGGAGGTTTAGATGTGTCATTAAATTGTTGGTTTCAGATCTCTCCAATTTGTTAATGTAGGAGCTCAGAGCTATAAACTTGCCTCTGAGTACTGCTTTTGCTGTGTCCCAGAGGAGCTGGTAATTTTTGTGTTCATTTTGTTGAATTGCATGAACATTTGAATTTCCTTTCTAATCTCTTCCATGACCCACTCATGATTCAGCAGTGTGTTGTTCAGCCTCCATGTGATACAGGAATTTCTTTGGTGGCTTTTGGTTTTGAGTTCGAATTTTATTCCCTTGTGATCAGAGAGAATGCAAGGTACCACTTCAATGTTTCTGAATTTAGACAAGTTTGTTTTGTGGCCTAAAATGTGGTCTATTTTAGAAAATGTTCCATGTGCTGCTGAGAAAAACGTGTATTCTGATGCTCCTGGGTGAAATGTTCGGTAGATATCTGTTAAATATAGTTGATCTATGAAGCAGTTTAGATCTGTAGTTTCTCTGTTGAGTTTTTGCCGAGTTGATCTATCTCGTGGGGAGAGCAGTGTGTTAAAATCCCCAACAATTAATGTCTTTGGATCTATGTGGGATTTGAGGGAAAATAGTGTATCTTGGATAAATTTGGGTGCCCCATTGTTTGGCCAGTAGATATTTAGAATTGTAATATCCTCCTGAAAGAGAGATCCCTGAATTAGTATGTAGCGACCTTCTTTATCTCTTCTCACGAATTTTAATTTGAGGTCTATTTTATCTGCTATTAGCATTGCAACTCCCTCTTGTTTATGGGGGCCGTTTATTGGTAGATTTTGTTCCAACCTTTAACATTGAAAATGTGTTTGTTTTTACGGGCAAGATGTGACTCCTGAAGTCAGCAGATAGAAGGGTCTTGTTTTTTAATCCAACTACACAGTCTATGTCGCTTAATTGGAGATTTCAGTCCGTTAACGTTAAAAGAAAGGACTGAGAGGTATTTGGGTGTTCCTGCCATGTTATCCACCTTCTTGGGGGCTGCGAAAATTGGGTTCTTCCTATGGTTCTTGGATTCTCAGTTTGGGTGCAGTTTCTTGGCCTTTATTGTGGTCTTGTTGGTTTTCTATGTGTAGGACATCTTTAAGAATCTTTTGTAGGGCTGGTTTGGTGGAGATGTATTGTTTCAATTTTTCTTTGCTATGGAAGGTTTTTATTTGGCCTTCAGTTATGAAGGAGAGTTTAGCTGGGTATAGTATTCTTGGTTGATAGTTGTTTGTTTTTAGGGCATGGCATACATCATTCCAGGCTCTTCTTGCTTTGATTGTCTCTACTGAGAAATCTGAGGTGATTCTAATTGGTTTCCCTTTATAAGTGATTAATCTTTTCTCCTTGACAGCTTTAAGGATCTTTTCTTGGTCTGAGTTGATCCTGTGTGGATTATAATGTGACGGTGGGATGTCCTCTTCTGGTCTGGTCTGTTTGGAGTTCTAAAAGCTTCTTGTGTCTGAATAGGCCTATCTTTTGCATGTTTGGGAATTTCTCTGCTAGGATCCTGTTAAACAAATTTCCTAGGCCATTAACTTCTCTTTCTAGGTGTTTCTCTATACCCATTATCCTTAGATTAGGCCTTCTGATGGTGTCTTCCAAGTGTTGGATAGATCTCTCATCATATTTCTTGGACTTGTCTTGGATGGTTGTATGTTCTTTCTCTATAGTATCTAGACTGTCTTCAATCCCTGAGATTCGATCTTCTGCATGGTCTAACCTGCTGTCAAGGCTTTCTACTTTGTTTTTCATCTCTTTTCCTTCTAATTGGTCAGCTTTGATGGCTTCAAATTCTTTGTTGAAGCTTTGTTTTAGATGTTTACTTCCTCAATTTGATGTTCAGTGTTTATTCTCAAATCATTTAGTTGATTGGTTATGCTTTCTTTGGACTCCCATTCCTTCTGTTGGTTTCAATTCAGCATTCCCTTTGTGGTCTCCCTGACTTCCTTCAGCTCTTTGTTAATGGATTCCATGAATGCCTTTAGTTATCTTTGTGTATTCTCTTCCTGCTCTCTCAATTCCTGTATTACTCTTTGATTAGCTTCCTCCTGTTCCTGGGATTCCTGTAGTTCTCTTTGAGTGTTCTCAGCCTGTTCACGCCATTCCTGCCTTTCTCTTTGAGTATTTTCATGTTGCTCACGCAAATCCTGTATCAGTTTTTGAGTAGCTTCCTCACGCTTATGATATTCCTGTATGGACTTTTGGATTGCCTCCTCTCTCTCCCTATCACGCTCATACAGAGTCCTTTGTATGCTTTCAATCTTTTCATTTATCTTGTTTAACAGCAGTGTTTGTAGAGCTATTTGGGAATTCTTCTCTGGATTATTCATTAACTGTTCTGTCCACTGATTATCAAGAATGGGAATTGAGATTCCCGGATTTGCCATTTTTCTTGTGTTTTTCCGGCTTACTGGGCCCATTTGAGATGAAAATAGCACCAGTTTTGTGCTAGAACACTATCTTAAGGCAAGCATCAACCCAAGTCTGAATTTGCACAGTCAATAGTCTACAGATCCAATTTAGTTCAACAGATACATCTATTCAACATCAAACAACTATACGTTAATAGGCTACATAAAGCAAAGAAGAATTTGGAAGACCAGAAATTATTAGGGTTAGGGAGAGATGTGGGTAAAAAATTAGGAATAGATTGATGTGGGGAGGCTCAGGTAGAGTTAACTGTCCTAATCTCAAAGCCGGAAATAGGTTGGGTAGGATGAAAGTAGAGAGAGAGAAAAAAAGAAGAAAGGGAACGGGAAAAGAAAAGAGACCAGAAAATATAGAAAGGTAAAAATTAATAAAATTATGTATATTTGATAACAATCTATTTAGATAAGAATGTGAATTTATTGATGAAGGGGAGGGATTTAAAGGAGATGTGAAAAACTTAAAAATAAAAATGCTTAAAATATTATATAGGTATAAAGAGGTAGTACTGCTATTAAGGAATTTAAGTCCAAGAAGTTTTGACTTGAGTAATAAATTTGTGGATTAAGTGTGTACACAATGGGGGATAGGGTCTAATTGTCAACTACGGGTTTATCTGAGGATGTGCAGGACAATAATTAAGTCACATAAAGAAGAATGAAAAAGAGGAAAAGGTGAAAAGGATAAGAAAGGAAGAAGTAAAAGATGAGAAGTTCAGTAGAGCTAAACAAAAAGATAATTAAAAAAGAAAAAAAAAGAGAAAGAAAACCAAAAAAGTAAGAAAAACGCACACTCACGTATCCATAAAATAAAAATTATAAGAGGAAAAAAAAGTTTCTGGAAAACAATTTTTTTCAAAAAAGGAAAACATTAAAGATTAAAAATGTTTTAGAAAAGAAAAAAAAATTTATATAATGTACCAAAAATAAAAAATAAAAAAAAGAAGAAGAAGAAGAGAAAAAAAAAAACTTCTTTGATTTTTTTGGGAGGAGTGGGAAAAATCCTGTATCTCTCTTGTGTCCTTAATCAGCCTCTTGTTGGAGTCTCTGGTCTGCTTGTGGTCCTGTGGCTTGGTTGGTTTCTTAAGTCAGTTTGTTCGAACAGGCAGGAAAATGCTCTCCTTTACCCAGGATTTTGCGATCCTTCTCCCAGGCTAGTTCATTGGGAGGCAGATCTGCTTTGAGTATCACAAAAGAGGGAGATGCAGTGATGAGGCTAGGTTCTGGGTAGAGTTGAGGCCTTTCAATAGACAGTAGCTTTTCCAGGGCTAGTTTGTGAAAACCTCACAGAACCCAGCCTGGAGCCATTCTCAGGGTTTCTGTTTACTGAATTTCAATTGATTGTCGAGGCTGCTAGAGGGAGGGGCAGCCTCTGGCTCTGATTACCCAGTGAAGAAAGCCACGCCTAAGGCTGGTGCCTGAGCTAGGTGAATTTTCCCTGGGTGGAGCTGAGTCTGTCAGGTCACGCCGCCGTTAAGTTCCTATATCCTGCTAAATGACTCGTTTTATTCCAAGGCTTGAGTTGTCGGTATCCAAGATGGAGATCTCCAGTGCTGGGGGGGGGGAGGGGTGGCCTTCCCTCCTCTGCTCCCTGAGAAGGAGTGAGGACATCAGGCTTCTACTCATGCCGAGTCTTGGTTCCAGGATCGTCTCTGTTCTGCGAACTGCAGGATGAAGATGTCTGCTCCTTGTCGGTTCTTGCTGGTGTTGAGTAGAATCCGCTCGCCTGCTGAATCTGGCTCCTTTGTCCCAGACGCTCTGTAGCTCAGGTATGGCTCCTGTGCTCGCCCGCCACCGCCACCGCCACATGTGCTGCCGCGGTAGCTGCTGGCCAGAGCTCAGAAATGTCTCCTTGCCTGGGTTTCCCTCTCCGGCCTAACTCTCTGTCCTTTGATGGCACACTTGGTGTAATTCTCTGGCTTAGGGCTGTTCACTGGGACTCTAAAACTGCTTTCTATGCGAGAGCTTACTTAGACTCCAGCTTCTCCTCTGCTATCTTCCCGGAACCCTCCCCTCTTGATGTATACCTTGAAGCAGAGATTGGAGATTGGAAAATTGTTTTAATGAATAAAGAATTTGAATCTTGGAGGATGTAAAGTGTATGGACATTGAGATTGTACAATATTGTAAATTTACTTATTACTACTATGTTGTATTCTTAAAATGATTAATAAAACCGGGGAGAGAATTATGAAGGGGTTAAGCATAATCATGGTACATTGTATGCCTATGTGGATATATCAAAATGAAAAATCCACTTATTTAAGTAAGTAATGCTACTGAGTAGAAAAAAGACAATAAATTTTAAGTTAAGTGTGCAAGTTTAAGTCAGAGGGCTTTGCTTCTTCAAAACAGCAATTTAGACATCCAATTTCTCTGTGAACATAGTATTGATGGGACATCACAATGTACAGTGCCCTGTGAGTAACAAGTGGTTATGTGCCACTCAGAGGGAGTTGAACCAATTCATCTGGGTAGTTATGGATAAAAGGTAATGGTTGGAGCTGGCTCCAACATAGTGTGAATGAATGATGCAGCAAAAATACACACCCTTTTCCCATGAAGCTTTAGGTGCTAACACATGGCTTTTTCTGAATATGGTCTGGGGAGTGTCCCTCTACTTCCCATCCAATCAAAAGTGTTTTCTATGCTTGTGCTCTGAGATGAGGCATCCAATAAGGAAAAATTCCATACTCATGCTCTGAGATTAGGAAACCAATTATGAGACACTATGTCCCTCTTTTCGCTGGGGAGTCTGTTTCACTGCTCTGTTTTTGCTTTGAGGAAGAGACTGTTGCACTGCTCTCTTTTCGCTTTGAAGAAAAACTGCTTTAAAAACTGTTCTGCTCTCTAATTCTTTAAAGAAAACAAACCTGAGACATAGACAATACTGCTACTCTGAGGATGTTGTAAGGAGGGAAGCCTTGACCTTCAGCTTTGAGACTAGATTTAGATTTTGATTACTTAGGTGTTGTGGTTTCAGATTAATCTGAACCAAGCTAATTTCTGCATTTTCTCAATTCTTCTAACTAGAATCTCTAAAGTATTAGGAAAAAACCAAAACAAACAAACAAATAAAAAACAGCAAGAACCTGATATTAGGCTAGCAAAGGCTCCAGAAATTCTCAGATTTCTTCTTTTTTCTTTTCTTTTTTCTAATAAATGAAAAGCTAATGCAGCAAACTAGCATGTTTAAGGTGTTAAATTCTGTAGAATATGTTTTCTTTTCTTCCTCTTATTCTGAGATAGAAATTGATCTATTCTAAAGCCAGAGGATATGTTTTCTTCACAAGGTAGATCAGGTTCGCTGAATTTTGCTTCCTTAAAAATTGCTTAACTCCTGTAAGAGGGAATTGAAGACTGCAAGGCAGAAGGCATTGAGTGTGAGATGTGGGAAATGTTCTCATACTCTGCATCTAGAGGGCTAGAAAATTATGATGATCTGCTCATTGCCTCAAGCAATTTAGAAAGTGGCTTGCATATTCTAAAACTTAAATCCAAACTTTCACCTTCTCCTTCCCACCAAGCATTCCCTCTCAGGTTTCTTCTTACCATATGTCTTGGCAGCTTAGAACTGCTTTGCCTCAGAAATGTGGCATCAGAAGTGTGCCCTGTGGTCAGCCAAGCAGCTGGTATGTGATTGATTCATCTATGGCTCTGAAAATGCTGCAGCTCAATCTGTGCTCTGTGCTCAGCGTTCAGTAAGCGCGCTTAAATCCATAGCTACGTGCTTCCAGAGAGCAGACTTTCCTCTTTCTATTAGCTGTAGAAGCACAAGTACAAGACAGGTTCTTTATAACAAAACAGCCACACATAGCTGTTGGTTTCATAAGCACTTTCTGAGGCGAGTTTGCCTAAGGGAACCAAGGCAATATGCAAATAAGATTGTTTTCACCTGGAAGCTCATAAGCCTCCATTCCAAAAAGGGAGCTGCTTATAATAAATTCTGTCTGGAAATGGACTGTGTAGGAGTTAGAATAATCTTTTTCTCTGAAAATGATGGATTGAGGGAAAGCATTGACTAAGCATAATCATCTTCCAAAAAGCTATATAACTAAAGAATATCCTGTTACTAAAATCGTTCTAGGGACTTTAGGAATAGCTTAACCCATAAAGCACAAGCTGAGTAAGAATTCTCTAACAATTTCTGGCCTGGTTGTACTGGTTTAGTGGATTGCTCTGAAACTGTTAACCCCTTTCAAAATAACCAGCTGTGCTTCAAAAGAGCCAATAGAGCAAGATTGTGAACAAAACTTGTGATCAATACCAGAAGTAGTAACTCATTAGGAATATAACCTGGGCAGACTTCCTACTCAGAGTGGTTGCTTCCTGCCAATAACATGCCCTTTAACAGAACTAAACTTTGCCATGCTAAGTTCCTTTCAACTTGGTGGTCTTTCTTGGGACATTGGGTTACAGTAGGGGAGTATTCCCAACAATGTGGGGACTAGTCCAGGATCCATGTTATGCAAGGGGGATGTAGGGAGACCCTCAGGAGGAGACACATCCTGACTTGTTGAGATAGCTCAAGGTTGGGTTAAACACCATCCGTTGTGGTAAAGGATGGAAAGTGTATCCGCAATTTCAGGAAAGGCCCCAAGGAAACACCTCAATAAAACGTAATCTCATGCATCAGCCATGAGAGGAAAAATTGGACTAGAGCATACTACCTGGTTGGTTGGGAATTTTTATGGGCTGAGTGTTTCTTAGGCACAAACAGAACTTGAGTCTCAATGTGTGTTTTCATTCTCTGGCCCAAGAATAAAAATGTGGGAGCTGGAGGAATCTATTGTTGAGAAATCTCCAGCAACGGAAAGTTACATATGCACAAGAAATTTACAATAGGGAGGATTAAGTGCACCAAAAACTGAAATCACAAGAGACCTGCTAAAATGTGGAATAAGAATTCTAGGCCTAAGGAACCCAAGAAAAATGATCTAAGGACCTGCTTCTGATAATCCATTGGGAGAATGTTGACCAAATTCTTAGAACACTATTAAATAATGGATGATTTTCATTATGGAGCTCCATAATGTGCACTTGTCCAAACAAAAACTTGTTATGAATATGTGCTTGCATGTGTGTGTTTTAAATCTTATATCCTGAAAGGGGAATTCAAAAACGTCCTACTCACTAAACTCCCTCAGATGCCCACTTTGCCTCTGAAGCCTGGATTGATCCTCTAGCTGATCCAAGGATGTTTGACATTGAACCTTATTTTCAGAAGCAGACTCTCTGAGTAGACTTAAAATTCAAGTCAAAAGCCAGGTGCCAGTGGCTTGCACCTGCAATAGTAGCTACTCAGGATCTGAGAATTAGAGTTCAAAGCCAGCCCGGGCAGGAAAGTCCTTGAGACTCTTATCTCTAATTAACTACTAGCAACTGGAAGTGGTGCTGTGGCTCAAGTAGTAGGGCTTTGCCTTGAACTCTGGGCCTGGGTGCTGTCCCTGAGCCCTTCAGCTCAAGTCTTATGATGATGAAAATAATGCTTGGGTGAAATGGGTTAAATATTCTGCCCACCATTACTGTTAAGATTCTGTGGCACAGAAACCAGAAAAACAAGTGGTCCACTTCCTACTATGATGAACCTCAGATCCCCAAGGGCATGGAGTGTATGATCTGTCAGTCAAACACGGCCTGGGGAAACTTGTAAGACCCTGCTGTTGCTGTTCACAAGAGTATGGATCTAAGACAAAAACCCTATATTCCCAAGCCAATTATACCCCTTGCTTCTCTAGGTATGGGGAGGGATAATTGGCATTTCTGAGAAACTTATCAAGATGCAGTGAAATCCAAACCTTGAAGTGATGAACAGTAATCACTAAATATAGCCAGGGGGAATGTCTAATGGTATTGTGGAGGACCATTGTTGTAGACCTTCCTGGCCAACTAGAGTAGAACCTGTACTTTGGTTCAATTGGCCATCCCTTTCACCCTAGCATTTCATCCACCTGTCCATTCTCAAACATTTTATACTAGTTAGGAGAGACCCCTTCCCTAGAGGGTCATTCGTATTTCCTAATTACTTAGGTGCTTTTCAGGATCCCCCCCGCCTAAGTTTCCAAAAAGTTCAAAGCCTGAAACCAGACAACACCTTATGAATCAGTTTTATTTTTATGATTAGTATAAATAAAATATTTGGGGGGTTGGGAATATGGCTTTGTGGTAAATTGTTTGTCCAGCATGCATGAAGCCCTGGGTTTTATTCCTCGGAACCACATAAAGAGAAAAGGCTGGAAGTGGCACTGTGGTTCAACTGGTAGAGTACTAGCCTTGAGCAAAAGAAGCTCAGGGAGCAACAGGACTGGCAAAAATAAAATATGGAGTCGAATAAAATCAAAAAAGAATTGTTAATTATACTAAAAAAAATTAACCCATAAACTAAATGCTCTAGTAGGATGACATGAGAAAATTAGCTCTAGAAACATTACCTGACAAGGGAAGAGCTTCTGTGGTGATTGGAGACCAAAGCTGCACAAAGACCTTTTTTTTGGAGGGGGGGAGGTCCGGTCATGGGGCCTAAACTCTGGGCCTGGGCACTGGCCCTCAGCTCTTCAGCTCAAGGTTAGCGCTCTACCACTTGAGCCACAGTGCCACTTCCGGCTTTTTCTTTTTTGCTTATGTGGTGCTGAGGAATTGAACCCATGGCCTCAGGCATGCAAGGCAAGCACTCTACCACTGAACCACCTTCCCAGAACCTGCACAAAGACTTCAGAAGGTTTGAACATTGGCAAGTGAGTTAACTAAAAACTCAGATGAAGAGCTGGGAAGGTGGTTTAGTGGTACAGTGCTTGCCTTGCATGCATGAACCCCTGGGTTCGATACCTCAGCAACATGTAAGCAGAAAAGGCACTGTGGCTCAAGTGGTAGAGAGCTATCCTCCAGCTGAAGAGTTGAGGGACAGTGTCCAGGCCCAGATTTCAGGCCTCACAATCGACAAATCCAAGAACAAAGAAAAGAAAAAAAAAAAATATGGGCACTGGTGGCTGACGCCTGTAATCCTAGCTACTCTGAAGGCTAAGATCTGAGGATGGTCATTCAAAGCTAGGCAAGGCAGGTAAATTCTGTGATACTCTTATCACCAATAAACCACTGAGACAACTGTAAGTGGTGTTGTGGCTCAAGTGGTAGAGGACTAGCCTTGAGCTGAAGAGCTGAGGGACAGCACCCAGGCAAAGAGTTCAGTTCCAAACCGACCAAAAAAAAAAAAGGCAAGTTACACCTAAAGGGTTTCCTACCAAGAAGGAGGAAGGGTTTCCTACCAAGAGGGCAGGAGTTTTGGGGGTTTCTATCTAACAAGAATGCAAGTTTCCCTTCTAGTATGCAGGGGCATTGCCTTCTAGTAAGGAGGGTGTTACTGATAAAATTGGTCAAAACATGATTCAGTTTCATAATGTCCAGATAAATGTCTAATGTTTGACTTGTGAAAACATCCTGCTTGGGGAACTCCAAACACTCTTAATGCCCTTAAAGTGATCATGCTTAATTCCAGGGCCTCAATGGACCCTCTAGTTAATCTTATGATTGCAAATTCAATCTTGGAGCAGACACTCTGTGTATGTCTTCCAATTTTGAGTCTACCCAGATTCAAATTGAGACAATAGTGAGGTAAATACTGTGGTGATTCTCTCCACATACTGAGTACTGCTATGACTGTGTGGCAGGGAGGCTACACAAGAGGTCCTATTTGTGCTGTCATGGAGCTCAGACCCCATGTACATGAAATTCATGATAGGTCGGCAAAATGTGATCCGAGACAACTTGGATCACCTTGTTGCTCTTCTCAGAAGCAAGAGTCTATTCTAAAAACTCCTAAAACTGATCAGGTCCATTCTTTCCAGGTCAACTACCTGGGGAAAATTGGACATTTCTGGGAAACTTACCTGGATGTAGTGAATGCCAACCCTTTGAGATGAGCAGTAAGTACAAATCATAGCCAGGGGAAAAGTCTGGTGGTATTCCAGGAGACCACCATTGGAGATGTTACTGGCCAACTGGAGTGGAATCTGTGCTTTGGTTCCATTGGCCAATCCACACCTGACCATTCTCAAACACTTTAAATTAAGTAGGGAGAGACTTCTTAGTTACCGGGACATTCAAACTTCATATTTGCAAATACAAACGACATATTTACAAATTTCATATTTACTTAGGAGACCCTGAAAATTTCCCAAAGAGCTTAAAGCTAGAAACCAGAAAAAGCAACTTAAATTAGTTTTATTGTGTTGATCTCCACAATCTATGATCTCCATAATCGAATTATTCCAATATGTGCTTTTATTTACCAGCAGGATTTGTTTATTGGAAATGCCACCATGTAAAAATAACTAGGAGCCACTGGTAGGATTGAATGGGAAAAATTTGGTGTAAATATAATACTTGACCAGATAAGATGGTGATAATTGAAATGAACCCAAACATAGGGGCACAAGTGTTTTTTTTTTTTTCATTTCTTGCTATGGTTTCTAATATATTTATAATCTTCCATGTGATTTTTGTTTCTTTGTATTCTGTCCCCCCAAAAAATGGCATAATCCCTGTTTCCAATGTTTTTAATGTTGGTGCCCTCCATCTTGTGTATACACTTCTCTAGTTTGGGGAGGGAAAGGGAAAAAACAGAATACTTAAATGGGAATACAGGTTGACCCATTGTAATAATGAGAGGCACAAGACACTGTTGAAAAATAAACTTTAGAATTTAGACGGGGTTCAGGGTAGTTTTGGAGCTAGGAGGTTAGGGATGGTAGGGGACATATAAAGGAGGAGGTAACAATGCTTGATAGGAAATGCATACTTTACCTTTCTCATGTAACTAACCCCTCTGTACAGTACCTTTACAATAAATATTTAAAAATAAAAGAATAAATATACTTCAAAGGTAATCTGTGTGGTGGTTGGAGGCCAATGATACAGAAAGACTTACAAGGATTGAATACTGGAAACAAATTACCTAAAAACTGAGATGATAGTGAGTATAATCCTAAATGCTCAGGTGGCTGAATCCTGAGGATCTGTGTTTGAAGCCAACCCAGACAGGAAAGATGAGACTTTTATTTCCAATGAAGGTGCAAAAAAAGATAATACTGGAGTTGTGGCTAAAGTGGTAGCCTTGAGTAAAACTGCTCTGGGACATGCCCAGAGCATGAGATCAAACCCAAGACCAGCCCCCAGTCACTTATAAAAAAGGTTGTGTGTCTGTGTGTGGTGGCAGAACCCTTTACTAGTTTGATGACAGAGCAAGCATTTTAACAATGATTCATGGTGTCAATATTTACCTCTTTAGTAATTGTTTTCATAGAAATGTGTGCATGGGTGCTTTATCTCTTCTGTAACAGGTTTTGTTCAGTGACTGACTGAAAAACTGCCTTAATCAAACCCTTTTTTAAATCAAAATATCTTATTGGATACTGCTGAATAGGAAAGTCAATGATTATTGTTTGGAAGAAAAGAAAGCAAAATCAGATGGGAGAATGGTAGAAGTTAAATCTTGAAGTGCTTGACTGATATAAGCACTGCCCTTGTAAAGGTAGTCAAAACCTTACCAATGCTATTTTAGAGAAGTGCTAGGGGCTAGAGGCATGGCACTAGTAGTAGAACACCAGCTGGGTAAAAGTTGGTTATTTTTCATATGGCCAGGTGTTCGGATTTGGTTGATTATTAAAGCTTTTGACTAGTTTGAAAGGGGTCAAAAATTTGAGCCATCATGAAAGATGATCCCAAAGCTCAAATTCATGGGAGCCAGTGGTGGGCTGCCTATCCACTGTGCTTATTCAACTTGGACATGCGACAGGATGACTTCTGTAGGAGTAAACTTTGCCTTGCTGAGATGGTGTTTGTAGGATACCTTAATTGCTCCCGGTATTTCCAACACAGATCTTCTTTGCCATTCATGAGGGATCCTAGGAGCCCCTCATAGGAGACACATCCAGACGCCCTGTTGAGCCAACCTCCTGGATGGTCTAAACATGCCATCCTTGGTAGCTGATAATGGAACTAGGTATAAAGTTAATCTGCAACATTAGTAAGAGCCACAAACAGGCACCCTCAGAAGCAAGCAACCTCAGGCATTGGCCTTGGTAGAAAAAAATGAAACTATGTATCCTGCTTTGGTACTTGTGTCTTTGTAGGGATGGTGTATGAGAGAAGTGTCTTAGATTCAGGCTCTTAAATTCTTTCTATCTAAGAGTCTTGATCTGCAAATTCATTTGTACATCTAGGAAGAGTGAAAAGTTGGAGATGGAGTCATCTCTGAGAAAAATCTCTAGTAATGGAGTGGAGAAAAAAGGGAGGAACAAGAAACAATCTGAAGGGTAAAAGAATTCTAAACCTAGGAAGCCCAAGAAAATTGGAGCTAAAAAGCCTCCCTCAGACATTCTTAATATTGTCTTCTTTTAGGGAGAATGTGGGGAAAGATATGCAAATATGTGTTAAGACTGATTTTTATTTTTGAGCTTAATTTTAATGTTCACTTGGTAAACTAAATCCTCTATGTCCCTGTCTCTGTGTAAATACCCATCAACATGAAATATAATGTGATTTTGTTAAAAAATAAAAATGACTCAGAAGAAATTATAAATGAAAAACAATCTTCACAGGGATGGGAATGTGGCTCAGTGGTAGAGCGCTTGCCTTGCATGCATGAGGCCCTGGGTTCGATTCCTCAGCACCACATAAGCAGAAAAAAAAGCCCGAAGAGGCACTGTGGATCAAGTGGTAGAGCGTTAAACTTGAGCTGAAGAGCTGAGTGAGAGCGCCCAGGCCCAGATTTCAGGCACACGACCTGACACAATTAGAAAACATTAACAAGATGGTAAGTTTAAAAAATATTACCTGTAATTCTATTAAATGTTGTTTACACCACAATTTGTTAGAACTATAATTCCAATCACAGCTTAATAATATATCATTTTAAAAATAGTTTACTTATTATTGATTACTTCATATTGAATGTTTAATATATAATTTTACTTTCTGAAGATATAGAAAAGAAAAAATGAAACTAATTTTAATAAATTAATGTAATTATTCAAAGTGTATCCTACACTTAGCACTCATCTTCACATGAAAAAATAAATTATTGCACATGACTCTTGGTATTGGGTGGAAGGGTTCAGCATTGTAGTAAAATTCACACCAAAAATTACAGTAGGGTATGACTCTTCTAATCTAGCTTAAATTGTGGAAATTTGAATTTTATATGCATGTTTAATTCCTGTCTAGGTGACATCTAAAACACATACAATCATATACACGAGGAGTATTTCAGATGGTACTTAAAAGTCACATTCATTAATTAAATTTTTTTATTTTGTACCAAATAAATATTTAAAGAGAGACTGAATTTCTGAGTAGATGATGGTGTATATGTGTCAGATTATTCATATTGAGGCTTATTTTATATTTCTGACATTGTTTTACAGTCAGATTTAATTTTCCATAAGGGGTTAAGTGCATTATATTGGATATATGAAAGTAAACTGAATGTTTATTCCATTAATCCTTTGCCACTTGTCTAATCCCAATATAATTATCCATGTGTTTGAAGTAATGAAAATAACAACAGATAAAAGCAAGATAAATCAGTCTGTAGTAGACAAGTATTTTCACTTTTATTTTCATGGTTGGTCCTCTTTTACACTACAGAATATTCTTAGGAAAATGTGCTCCAGGCTGGCCACAACTGCAGAATATTATGGTTTCATGTATCATCAAAGAAGGAAAGAAGGGGACCTTCCTTCCAAAGGTCTGTTCCATGGGATGTGATCTGCTTCATGGTGCTGAATTGGAAATGAACATTTTTCACAGTCAACCTTGAAAAGCCATCTTGATAGAAAATTTCTATAAGTTGTTACAGAGGATTATTGATGGCTTTGCAGGTATGCCAGATTGCCTCATTTTGAGACAATTAACAGGAATTTAGTCAGTTGGTTTTTTTTTTTAATATTTAGGAGAAAAATATATTGACTCTAGGTCAGGGCATCACTGGGACCCAGAGAAGCTACCACCTTGAATAGTAATACTAGACCTCTAAAACAAAAAGAATACCACACAAAACAAACAAACAAACAAAAAATCCAGTAAACACAGCCAGTCAGGTCTGCTATCACAGCCTAAATGAAGTCAGGCAAAAAACAGAAGCTGAAAGTCATTTAGCTGATAAATAATATATTTTTTATGAGGCAGACTCAAATGAGACTCCAGAGAGAGTGTCAGAAAGACTGAACAGAGAGACTAAAATTGATCACACAAAGATTAGAAAGTAGAATTCCTTGTAGAACAAATTTAAATCATAGAAAGCTTATGCATGTAAGAACAAGATAGAAAACAAAATTCCAGAAATGCACATTTTCTTAGAAGTCAGCTTAATGAATTATCAATGGAAATCTTTGAATTCTTAAATATTTGACAACATGTGGGAGAAGGCTGAAACCATGGGACCTATGTTTCTTTGGGACTGGCTTACTTCACTTAATATAATGTTTTGCCAGATCTTTCCATTTCCAAACAAATGGGACAATGTCATTTTTTACATGATCCATTCATGTACTGAGGGACATCTGGGTTGGTTCCATATCTTAGCTATGGTAAATAATGCTGCATAAACAGAGTTGTGCTGGTAGCTTTAGTATGGTCTTTTTTGGGACCATTTGGGTAAATGCCCAAAAATGGGATTGCTGGGTTATAGAGGAGCTCTATGTGGAATCTTCTGAGGAACTCCATACTACTTTCCAAAGGGGCTGAACAATTTTACATACCCACAAGCAATGCAGTAAAGTTCCCTTCTGCCGACATCTCTTCCATCATCTGCTGTTATTAGAGTTCTTGATTATGGTCATTGTAACTGGGATGAGGTGATATCTCAATATTGGTATGATTTGCACTACGTTTATGACTAGAGAAGTTGAACATTTCTTCATGTGCCTATTGGCCATCCTTCTTTCCTCTTCAGAGAAGTTTCTCTTTAAATTTTTAGCCCACTTATATTCGGGTCAGTTGTTTCTTTGAGGATTTGTTGTTGAGGGATTTAATTTTTGAGTTCCAAGTAGATTTTATATATGAGACCCTTGTCTATTGAATGACTAGTGAAGATCTCCCAATCTGTGGGCTTTCAATTGATCTTGCTAGCTATGTCCTTTGCCATACAGAGGCTCTGCAATTTTATGCAATCCCATTTGTCCAACCTTTCTTTGATTTGTTGTGTTTCTGGGTCTCTATTAAGAAAATTTCGGCCTGAGCCAAGGAGTTCTAGGGTTTCTCCTATTCCATCCTGTAATGTTTTCAGGGTGTCTGTTTGACTCCGAGGTCTTTGATCCATTTGGAGTTGATTCTGGTGCAGGGTGATACATAAGGATCTAGCTTAATTGTCTGCAAGTAGTTAATCAATTTTGCCAGCAACATTTACTGAAGAGGCTGTATTTCTTCCATTCTATTTTTTCAGTTCCCTTATCAAAAATTAGATGGCTATAGGTCTGTAGGTTCATTCCTGAGTTTTCAATTCTATTCCATTGGTTCTAAGGTCTATTCTTGTGTCAGTACAAATCTGTTTTGATTACTATGGCTTTGTACTAGAGTTTGAAATTTGGTATTGATATTCCTCCAGCACTATTCTTTCTGTTGAGGATCGTTATAACTATTCGGGGTCTTTTATTGTTCCATATGAATTTTTGGATTGCCTCTTCTATTTCCTTGAAGAATGAGGATGGAGTATTGACAGGCATTGCATTGAATTTGTAGATAGCCTTGGGAAGTGTTGCTGTTTTCAGGATTTTGATCTTTGCAATCCAGGTGTATGGGAGATTTTGCCACTTTCTAAGTTCTGTTTTGATTTCCTTTTTCAGATTTTTAAAATTTTCATCATCGAGGTCCTTCACTTCTTTGGTTTAGTTAATTCCTAGGTATTTCATTTTTTGTGGGGCTATTATTAATGGTGTTGCTTTACTGATTTCAGCCATGCTTTTCTCATTGTTGGTATATAGAAAAGCCATTGATTTTTGAGGGTTAATTTTATACCCTGCTACTTTGCCAAAGTTTTTAATCAGCTTGAGTAATTTGGGAGTAGAGTCTGTGGGATTCTTTAATTATAAGATCATGTCATCTGCAAAGAGGGAGAGTTTTACTTCTTCTTTCCATGTTTGGATCCCTTTTATATTTTCATCTTATCTTATTGCTGTAGCTAGGCATTCTAATATTAGATTCATTGCTGTCCCTCAGCTCTTCAGCTCAAGGCTAGTTCTCTACAACTTGAGCCACAGCGCCACTTCTGGCGTTTTTCTTTTCATTTTTGTGGTGCTTAGGAATCGATCCCAGGGCCTCATGCATGCCAGGCAAGCCCTCTACCACTGAGCCACCTTCCCAGCACCTCTCTTCTCTTTCTAACAGGATTTGCTAAGGATCTGTCAATTTGTTGATTTTTTAAGAACCACTTCTGTTTTGTTGATTCTTTCTATGTTTTTATGGATTCTAATTCATTTAATTTTGATTTACTTTTAATTATTTCTTTCCATCTGCTGAATTGGGGTTTATCCTGCTGCTCTTTTTCAAGGAGGCTCAGATTTCTCATTAAATTGCTGGTTTCAGATCTCTCCAATTTGTTGATATAGGTATTCAGAGCTATAAACTTACCTCTGAGTACTGCCTTTCCTGTGTACCAGAGGAGCTGGTAATTTGTGTGTTCATTTTTGTTGAATATTATGAACATTTGAATTTTGTTTCTAATCTCTTCCATGACCCACTGGTGATTCAACGGTGTGTTCTTCAACCTCCATGTGTTACAGGACTTTCTTTGATGGTTTTGGTGTTGAGTTCTTATTTTATTCCCTTGTGGACTGAAAGAATCCAAGGTATAACTTCAATGTTTTTGAATTAGAAAGTTGGCTTTGTGGCCTAAAATGTGGTCTACTTTGGAAAAAGTTCCATATGCTGCTGAGAAAAACGTGTATTCTGATACTGCTTGGTGAAAAATTAAATCTAGGTGATCTATGCAGTTGTTTATATCCACAGTTTCTCTGTTGAGTTTTTGCCTAATTGATCTATCTAGTGGGGGGAGTGGTGTGTTAAAGTCCCCAACAATTAATGTCTTTGGATCTATGTGAGATTTGAGAGAAAGTAGTGTTTCTTGAATAACTTTGGGTGCTCCATTTTTTTGTGAATAGAGATTTAGAATTTTAATATCCTCCTGAAGGAGAGATCCCTTAACTAGTATGTAGTGACTTTATCTCTTCTCACTAATTTTAATTTGAAATCTACTTTATCTGATATTAGGCTTGCAACTTCTGCCTCTTTTGGGGGGCTGATTGCTTGATAGATTTTGCTCCAGCCTTTCACTTTCAAAATGTGTTTGTTTATATGGGCAAGGTGTGAGTCCTGAAGGGAGCAGATGGAAGGAACTTTCTTATTAATCCAACTAGAGAGTCTATGTTGCTTAATTGGAGAGTTAACTCTGTTAATGTTGGGAGATTGGACTGAGAGGTATTTGGGAGTTCCTGCCATTTAATCCACCTTCTTGAGGGCTGCACCAAATGGGTTCTTCCTATGGTTCTTGGATTCTCAGTTTGGGTGTGTTTTCTTGGCCTTTATTGTGGTCCTGTTGGTTTTCTCTGTGTAAGACATCTTTAAGTATCTTTTGTAAGGCTGGTTTAGTAGGGATATATTGTTTCAGTTTTTCTTTTGTATGGAAGGTTTTTATTTGACCTTCAGTTATGAAGGAGAGTATAGCTGGGTGCAGTATGCTTGATTGATAGTTGTGTTTCTTTAGGGCATGGCCTACATCAATCCAGGCTCTTCCTGCTTTAATTTTCTCTGCTGAGAAATCTGAGGTGATTCTTATTGGTTTCCCTTATAGGTGTTTGATCTTTTCTCCTTCACAACTTTGAGGATCTTTTCCTTTGTCTGAATTGATCCTGTGGGGATTATAAGGTGATGATACCATGTCCTGTTCTGGTCTGGTCTTTTTGGAGTTCTAAAAGCTTCTTGTATTTGAATAGACCTATTATTTTACATCTTTGGGACTTTTCTGCTAGGATCCTGTGAAACAAATTCCTAGACCATTAACCTCTGTTTCTAGGTGCTCCTCTACACTTGTTATCTTCAGATTAGGCCTTCTGATGGTGTCTTCCAAATGTTGAATAGGTATATTATATTTCTTGGATTTGTCTTGGATAGTTGTATATTCTTTCTCTATAATATCTAAGCTGTCTACAATCCCCGAGTTTCAATATTCTGGATGGTCTAACCTACTGTCAAGAATTTCTTTCTTGTTTTTTTAGTTTTTTTGCTTCTAATTGCTTGGCTTTGATGGCTGCAAATTCTTTGTTGGAGCTTTGTTTTAGATCTTGTATGAATTTCTTTACTTCCTTATTTTGGTGTTCAGTGTTTATTCTCAAATCACTTAATTGATTGGTTATGGTTTCCTTGGACCTCCATTCCTTCTGTTGGCTCCATTCAACATTCCCTTTCTGGTCTCCCTGACTTCTTTCAGCTGTCTTTTAATGGATTCCATGAATGCCTCAATTTAGTATGAAAGTAATACCAGCTTTGTGCTAGAACATTATTTTAAGGCAAGCATCAACCAAAGTCCTGTAGTTGTACAGTCAAAAGTCTGCAGTACAATCTATTTCAACAGATACAATCTATTGAATGTCAAACAACTATCTATTAATGGGCTAAGAACAGTAAAGTAGAATTTGGCAAACCAGAAATTACTAGGTTTAGGGAGAAATGTGGGGAAAAATAGGATTAGAGCGATGTGGAAAGGTAAAAAGAGTAAAATTAACTAAGTCCTAATCTTAAAGAGGGAAATGGATTGGACAGAATGATAGGAGAAATAGAAGAGTAAAAAAGAGAAAAGAAAAAATGGAAACACAAAAATTTAAATTTAAAAAGTGAAACACAAAAATTATGCAAGTTTAATGAAGTAATATTGAGAGAAAAATGCAGATAGGATGACAGGAGGGGAGGAGTAGAAAGGAGATATGAAAAACTAAAAAATAAAAATACTTAAAATATATATGTATAAAGAGATAACACTGTTATTAAGGAATTTAAGCCTAAGAGGTTTTGAATTAAGTAATAAATTTGTGGATTATGTGGTACACATGGAGGGATAAGGTCTAATTATCGATGACAGGTATATCTGAAGATGAGCAGAATAGCAATTAAGTCACCCAAAAAAAATTAAAGAGAAGAAAAAATGAAAAGAATGAGAAAGAAAGAAAAAGGACCAAAAGTTCAGTAGAAATAAAATAAAAATAAAAAAGAACATACAAACGCATATTCACCTAAAATAAAAATTATAAGAGGGGAAAAAAAAGATTAATAGAATACAATTTTTTAAAAAATTTAATAATTAACAATAGGGATAAAATAGGGTTCTTTTATTTTTGGGGGGGGCACGGGGGTGAATGGGAAGATCCTATATCTCCCATTTGTCCATAACCAGTCCCTTGGTGGAGTCTCTGGTCTGCTTGTGGTGTTTGGTTTTCCTGTGGCTTTATTGGTTTCTTAAATCAGTTTGTTTGTACAGGCATAAAAATGCTCTGCTTTACCCAGAATTTTGTGATCTTCCTCCCAGGATAGTTCAGGATAGTTCAGTGGAAGGGAGATCTGTTTTGAGTGTCACAAAAGAGGAAGATGGCTGTTTCCTCTAGTTTGGAGATGCTGTGATGAGGCTAGGTTCTGGGTAGAGTTGAGGCCTTTCAGCAAACACTAGCTTTTCCCTGAGGGGCTAGCTTCTGAGACATTCACAGAGCACAGCCTGGAGCCATCCTCAAGGTTTATGTTTACTGAATTTCAATAGATTATCTAGGCTGCAATTGGGAGGGCAGCCTCTGGCTCTGTTTACCCAGTGAAGAAAGATACTCCTTTGGGGGCAGAGTTTTCACTGCCTGGGCTGAGTGACTTTCTCCTCCATGGAGCAGAGTCTTGGATCCTTTGTAGTCTCTGCTCTGCGATCTGTAGGATGAAGATATCTGCTCCTTGTCAGTTCTTGCTCTTGTTGAGTAGAATCTGCTAGCTTGCTGTGTCTGACACCTTTGTCCAGGATTCTCTGTGTTGTAGGTATGGCAGTGGCGGTATCTGCCGCCGCCGCCACCAGCACAGCCGCGGCTACCAGCAAGTGCTCAGATCGGTCTCCTTGCCTGGATTTTCCCTCTCTGGCCAAACTCTCTGTACTGTGATGGCACACTTGGTGTAATTCTCCAGCCTAGGACTGCTCACTGGAACACTAAAACTGCTTTCTATGTGAGAGCTTGTTTAACCTCCAGCTTTTCTCCGCCATTTTCCAGGAATTACTACTCTTTATTTTCTCTCCAGTATAGTTTTTGCTTTGGGACAAGTGTCATGGACTGTCCAATCATTCAAAAGGAAGCTTATTCCATAAATTTAATAGAAAAGGAATACAGCCTTCCTGCATGTCAAGGCAACTTTGAGTATAATGTTAATGTGATAATTCACATCATTGAATTTTCAAAGTTGTTTTGATAATTTTTTGTTATACCATTCATTAAAGAGGTTCCAAATAGCAAGAATAAAAAACAATATTTTGCTTTCTAAGAATGTTTTACAAGCTAGTATTTCAAGAAAACAGCTTCTATTTTTCTAAGATTCCACGGTGAAGAATTTTATCATAGCCCTTACCACTGACCCTCTCACTTCAAACTTGTAGCTTTATTCAGCTTTATTGTTCCCGCTTTCATTTTGGTACTAGCATCTGTAATCTCCTTGTAGTATTTGACAATGAAATTCCATTTGTTGTTAGAGAGCTCAATTCATATTGCCAAAGGAAGACTCATGAGCCTATCATAGAGCATAAACTATTGAATATAATTAATGTGATCCTTTGCAACTATTCCATCAATTAATATAAGTACCGCATAAATGTGCATCTTCAAATAATTTTTAAATGCAAAGTAATTACATATCTATGTCATAAAATAATTCAGACCACTAGTAGAAAAGAGTAAGCTCAACTTCAGCGTGATCCCCAATATTTTTGGTAAAATTTTCTTTCTCATTATCTTTCACTGCAAAGCCTTCTTTACCTACCAATAAGTTATGTCATGTCCTTGGATTTTAGTCACCTCTGAGTAATCTGTTTGCTTTCCACCACCATTTAGTCCCTCATGTTAAATACCTGAGGAATAACTTGTCCCAATGTGCCTGCAAAAGTAGTATCCAACTCGACTATCTGTGCCCACTATTCCCTTGCTTTGTTTGGGAATGGGGTATCAGAGACAGGGTTGTCAGGGTTCAGATGGCTGGAACCATGGTGTTATGAATTATGGGTAGCAGAAACTAGGTAGTAGAGACTAGGATACCAGGTAAAGGTTAACTGTGAGTGTAATTGCTGAGATCCAGTGTCAGGAAATTGGTTAGAAGCAACAATTTGGCACAGGTTGGGGTAGCTAATGCAGGCATCCAGAACTGTTTATCAAGGAAAAGGAAACATAGACAAAGTGAAAGAGTAAAAGTTGTGAGGGATTGTGGGGCACAATCAGGATAACAAGGTCATGGGTATGCAAACTGGGTAGCCAGTACTATGGTAGAAGCAATTGGCATGGTGGCCTGATGTGGTGCAGAGCTCTGGGTTTGCCTATACAGTTTTGGCTGTTAGATCTTTAGGGAAACTACCTCTAGCAGCTCATTATCAGCTTGTTGTGTTCAGGCATGTACCATCTATAAAGGTCTACTCCAAGTAGATTGCATTCTTTGACACCAGCTATAGGATCTTTGCCCTAAGCATCCTGAGAGACCACACTCCACAATGCTGCAGAACAGCCTCCACATAGTGAGTTGCAATCACCTCATACAACTCTTGCTGCTCCTCTCCAATGTCAATTATCATGTTAGCAAGGGATCTGAGATGTGCTCAGCAGTAGTGCTCTGGGAAGCTACCAATTCTTGCCCTGTCATTCTGGGAGCTTCCTAGAAATGGGCAAGAGCACTGATGTTCTTCCAACTTCTCTCTGTGGCTCTGCACAACCAGAATGTTGAACCTCAAATGGGTTACCTTGATGTCCAGGTGGCCTCAAACCTGCTCTATCTTCTCTCTCTAGGTGCTCTTCTGCTTCAGCTGCCTCTCCTTTCCCTTCCACGTAGCTCGCTTCATCTCCACATCCTTTAAATTCTGCTTCATATCAATCTGTGGCTTTCACACCAAGCCCTTCCACTTTCTGATCTACCTCTCTAGCTGTGAATCTGGCACAATAAGTTACATGTATGTTCTTTATCTGTTTATCAAGATTTGAGCTGTAATCTAGGTGGTACTAGCTAACTGAGAACATGGGGAGCCTCTTAAATACTCCCCTGCCACTCACTGCTCATTGAGAAAAATGCAAATATGTTGTGGTCAGTCTCTCCTTCTCCATTCCTGGTGAATAAAGTGAAGTCACAATGGAGCTACCAGACAGCTGCTATGTCAGCAAGTGACCAAACCAAAGATAATATAGTGAGGGTATACTTATCAAGTGTAGTAGGATAAATGCACATATTTGTGGATATTACTAAGGGCTTTCCTCAAACTAGTTTTTTCTTTCCAAAATGGCAGACAAATGTTAGGCTCTCCCCGAGATCTTCCTGTTCTGCAAGTCCTGAGGTCTCCTACATATAATTCAGACCTAAAGATATGGGTGAATAAGAAAGTAGGTGAGGGAAGTGGCGCTGTAGCTCAAGTGGTAGAGTGCTTGCCTTGAGCTGAAGAGCTGAGGGACAGTGCCCAGGCCTAGAATTCAAGCCCCATGACCGACAAAAAAATAAATAAAAATAAAAAAAATAAAGTAGGTGAGTATGGATTAGTATTCTGATAGTGTGCTAAGGTTTTGCCTTGTCATGACTATGATGAAATCAATGTCCTTTCCTTACCATCACCATATATCTTTATTTGGAATAATTGGCAGATTTCCTACTGTGTCATTTTCTCCTGTTAGTTCAGTGCACAAGTTAAAATATTAAGCATGCCAAACCATGGATTTCCATTGTCCTAGTAGATGCTTTGCCTTCTAGGATCTTCCTTCCAGGTAACACACTGTTTAGCATATTTCACAATGTCCCAATCAATGAAATAATTTTGAGCCTAGGAGAAAATCTCCACTTATAAAGCAGTATACATAAGAAGCAGAAGATGCCCTACACTCAAATGCTCCTGGAGAACAGAGTGTAAGGGTGTTTACATAGTTGGGAAATAGGATTCTGAGGGGTGGGAAGGGATGAGTTTAGATAGCAAACTTAGAAGTAATTGTAAGTTTCTGAATTCCTAACCGTACTTCCTTCTGCCCCTCAGGTCCAATTCAGGAAGTGCTGGAATGTTTATGATCACGAAAATCCCAGGCCCAAACTCTAGGTGTTCCTGTTACATCTTCCCACCTGTCCCTGATGTAAATGGTCAGAAGGGCAAAGAGAAAGGGAGCCCCATGCTCAGGAATATAAATCGAGCTTACAAATAACTTCAGTCTCTGACTTTCTATATTGAAGATAAGATAAAAGGCAGTTTGGGTTTCTATGAAATCAGTTTCTAGGCTCTATGGTTCCTTCAGAACTTCTTTCCCTAATTCTATGTTTTGACAGCAACAGTTAGTACAGTGCTTCTGTCTCTTAGGGTCAATCTTTCTCTTCACACAATGCTTAAAGTAGACAATAGGTGGAGGCATTCATTAAATCATAAAGTATGAAATAGCACACAGTGAGTGCTTTACCTGAACTCCGGGACCTAACAAATTCCCAATTCTAAAGAGAACGTGATTATGTGTGAGTACTAACAATCTCCACTGAATAGTGAGCTTAGAACACTTTTCCCAAGGCAGGTTCTATCCAGGTTATTAAGATGGCTAAGATCTACGAGATCAATGAACTTACAGACAATGCAAGAGAGAAAAGTCTAAGAGACTGAGTCCCAAAAGAAGAAAATAGACCAAGAAGAGAAAACATCATTGCTGGAAAAGGAGGAATACTTAATAGGAGAATAATTTTCTTAATACAGACAGGGGTATAATTAGAACAAAGTTCTAAGTTGTGGCTCATCAGTAGAAACTATCAGGTCAAACCTCACTAAAGCTAAAAATAAAACATATATAATTAAAAAAACTATTTGGATTTCAGTACTAACATCGGCATTAAGGGGTGTGATTGTGGTGTGTATGTGTGGGTGCACGCACGTGTGTGTGTGTGTGTGTGTGTGTGTGTGTGTGTGTGTGTGTGTGTGTGTGTGGTGTCTGAGATTATGTATGAAACAGCATTGGTTCTTGAAAATCATCATATTTACATTATCTTTTACTTTTCCCATTCAAGTCTGGCTGCGTTGTAGCTCTACCATTTGAAACACACAATTCTCGCTTTCTTCTGTTTAACTGGTGCTAAACATGTAATGAATATGTAAACCTGGGTTGGTTTCAAACTATGATCTTCAGATCTTACTCTCTGGAGTGGGTAAGGTATAAGAGTGAGCCACTATGCTCAGCCTTGTATTTCCAGTAAGTTACTTAATCTTTCTGAATCTCAGCTTCTTCCTGTGTGGAAAGTGAAAAGAATTACTTTTTAGACTTTCGAACCAGGTGGGAAGGGAGTTCCGGGAAGATGGTGGAGGAGAAGCTGGAGTCTAAACAAGCTCTCACATAGAAAGCAGTTTTAGAGTTCCAGTGAACAGTCCTAAGCCAGAGAATCACACCAAGTGTGCCATCACAGGCCAGAGAGTCAGGCCAGAGAGGGAAAATCCAGGCAAGGAGACAGATCTGAGCTCTTGTCAGCAGCTGTGGCTGCGGTGGCAGCGGTGGCAGCAGAAACCCCAGGAGCCATAGCTGAGCCACAGAGAATCCGGGACCAAGGAGCCAGAGGCAGCGGGTGAGTGGATTATACTCAACACCAGCAAGAACTGACAAGGAGTGGACATCTTCTTCCTGCAGTTTGCACACCAGAGATGACCCAGGAACCAAGACTCGGCGTGAGTAGAAGCCTGATGTCCTTACTCTTTTTCAGGGAGCAGAGGAGGGAAGGCCACCCCTCTCACCCCCCCCCCCCCCCAGTAACGGAGATCTCCATCTTGGACACTGACAAAGCTCGGCGGAGCTGCTAGCTCCAACTCAAACCTTGGAATAAAACGAGTCATTTAGCAGGTCACAAGAACTTAACGGCGGCATGAGCTGCCAGACTCAGTTCCACTCAGGGAAAAGTCACCCAGCTCGGGCATCAGCCCTAGGAGTGGCTTTCTTCACTGGGTAATCAGAGCCAGAGACTGCCCTTCCCTCTCGCAGCCTGGACAATCAATTGAAATTCAGTAAACAGAAACCATGAGAATGGCCCCAGGCTGGGCTCTGTGAGGATTTCACAAAATAGCCTCAGGGAAAAGCTACTATTTGTTGAAAGGCCTCAACTCTACCCAGAACCTAGCCTCATCACTGCATCCCCCTCTTTTGTGATTCTCAAAGCAGATCTCCCTCCCATTGAACTAGCCTGCGAGGAGGATGACAAAATCCTGGGTAAAGCAGAGCAGTTTTCTGCCTGTTCGAACAAACTGACTTAAGAAACCAACCAAGCCACAAGACCACAAGTAGACCAGAGACTCCAACAAGAGGCTGGTTATGGACACGAGGGAGATACAGGATTTTTCCCACCCCTCCCAAAAAAATCAAAGAACTTTTTTTTATTCTTCTTCTTCTTCTTCTTCTTCTTCTTTTTTTGGTACCTTATATAAAAAAATATTTTTTCCTTTCCTAAAACTTTTTTTAAACTTTAATTTTTTCCTTTTTTGAAAAAAAAATTGTTTTCCAGTAACATTTTTTTTCTTTTATAATTTTTATTTTAGGGATACTTGTGTGTGTGCGTTTTTCTTTCTTTTTTTTGTTCTCTTTCTCTTATTTTTCTTTTTTAATTATCTTTTTGTTTTTTGTTTAACTCTACTGAACTTCTGATCTTTTTTTCTTCCTTTCTTATCCTTTTCACCTTTTCCTCTTTTTCGTTATTCTTTATGTGACTTAATTCTTGTCTTGCACAATGTCAGATAAACACGTAGTTGACTATTAGACTCTATCCCCATTGTGTACACATGTAATCCACAAATTTATTACTCAATTCAAAACCTCTGAGACTTAAATTCCGTAATAGCAGTACTACCACTGTATACATATATAATTTTTTAAGCATTTTTATTTTTAAGTTTTTCACATCTCCTTTATATTCTTCCTCTTCTCTCAATATATACACGTTCTTCCCTAAATAGATTGTTTTTGCGTCTGCATAATATGATTATTTTTTACATTTCTATTTTTTCTGGTCTCTTTTCTTTTCCCTTTCCCATTCTTCTTTTTTTCTCTCTCTCTACTTTCATCCTACCCAACCTATTTCCTGCTTTGAGATTAGGACTTAGTTAACTCTCCTTGTGCCTTCCCACATCAATCTATTCCTATTTTTGACCCACATCTCTAAGTAACCCTAATAATATCTGTTTTTCCAAATCCTTCTTTGCGGTTCGTAGCCCATTAACATATAATTGTGTGATGTTCAATAGATTTATCTGTTGAACTACATTGTATCTGTAGACTATTGACTGTGCAAATTCAGAGTTTGGTTGATGCTTGCTTTAAGAGAGTGTTCTAGCACAAAACTGGTGCTATTTTCATCTCAAATGGGCAAAGTAAGCCAGAAAAATGGCAAGTCCGGGTATCTCAATTCCCAATCTTGATAATCAGGGGACAGAACAGATAATGAATAATCCAGAGGAGAATTCCCAAATAGCTCTACAAACACTGCTGGCAAACATGATAAATGAAAAGATTGAAAGCATACAAAGGACTCTGTATGAGCGTAATAGGGAGAGAGAGGAGGCAATCCAAAAGTTTATACAGGAATATCATAAGCGTGAGGAAGCTACTCAAAAACTGATACAGGATTTGCGTGAGCAGCTTGAGAATACTCAAAGAGAAAGGCAGGAATGGCGTGAACAGGCTGAGAACACTCAAAGAGAACTACAGGAATCCCACGAACGGGAGGAAGCTAATCAAAGAGTAATACAGGAATTGAGAGAGCAGGAAAAGAATACACAAAGATCACTAAAGGCATTCATGGAATCCATTAACAAAGAGCTGAAGGAAATCAGGGAGACCACAAAGGGAATGCTGAATGGAACCCAACAGAAGAAATGGGAGTCCAAAGAAAGCTTAACCAATCAACTAAGTGATTTGAGAACAAAAACTGAACACCAAATTATGGAAGTAAAGAAATTCATACAAGACATAAAACAGAGCTTCAACAAAGAACTTGAAGCCATCAAAGCTGACCAATTAGAAGGAAAAGAGATAAAAAAACAAAGTAGATTGTCTTGACAGCAGGTTAGACCATGCAGAAGATCAAATCTCAGGGATTGAACACAGCCTAGATATTATAGAGAAAGAACATACAACTATCCAAGACAAGTCCAAGAAATATGATCGATCTATCCAACACCTGGAAGACACCATCAGAAGGCCTAATCTAAGGATAATGGGTGTAGAGGAGCACCTAGAAACGGAAGTCAATGGTCTAGGAAATTTGTTTAACAGGATCCTAGCAGAGAAATTCCCAAACATGCAAAAAGATAGTCCTATTCAGATACAAGACGCTTTTAGAAACCCAAATAGACCAGACCAGAATTGAACATCCCACTGTCACATTATAATCCACACAGGATCAACTCAGACCAAGGAAAAGTTCCTTAAAGCTGTCAAGGAGAAAAGATTAATCACCTATAAAGAAAGACCATTAGAATCACCTCAGATTTCTCAGCAGAGACAATCAAAGCAAGAAGAGCCTGGAATGATGTATGCCATGCCCTCAAAACAAACAACTATCAACCAAGAATAGGGTACCCAGCTAAACTCTCCTTCATAACTGAAGACCAAATAAAAACCTTGCATAGCAAAGAAATATTGAAACAATACATCTCCACCAAACCAGCCCTACAAAAGATTCTTAAAGATGTCCTACACATAGAAAACCAAGACCACGATAAAGTCCCAGAAACTGTAACCAAACTGAGAATCAAAAACCATAGGAAGAACCCAATTTTCGCAGCCCCCAAGAAGGTGGATAACATGGCAGGTACTCCCATATACCTTTCAGTCCTATCTCTTAACGTTAACGGACTTAATTCTCCAATTAAGCAACATAGACTGTCTAGTTGGATTAAAAAAGTAAATCCTTCTCTCTACTGCCTTCAGGAGTCACATCTTGCCGGTAATACCAAACACATTTTCAATGTTAAAGGTTGGAACAAAATCTACCAAGCAAACGGCCCCCATAAAGAGGCGGGAGTTGCAATCCTAATATCAGATAAAATAGACTTCAAATTAAAATTAGTGAGAAGAGATAAAGAAGGTTGCTGCATACTAATTAAGGGATCTCTCTTTCAGGAGGATATTACAATTCTAAATATCTATTCTCCAAACAATGGAGCACCTAAATTTATCCAAGAAACACTACTTTCCCTCAAATCCCACATAGATCCAAAGACATTAATTGTTGGGGATTTTAACACACAACTCTCCCCAATAGATAGATCAACTCGGCAAAAATTCAACAGAGAAATTACAGATCTAAACAGCTTCATAGATCAACTATATTTAACAGATATCTACCGAGCATTTCACCCAGCACATCAGAATACACGTTTTTCTCAGCAGCACATGGAACATTTTCTAAAATAGAAAACATTTTAGGCCACAAAGCAAACTTGTCTAAATTCAGAAACATTGAAGTTCTACCTTGCATTCTCTCTGACCACAAGGGAATAAAATTAGAACTCAACACCAAAAGCCACCAAAGAAAGTGCGGTAACACATGAGGCTGAACAACACACTGCTGAATCAAGAGTGGGTCATGGAAGAGATTAGAAAGGAAATTCAAATGTTCATGCTATTCAACAAAAATGAATACATAAATTACCAGCTCCTCTGGGACACAGCAAAGGCAGTACTCAGAGGCAAGTTTATAGCTCTAAGCTCCTACATCAACAAATTGGAGAGATCTGAAACCAACAATTTAATAACACATCTAAACCTCCTTGAAAAAGAGCAGCAAGATAAACCCCAATCCAGTAGATGGAAAGGAATATTTAAAATTAAATCAGTATTAACTGAATTAGAATTGAAAAAACCTATAGAAAGAATCAACAAAACAAAGAGTTGGTTCTTCGAAAAAATTAACAAAATTCACAGACCCTTAGCCAATCTCATGAGAAAAAGAAGAGAACACACCCAAATTAATAAACTCAGAGATGAGAATGGAGACATCACCTCGGAAACAATCAAGACTCAGAACATTATAAGGGAATACTTCTCAAAGCTTTATGCTAATGAGTTTGAGAACTTGACACAAATGGACCTTTTCCTAGCAAATATTGATATGCCAAAACTAAACCAAGATGAGTTAAACGAGCTTAACAGGCCCATATCAAGCAGTGAAATAGACACAGCAATAAGAGACCTCCCAGCTAAGAAAAGTCAAGGACCAGATGGTTTCACAGCAGAATTTTACAAGGCCTTCAAAGCAGAACTCACACCAATACTCCTCCAACTCTTCAATGAAATTGAAAGAGAAAGTTCACTACCGAACACATTCTATGAAGCGATCATAACCTTCATCCCAAAACCAGGCAGGGACTCATCAAAGGAAGAGAACTATAGACCCATTTCTTTGATGAACATTGATGCAAAACTTCTCAACAAAATTTTGGCCAATCGACTTCAACAATTCATCCACAAAAACATACACCACGATCAAACAGGATTCATTTCAGAAATGCAAAGCTGGTTCAATATACACAAATCAATTAATATTATCATCACAGCAACAGGAGCAAGAATAAGAACCAGATGGTTATCTCAATAGATGCAGAAAAAGGATTTGACAAGCTCCAACACCCCTCTATGATGAAGGTTTTGGAAAAATTATGAATCCATGGAACATTCCTCAATACAATAAAGGCTGAATATGACAAAACTACAGCCAGCACTATACTTAATGGTGAAAAATTAAGTCATTTCCTGTTAACTCAGGAACAAGACAAGGATGGCCACTCTCCCCAATTCTTTTCAATCTAATATTAGATGCCTAGCTACAGTAATTAGTCAAGATGCAGGCATAAAGGGGATCCAAATAGGGAAAGAAGAAATAAAACTCTCCCTCTTTGCAGACGACATGATCTTGTATTTAAATAACCCCCTAGACTCCACTCCCAAATTACTCAAGCTGATTCAAAACTTTGGCAAAGTAGCAGGGTATAAAATTAATCCCCCAAAATCAATGGCTTTTCTGTAGGCCAACAATGAGAAAAGTGTCCCTGAAATTAGGAAAGCAGCTCCATTTGTAATAGCCCCACAAACAATAAAATTCCTAGGAATTAACTTAACCAAAGAAGTGAAGGACCTCTGTGATGAAAACTTTAAAATCTTGAAAAAGGAAATCAAAACAGAACTTAGAAAATGGCAAAACCTCCCATGCTCCTGGATTGGAAATATTAACATCGTGAAAATGGCAATACTTCCCAAGGCTATCTACAAATTCAATGTGATACCTATCGAAATTCCAACCTGGTTCTTCAAGGAAATAGAAGACACAATCCAAAAATTCATATGGAACAATACAAGACCCCGAATAGCAAAAACGCTCCTCAACGGAAAGAACACTGCTGGAGGAATATCAATACTAAATTTCAAACTCTACTATAAAGCCATAGTAATCAAAACAGCTTGGTATTGGCATAAGAACAGACCTCAGGACCAATGGAATAGAATTGAAAACCCAGAAATGAACCTACAGACCTACAGCCATCTAATCTTCGATAAGGGAGCTAAAACAATAGAATGGAAGAAAGACAGCCTCTTCAGTAAATGGTGCTGCCAAAATTGTTTAACTACTTCTAGAAAACTAAAGCTAGATCCTTATATATCACCCTGCACCAGAATCAACTCCAAATGGATCAAAGACCTTGAACTCAAAGCAGACACTCTGAAAACATTACAGGATGGAATATCAGAAACCCTAGGTCTCCTTGGTTCAGGCCGAAATTTTCTGAGTAGAGACCTAAAAACACAACAAATCAAAGAAAGGTTGGACAAATGGGACTGCATGCAGTTGCAGAGCTTCTGCATGGCAAATGACATAGCTAGCAAGATCAATAGAAAGCCCACGGATTGGGAGAAGATCTTCACTAGCCATACAACAGACAAGGGTCTCATATCTAAACTATACTTGGAACTTAAAAATTAAATTCACCAACAACAAATCCTCAAAGAAACAACTGCCCAATAAATAAGTGGGATAAAAATTTAAAGATAAACTTCTCTGAAGAAGAAAGAAGGATGGCCAATAGACAAATGAAGAAATGTTCAACATCCCTAGACATAAAGGAAATGCAAATCAAAACAACATTGGGATACCATCTCACTCCAGTTAGAATGGCAAAAATCAAGAACTCTAACAACAACAAATGCTGGAGGGGATGTGGATAGAAGGTAACCTTACTGCATTGTTGGTGCAAATGTAAACTTTTTCAACCATTTTGGAAAGCAATACGGATGTTCCTCAAAAGACTTTACATAGAGCTCCCCTATGACCCAGCAGTCCCACTTTTGTGCATTTACTCAAATGTTTACAAACAAGACCACACTAAATCTACCAGCACAACTATGTTTATTGCAGCATTATTTACCATAGCTAAGATATGGAACCAACCCAGATGCCCCTCAGTATATGAATGGATCAAGAAAATATGGTATATATACACAATGGGATTTTGTGCCTCCATCAGAAAGAATGACATTGCCCCATTTGTTAGGAAATGGAAAGGCTTGGAAAAAATTATATTAAGTGCAGAAAGCCAGGCCCAAAGAAACATAGGTCCCATGGTTTCCCTTATTTGCAATATCTAGTATATGTATGAGTCAAGCGGAAAAGGTCAGATAAAGTGATGGTAGTCAAATGAACCCTTAGATATGTATTTTAATGTTTTTTTTTCTTTCATGCTTTTGTTTCTAACGCAATTATAAAATTATTTCTTTGTTGCTTTGTATGTCCTTCCCCCACAGTATAACCCCTGCTTTCACTATATTTGATGTCAGTATAACTTGTGGAGGAGATGGGAAAAACAAGTCGTTTAAGGATACATGTGGACCTCTTGCAACAATGAGAAGTACAAGTTGTCATGTCCAAAACGAACTTTACAACGTCAGTGTGGGTGGGTGTGGTGGGGGGAGGACAACGATTGGGATGGGGGGGGAGGGGGGCGGCTGGGAAGGGATGAGAAGGGTTAACCAAGGAGGAGGCTGCAATGCTTGGTAAGAAATGTACGCATTATCCTGCCCATGTAATTGTAACCCCTCTGTACAGTATGTTCACAAATAAAATAAAATTAAATTAAAAAAAAAAAGAGTCGGTGGGATTTATGACGGGGTGCAGGAAGTATATGTGTTTCAGATGTGTGTACAGAGCCTGACACTCTCATAAAACTATTGATGTTTATATTGAAATGTATTCCACGAGTTGGAAACAAGAGCGATTTTTCTGTTCTTTATTATCCATTTATGGGCATTGAGGGAGTCAGAGATATTCAAGAAGAACAGGGAAACAAAAGCAGCATTTTTACTCTGTGATACTGTATTCACAATGAGCTATACCACTGTGGATAGGGACAGGAGGAATGGGATTGTCAAACAAGAAATGAACTCATTACCTGACTTACAATATGTTTATCTGTATGTACACTCCCTTAACAATAACAATTTAAAAAATACATATTGATGATTTTCTCCTCCAGTTTTTGTAGGTTTCCTTAAGACTCAGGCCCACCAATGGAGTTTTTGAAGGTCAATTTATTTGATAATTAACATAAAAACATAATCTCTTAAGAAATGTTATAAAAAGTATTTCATTTTTAGTACTGGTTTCTCTTTGAGTGGCAATTCTACATTTTGTTGGCAGAGCTAATGTTTTACTTTCTGTATTTAGTATTTGTCAGGTGCTGTATCTTGGCACCCTGCCACTACCCAAAATGGTAATCAACCTTTGAAATTAATGTACTTGAGTATGAGTTTCATTTATTTATTTAATTTATTGTGGTGGTGAATTCTGGGCCTGATCACTGTCCTTCAGCATTTCAGCTCAAGACTAGTGCTCTACCACTTGAGCCACAGTACCACATCTAGCTTTTTCTGCTTAGATGGTGCTGTGGAATCAATCCTAGGGTCTCGTGCATTCAAGATAAGCTGTCTACCACTGATCCACCTCCTCAGCCCCTAGTACTGGTATTTTTGTGCATGGGTCTATCAAGCAAACCTATTGAACAAATGCATTCATTTGAAACTAGACATATTCAAAATTATGAATTATCAAATATTTTAACAAATAAAACAGTTATCATTGTTACTAGGAATTGTTTGTCTCCCCACTCTATAAACATGGAGGAGGTATTTTAAACTAAAACTACAAAATAAATTTTAAGATATTGGTGCAAATAAATCTGTCCAGGTGTTATTACATTAAACAGAGAATTCAAAATGATTTTTCTTCATGAATACAGATATCAAAGGTCTTATAATGCTTATTTCCAATTGCAAATTAAAGGGAAAATCAGTCAGGAGTTAAAATTTATATTGAATGATAATTTTTGAAGAAGAAAAAACGATCCTAGATGACAGACTGAAGACAAAGCAATATCAGATCCTTATATGCTCAATAATAAAAAGTTTTAATTGAAAAATTGAGCTGGAATGTGCACATCAGGCAAAGGCAAGCAATCAGATCATACAACCAACCAAAAAACACCATAATTATATCTCAGAAAAAGGAGACAAGCTCAGACCAAGGCTCAACATCCTTATCCTTGATTTCAATGATACACATACACATACACATACACCCCTCTACACACACACACACACACACACACGCACACACACACAAACACACAAGAATGTATGCAACACCTCAACCTACTCACATCCATTCACCATGAATCAAAGATCTTCCTGTAGTATTTGAAACTTTAAAACTTTCAAGTTTTGTAAATAATTGATTACAGATGCGTAAGCAATTATTTTCTGAATAGACTCT
This sequence comes from Dipodomys spectabilis, assembly GCF_019054845.1. Lineage (NCBI taxonomy): Eukaryota > Metazoa > Chordata > Mammalia > Rodentia > Heteromyidae > Dipodomys > Dipodomys spectabilis. Next base: position 725,163 of record NW_024870828.1, on the reverse strand, counting down.
GCCATGGAAATGAGAGTTCATGATGGTTATAACTACTTAAACATCTCTGAATCTTGAATTGAACAAGAGACAATTAGAATTTTGGGACTATATTTCTACCAGCTATTCTTCAAAGGCTTAGTAAGAAGTTACAAAATCGAAAATTAAATATCAAATTAATACAACTAATACTTGTGTAAGTGAAGTGAAAGACACTGATCAGAAACCTATGCTGTCTCCATTTCTAAGCCGGCTGCACATTGTGGAACCTTTGATTCTGCTGGGCCAGGCCCACAATTGTCTTCCCCAGAGCAGTGGACCTGCTGGGGTTGGCACTGGGAGCTGTGTGGAGAGGAGGGAAGGGCGTTGGGGGTTGTGGATGGGGGTAGTAGGGAGAGTATGGGAGGCCCTGGCAGAGGCTGGTGAAGGGAGGAAGGAGGCAGTAGGCCAATGGCTCAGGAAGCAGCAGCCCCAAAGGCAGCTGGGTTCTGAGGAGTGTCTGTGAGGTGTGGAGTTTGGCCCCAGGGACCTCGTGGCTGGGTGAGGAGAAGAAGGAGTCTCAAATCCCACCCAAATAGGCAATGAGAAATGAGACAACCAGTGGCTGAAGAATTTCAAGAAAAAAGGCAGGGACTTGTCAGTGCCTATAGGTACGTCCACAAACTAAGGCATCAATCTAGCTTGTGGTTTCAACTATTAAGATGAGGTATTGTTTGTATACATAGTGATAATTGAATCTTATTATTAGGGAGCAGAAGGGAGCAATAGTCTTTAGAACCATAACACAGACATCCATCTTGTCTCCAAATCTTAATCTTTTAGTGTCCAACAGCTCGAACTTAAATAGTCTTGAGATAATAACTCATACCCTTGTCTTCTCTTGACTCTTTGACCTTTCCAGAGCATAGCTCTCAGCCTTTTGATTGTTATTTGCGATGGCTTCCCAATCTATCCTTTTCCAAGTCTAACAGCTTGACTTCAGAATCCCTCACAAGTACTGTGACAGATGTGTTATTTTGAAAACTATGTTTTCTCAAGGATAGGTTCAATTTTTAAATTTCATTTTATTTCAAAAATACTGTACAGAGTGGTTACAGTTACATTAGTAAGGTACATTCCTTATTGAATATTGTTACCCACTCCATTGTTTTTCTCCTATCCTTTCCCATCCCCCAAACCTCCCCCCCACCCCAAAGTTGTAAAGTTCACTTCTGATATAGTGTCTTTTGAATATCATTGTTGAAGTCTTTGGACTTCTTTTAACGCTATAATTTTTCCCTTTCCTTCTCCAAATCAGATAAACGTATATACAAAGTTGAATGTACCAGAATCAAGACAGAGATTGCCAGGGATAAACCAATGGCAAAAGACAAAGAAGACAAATGAAATAAAATAAGATATAGATGTTCTACTTTACCGACATGAAGGTTGACATCTGAAAAAAAAAAAGACTTTTTTCCATGTCGGAGTTCATTTCAATTAGCATTATTTTGTAAGGTCAAATGTACATAGCTCTGGAACCAGCAATCCCACTCCTGGGCATTTGTCGAAATGATCTCAAGCTAAAATACACTAAATCTACAACTACGTTTCTGGCAGCATTTTTAGAACCAATCAAAATCCTCCATAGACGAATAGATCAAGTCAATGTGGTATACATACACAAAGAATTTTTTGCTTATATCAGAAAGAATGACAAAGCCCCTTTCATAAAAAATGGAAAGATTTGGAAAACAATCATATTATGTGAAGGAAGCCAGACTCCAAGAAACATAGGTTCCATGATTTCCCTCATTTTATTAATTAATATATGCTTAGGATAATCCTTAAACTCTTAATGTTCCTTTTTTTCTCTCTCCCTCTTCCTCTCTCATTCCATTTGTGTGTGTGTGTGTGTGTGTGTGTGTGTGTGTGTGCACGTGTGAGCGTGCATGCACGCACACACAGTAATTAAACTTGACTCGGAGCCTCAAAATCTTGCTTGGTTTTTTCACTCATAATTGACTGAGTCTGTACTATTTGAACCAAGGTTTCACTCTGCTTTGATTGAATAATTGAACATAAATGTCTCATGGATTGCTAATCCAGCCATCTGTGAACCATGATCTTCCAATCTCAGGCTCGTGACTATCTAGGAATAGGGATGAGTCACTGGTATCCTGTATTGTGTTTTTGCTTTGTTTTGTTTTTGTTTTTTTGTTGATTTTGTACATCCTAAACCTGTAAGGAAAACAAATCATTTATAATCAGGACTATTCCCATAAAAAATGTGTTGTTTCAAGATTATCTTAATAGGGGCTGGGAAGGTGGCTCAGTGGTAGAGCACTTGCCTTGCATGCCTAAGGCTCTGGGTTCGATTCCTCAGCACCACATAGGCAAAAAGAAAAAGGCCAGATGTGGCACTGTGACTCAAGTGGTAGAGCACTAGCCTTGAGCTGAAGAGCTGAGGGACAGCGCCCAGGCCCAGAGTTCAGTCTCCACAACCGGACCCCCCAAAAATAAAAAGATTATCTTAATAATGTTATGCTTTTGCATCCACATTATGTGATTTGATTTTTTGCACTCTATTGTTGCAAACAGTCAAGTCACTTATATACAATTTGAATCTTCTTGTCTTGGTTTTATAGTTTGTAAGGTGTTTCAAAACAGAATTTATCAAGTTTTAACTGCACTACTGAAGCAAGACCTTTATAATTATTCAATGTCTTGTGAATTGTAAGTTCTTCACTTCTGTGGCACCATATGAGTACAGGTAGTTTCCTATAATACCTTCACATAGTTTAGACCTCAATGCCATGCACTCTTCTGCCATATATGCAAGGGCATCCTTTGTAATTCTCCTTGCATTTTCACTGTTCTTGTCTCTCTCTCCCATGCTAAGTCCTGTGATGATCTTGTTGATTTTCTTTCTGTTACATTCATCTTTACATCTTGGGAACTACTGCTATGCACTACTGTACTTCTGTCCATTCTCCTTGTGCTTCATCTTGTACCCTTCTCACAGCGGAGGGCCAGAGATTGGGGATATGTTTTTCACTCTTTTGCTCAGACATCTATATTTACTTTCTAGCAATACATTCATTGAATTCTTTCTGTAATATCTAATGTCTTGGAAATGATTACTGCATTTTCATGACTATGTTATTTGGCATTAGAGAAGAACATAGGTCAGTAACTAACAAGTAAAAGAAGATTGCAATCAAGATTCAATAGATGTTGTTCATTGGATAATATTTACTTCATGGTCTGCCTGCCTGCTTCCTTTTCACTCTTTATTTTTCAATGTAGCCTTTTCTTCTGGCAAGTATTTATAGGCCTACCTAATGAAGAGCAATTACTACTGTAATTAGTCATTAACTTTATTCCAACATCATTTCATAGATCCTTCTGAGTTTTTCAGGGTCTGTTAAATAATGTTTCACATTCTTAGATATGTTTTAACATCGATGCATCCAGTGATAAAGTCACATTGCTTAAGTCACCATTTTGATGACTGAAAAGAAACCATGTTGCAAACTCACTATATGACAATTTTCTGGTTTTAGATTCTTTTAGATTAGAATTGATACTGGAGAACGAATATTCTGTGTACAATTTTATATTTTCCTAATTATTTTTGTATACTTTCCAATATTGTATAAAGTTAAAACATTACTATTTACTTAGTTTTAGGATTTCCAAAGTGGTCAAAGTAAAAGTTCTATTCATTCACAAATTTAAGACAATATTGTCAATTATGACCAAGTGAGACATTTTAAACTTTTATTTGAGGTACTTAATGTTGGTGCTTGGGAATCAATTCTAGTCCTTCATTTGTCTTAGTCTACTGTGTGCCTCTGAGCCTGATTTGACCTGTGGTTTTATTTTCACTCGACTGGAATAAGGAAAAATTTCACTAGGAAGGAATTATTACTTGGTTACTTTCTCCAGTAACTCTCGCATACATAAAAGTTATATAAGTCTACACTGACAGAAAATGATGTTCTTATGTGGTATTTATTAGTGGTAACTGTTTAGTTTTTGTAGACACACACTTCACTAAGTATTGCCCCTTTCCTATTCCCCCTTCCCATAAAACTTGACTGGATCCACTGGAAACCCACTTCCAGGAAGCTTCCTCTTTAAAAAGCCTAACCTTAACTAACGTACCCCCTGGTAGACCTGCTATAAACTTTCAAAGGCCTGACTGCAACCAGACTCCTTCCTGAAAGCCCTCCTCTACAATAGGGAAATCCCTCTTCCACTCCACCCTTTCCTGGAATCCCTGCTCTGCAACACCAGAAACAAGGCCACATCCATATCTCCTTCCATGTCCTGCTTTACTGCACCAAGAACCCAGCCTACATCAGGGTGGTCCCTCCAATGCCCACCTCATCCACCAGATACCCCGTCCCTAACTACTCTAGTCCCTCATAGTCCCATTGCTCCCATATTCTAGTACCTCCAAGCTCCTCCCATCCCTTTTATACCCCAACTACAACCAGCCTTCTCCCTCAAGCTCCTCATGGTTTCATCAGTAATTCAGCCCATAACTAGCCTACATCTAAGTGGCCTAACCTCTCAAACACAGCCCTGAGCCTACCTCTTCCCACAAAGCCTATCCTGCTATACCAAAAACCCTTCACCTCCCTATAACTGCCCTTGAAGCCCCGCCTTACTTGGCCAGAAGCTTCTTGCACAGCCCACCTCCTGCCTGGAAAGCCAGCCCTGCTCCAACACAAGCCTCTCCACCTCCCACATCTACTCTCTCAATGCCCTGCCTTGCTCCACAGATAAACCCACCCCCTATTGGCTCCTCCCTCAGATCCACACCCTACTACACCAGATACCCTTCCCATAATTATCCTACACCATTGCAGCCCTTCCACTCCTTCTTTTTTTTTTTTTTTTTTTTTTTTTCTGAGTAGTTTATTTAGGATAAGAGTCTCACAAACTTTTTCTGCCCAGTTGGCTTCAAACTGCGATCTCAGGTCTCAGCCTCTTGAGTAGCTAGGATTACAGGTGTGAGCCACCAGCACCTGGCTATTTTTATATTCTTTAAACAATATCTTTTATTTGCAGAGAATCCTGGTGGGTATTCACAGCAAGCATTTGTTGAATGGCAGTGCACTAGATTTCTTTTTTTTTTTTTTTTTTAATTTTATTTTATTTTATTTGAGAACATACTGTACAGAGGGGTTACAATTACATGGGCAGGATAATGCATACATTTCTTACCAAGCATTGCAGCCTCCTCCTTTGTTTACCCTTCACCTCCCTTCCCAGCCTCCCCCCTCCCTCCCACCCAATCATACCCCCCCTCCCCCCCCACACCGACATTGTAAAGCTGGTTTTGACATGACATTTTGTACTTCTCATTGTTGCAACAGGTCCACCTGAATCCTTAAACGACTTGTTTGTCCCCATCTCCTCCACATGTTATACTGACATCAAATATAGTGAAAGCGGGGGTTACACTGTGGGGGAGGGACATACAAAGCAACAAAGAAATAATCTTATAAATGCGTTAGAAACACTTGCATGAAAGAAACAAAAACATTAAAATACATATTTGAGGTTTCGTTTTCCTAACATCACATTATCTGACTTTTTCCGCTTGACTCATACCTATACTAGATATTGCAAATAAGGGAAACCATGGGACCTATGTTTCTTTGGGCCTGGCTTACTTCACTTAATATAATTTTTTCCAAGCTTTTCCATTTCCTAACAAATGGGGAAATGTCATTCTTTCTGATGGAGGCATAGAATTCCATTGTGTATATATACCACATCTTCTTGATCCATTCATCTACTGAGGGGCATCTGGGTTGGTTCCATGTCTTAGCTATGGTAAATAATGCTGCAATAAACATAGTTGTGCTGGTAGCTTTAGTGTGGCCTTGTTTGTGATCATTTGGGTAAATGCCCAAAAGTGGGATTGCTGGGTCATTGGGGAGCTCTATGTGGAGTCTTTTGAGGAACCTCCACACTGCTTTCCAAAGTGGTTGAACAAGTTTACATTCCCACCAACAATGAAGTAAGGTTCCTTTCTGTCCACATCCCCTCCAGCATCTGTTGTTGTTAGAGTTCTTGATTTTTGCTGTTCTAACTGGAGTGAGGTGATATCTCAATGTTGTTTTGATTTGCATTTCTTTTATGGCTAGGGATGTTGAACATTTCTTCATGTGTCTATTGGCCATCCTTCTTTCTTCTTCAGAGAAGCTTCTCTTTAAGTCTTTCGCCCACTTACTTATTGGGCAGTTGTTTCTTTGAGGATTTGTTGTTGGGTGGTTTAATTTTTTGAGTTCCAAGTATATTTTAGATATGAGACCCTTGTCCGTTGTATGGCTAGTAAAGATCTTCTCCCAGTCCGTGGGCTTTCTATTGATCTTGCTAGCTATGTCATTTGCCCTGCAGAAGCTCTGCAACCTTATACAATCCCATTTGTCCAGCCTTTCTTTGATTTGTTGTGTTTCCGGGTCTCTATTCAGAAAATTTCGGCCTGAGCCAAGGAGACCCAGGGTTTCTCCTATTCCATCCTGTAATGTTTTCAGAGTGTCTGCTTTGAGTTCAAGGTCTTTGATCCATTTGGAGTTGATTCTGGTGCAGGGTGATATATAAGGATCTAGCTTTAGTTTTCTACATGTAGTTAACCAGTTTTGCCAGCACCATTTACTGAAGAGGCTGTCTGTCTTCCATTCTATTGTTTTAGCTCCCTTATCGAAAATTAGATGGCTATAGGTCTGTAGGTTCATTTCTGGGTTTTCAATTCTATTCCATTGGTCCTGAGGTCTGTTCTTATGCCAATACCAAGCTGTTTTGATTACTATGGCTTTATAGTAGAGTTTGAAATTTGGTATTGATATTCCTCCAGCAGTGTTCTTTCCGTTGAGGAGCGTTTTTGCTATTCGGGGTCTTTTATTGTTCCATATGAATTTTTGGATTGCCTCTTCTATTTCCTTGAAGAATGAGGGTGGAATTTTGATAGGTATTGCGTTGAATTTGTAGATAGCCTTGGGAAGTATTGCCATTTTCACGATGTTAATCTTTCCAATCCAGGAGCATGGGAGGTTTTGCCATTTTTTAAGTTCTGTGTTGATTTCCTTTTTCAAGATTTTAAAGTTTTCATCATAGAGGTCCTTCACTTCTTTAGTTAAGTTAATTCCGAGGTATTTTATTTCCTTCCACTCCTTCTCAAAGCCCCTCCTCCAACTAGCCCCATGGCTCCAAACCGTGCCCTGCTCCTGAAAAACCCCACTAGGAAACCCCCAGCACACTATGCCATTTCTGGACACCCACATTGTTCAACTGGAAACCACTGCTCCATTTGGCCTCCTTCTGGAAGCCTAGAAAACCCCCACCACATTGTCCCATCTCTCGACACCCACATTGTTCCACTGGAAACCACTGCACCAGTTGGCCTCCTTCTGGAAGCCAAAGCAGGCTCAACTGTAAATCCTTGTCCCTCCATAATCCCTTTTGGAAGATTACTTTGCCGTACCTGAAACCCTGTCCAAAGTCCATGTCCTGCCTTCCAAGACTAAAATCCCCACCCAAACTTACTCTTCTTTTCGTAGTGGTGACTGGCTGCACCAGGAACCGCATCCTAACTAGTCTAATGCACTGGATCCTATCACTGCTCTCACAAAGCCCTGGTACTGAAAAACACCTCCATACATTGTGATTACATTCTGCTCTACCAGAAACCCCACCTCTACCCTAATACATTTCCCAAAAACCTGCCATTCTCCACCAGAAACCCCACCCCTTACTAGCCCACGTCTTCCTAGTGTTACCCTGCCCTCTCAAAGCCAGACCCTGAAAAGCCTCACCCTCATATCTCCGCATTCCTGCACCAGAATCCCCACCTTCTGTCAGCCTCTTGCCTCCATTTCCTGCCCTGCCTTATGGGAAACCTCACCCTACATATCCCACAAGGGCTCACAGTGCTCTAACTGCAACCCTTCTCTAAATAACCTCCTCCTTTGTAGCCTTGTTCTTTCTTCTCAAAGCTCTGCCCCAAACAGCCTCCTCCTCAGTGACTAGTCCTTTCTCCACTGAAAACCAATCCACCTGCCAGGGCTCCACCAGAAATCCCACACTACCTTCATCCATGAAGGTCCCATCTAGTAACTTTTATTACAAATGTGATTTTATACTGTCCATAGAATTCATACTAATCAATATGATAGGAAAGCAGTATTGCAAAAAGGCAACAACAATTAGATAGCTCTTAGATGCCTTAGTCTAGTTTGGGGTTCTGTTACCCGGTAGATACATATTGTGTGAAAATGTGTGAAGGTGAATCCTCTTATTGGAAAGCATTCTTTGAAATATCAGTAAGGTTTCATGAGTGATCATTTTATTTCTAGAAAATTCGTGCACATTTGTGCCCATTAACTTCAAAAAATATTAGTTATTTTAAATCCTCTGGTTTCGTTGAGAAAAGAGTGTTAGTGGGTTAAAAGATGAGTATCAACTCATCTCTCTAATGAATAATTTTGGATTTGCTAACCTTAATATGTACCAGAGATTTTAGTAACAGAAATTCTCTACCAGAATCCACTTTGAATTTCCTCCTTCCACTAAAGTGCCCTTTGGAAATGTTTGAAATGAGATTATACAGGTGAAATGCCAGAAATAAAATGTATTTGAGATCATAACAAAATTATGATGAAGACCCCAACCAATATGCTTTTTATTTTCGAACAAAAGGAACGTAAGCCTATTTAACTATTTAACTGCAGACTTTCTGAAGACTAGAAGACAAAAATATAAGAAATGGCCTGTTATACCATGGTTCTGAAAACAAAAACAAAAGAAAGAAAGATAACATAATGAGACAGAAGGGAATGAGGAATTTGTACATGTGATATATAGTGTAAAAAATACACTGATTCAGGAAAAATTAATTTTGGTTGCGGTGTCTTGTTTTTCAATATATTTCATTGTAAATATTGTTCTTTGTTAAGCTGTGACTTAATATAGGTATCAGCACGTATCTGCCCAGGTAATTCTGTTCTTAGTCTATTTCATCATTTCAAGATCATCAGGATGAAAAACTCCACACACATTAAGACACACCTGCAATAGCATTAGATATGCCCTCCTATTTGTCCAACAGTGTAAACCAGACCTGTGTTTTACCGAGCTTTGTATGTGGTATGGTATGGTTTATTCAGGCTGAAGAGCTAAACTAACTCCAATTTGAGATTAACCCCACTATCTTTTGCTAGGCTGCCCTCAGAATAACCTCAAGAGAAAGAGAAAAAAACACAGGCTGCCACCAGCCCTGCCCACCATTAAGAAAGCAGAGCAGTTGCCCAAGTATTCCAGGAACAGAACATACTAATAGTCCAGAAAAAGGACAGAGCGGTTATTGTGGACTCAAAATAATCATGTAACTATTTGTGTGGAAATTCCTTAAACTTGTTTGTTTAATACTATAAAAGCTGTGCTGATTTTGTGCTCGGGGACTCTTAGAATCACCGGTTACCTGGTGTGTGGGGGACCAAGCTTAAGCTTGCAAATAAACGACTCTTTTGCTGTTCACATTGGTCAGTGTCTCCGGTGGTCTTTGGGGGTCTCAAGTCCATACAATATTTCTGGGGGCTCATCTGGAACCTGCCTCATAGGACCCTCTAGACGCCCCACCACAGAATCTAAAAACCCCAGCTCTTAAGTAAAGGCATTGCTGTTGTATCTATTTGGTTGCCAGCAAGTTCTCTATCTGTAATTCTGATTTCCTGAGGGGTTTATACTCTGGTTGGCAAGGTGTCTTGGTAAACATGCTATAAGATTGCCAATGGGGTCTGTGAGTAGACGTCCCCAGGCCTCTCTGGGTAGATTGCTGTTTAGGATGGACATTTTTTGGGGAAACTCTAAGTCTGTAGACTGGCACTTTTTGGTTGGCAATTTACAAAGCTGCAATGTGCCTTTGTAAGTTGTGTCTTTGTGTTGAGGGTTCTGTTTGTCATTTGGGGTTTATCCAAGCCTTAGGTCTTGGCCCAGGGAGGTGGAAGTATGAGGGGATGGCCTCTAGGGACTGATTTCCCTTGCCCCAAAATTACTTGGACTTCTCTTCCTCCTTGGAAGGCCCCTGGGTCAACAAATGTTGAGGAGATGTCACCCCATTCACTGAGATCTGATTGTTCTCTGTTCTATGTTTCCGGAGATAGGGAAGTTCTGGTTGAGAGTGGTAGGCTCACTCAGCAGACTCTGAATTCAGCTAGCTGAGTGAGAACGGCACATAGTTCTGGTAAGGATACATCTATGTTAAAGACATGACTATTTAGATTGAGATATCTAGGTAATGATTAGAAATTAAGAATAATGATAATATATTTGGACTGGTCTTTTATTCTACTTTATGATAGTAATAAAATGATATTTGTAATGATTATATAAAATTACACTTGTTTTGTATTTTAGTTATAATAAGTGATAAACATTTATCAATGATTTCTATAGGAAAGGATCATTTCCTCAATGGTATCAATTCTTTTGTAATTTCAAAACAATTAAGAAAATTATTCCAAGGCTGGTTTGCTCTAAGATTATATTTGTTTTCGTGTTCTAGTTTTCATATGTTCGTAGAAATTAAAACTCCAAAAAAATCAATGGATGCTAGCAATCAGGAACATCTTCAGAGATACTAACATTGGAGTTGCTTAAGTGGAATTGTTTTATTTCATTTGTTATTTTCACAAATAACTCAACATGATTGTGTATTTTGTTTCTTTTCACTGCTGTTGGCTCTTATCTTGAGAATACTTTTTTCCTAGCAAAGTAGAGAAAAGCATTTGAATTGAGCAAGTAGCATATAGGTTTCATAAAATGCAGATGCATAGATTTGGGTCTTTTGTCATTTGCTAAAAGTTTCTTCCAGAAAAGGTTATCAATTACTTCTAAGTGATGCATAATCCCTAGATAGTACAGTTATCACATACACTTTTTGATTGAGTTATCTCTGCATAAACTCAAAAAAAGGACCAAAAACAACCCTCAAAATAAACAGAAATCACAACACCAAAAGCATCTTTTCAGGTATTCTGCAATTTGTGTGAAGTGTTTTTAACAATTATTTTTTTGGCTGACATGAAATTCACATGCAATATATTATCTCCTTTTATTGTATACATTTTAGTGCTTTGGAAGTGAATTGTACAATCATAGGTTTTCCAAGCCTAAGTTTCACAAACTTACATTTCTTCAACTAGAAATGCTGTAAATTTTAGAACAGATATTAAAATAGATATAAAATTCAGTTACAGGAATTTGTCCAGCATATATCCTCTATAGTGTGTCTTTTCAAATTTGTTTTGGAGGATTATTTCCAGGGTCTGACACATACTATTCAAGTGCACTGTCAATGAACTATATTCCCTGTCCAAACATTTTTTTTTTTACTTCTCTTTAATACATACATAGAAGTGTAATGGCTGAATAATATACAATTCTCTTTAATCTTATGAAGACTTGAAAACTTGCTTGCTAAAATGATTGCAGTATTATACAAATCATTGTGCTATGTGGAGTATATCAATTTCTCCACAAATGCATTACTATATTTTGTGTCATCTTTTTATATTATGGTCATACTAGTGAGTTTTCGTTTTCTTTTTTATTAGATACTAAAGAGGAGCTTATTTCATATGTTCCTCCTATTAACTACTAATTTACATATGTTCTTTAAGAAATTTATTTTTCGGGAAAAAATTTATATAGAATTAGAAGATATGAATTACTTTAGACTCAGGATCGTTGTAGCATTAACATTGCAGCATTAACAAATATGTGTCCTCTATCTGTTGGATATGTTTTCATTACTTTCATAGAATTATGAAAGGTTATCAGTTGATATTAACCAGTTAATTCTTGATTATCATTAGCCTCTAATGCTTTACATGTCAAATTTTTAGAAACCTTTACTGATCCAATGTCATGAATTTGTACATTTATGTTTTATATGTTTTTACATCTCACATTTAGTTGATAATCATTTTTTATTTTAAATTTTTGTATAAGGTTTGAGGTAGTAGTCAAAGATCATTTTAAATCTAGAGAGGCTTAGTGCCAATACACCCATTTAAGATTCTATTTTTATTTCATAAAGATGTGGCATCCTCTTCAAAATCTATTGACCATAAAACTAAGAATTTATTTTTGATAAATCTGTTATGTTCTTCTATGTGTCTGTTCTTTCACTATTAAACCTGGTAATAAGGTTCTAATCTAGTATGAGGGCTCAAGCTACACTATTTTACAAAATCGTTTTGACTGACCTGTATTCCTTGAATTTACATACGAGTTTATTGAACAGGTGGACCAACATTCTACAGAGATATCTAGATGTTCGATAGTCACTCATATTTTGCACCTTGTGAAAACACAAGACGCCAGATATTATATATAGAAAATTGTCTTTAGAGAATACTTGAAGCATCTAAAATTAATTTAGGAATGAGTTAAGATTTAGTTAACACTATAGCATAATAAAGTTGAATGATAACGACTTGAGCTGTACTACAGAGGAGAGTGAGAGGGGATAGAATAGAATGATGGACCACATAGGAGATATATGTAATTGCTATTGTGTTTCAAAGAACAGAAAGACTTCAGAGAAGAGAAGGAGGAAAATAATCAAAGTATTCTGAATCAAGTTTCTTTTTATTCCACCTAATAATGTGGACTAAGAGTAAGAGAAGATGGGAAAAAATAAAATAGAAAATAAAGCATTGTATAGACCTGTTACAACATAAAGAAATTGTAATAGGAATATGATCACTAATTTCCAAAAAATAAAAGAAAGACTAGATAAACTCTAAAGGCAAAAAAGAATGAAGAGAGAAAAGAAGCAAATTAAAACCTTTATCAATAACAAACACAAGAGTTTGGAAGTAGAAAAGCAGTGGAAATATTCTAAAAAACAATAAAAAACAATAAAATTTGCTATCATGGATAGAATATGGATCACATTTTATCATATATAATTTTGAAAAAAACATACTAGGCATGAAAATTTAAAAGTCATAATTTAAAACAATATTTACATTTTAACTAGACAGTACAGTTCAGTGGTAAAATCTTGGCCCAGCATATGTGAAACAGTAGAATGATCACCTAAGCATTACAAAGTACACAAAAAGCACACACACACACACACAAACCACATAAACACACATACACACACAACACATGCACACATTTGGAATATTGACATTATCATATTGACAGAGTAAATTATCACAAATAGTAAATGTTGGTTAATATATTGAATCATAATATTGCTTGCACTATTTAAAATTTAGTAGAATAAAATAGTCACGATAAACTGGATTCTTATAGATTAAGTAAATTGAAAATTAAGAAATAGAAGACATGACAACCTTTGCAAATAGTTTTAAACAATAAACATTTTGAAACATGTATCCTTTTATTTTTTACAAAAGATTGATGTTATTGGAGTTTTAACTCAAGATTTAGAATATGATAACCAGGTGCTCTATATCGCGCTAGGGATGGCTACATCTCTATTCATTTCACTCTGGATATTTTTTGGGGGTCCTGTCGTGGGGCCTGAACTCAGGGCCTTTGTGCTGTCCCTCAGCAATTCACCTACAGCACCATTTCCAGCTTCCTTCTTTTTGCTTATGTGGTGCTGAGGAATCGATCCCAGGGCTTCATGCATGCAAGGCAAGCACTCTACCACTGAGCCACCCTCCCAGCCCCACTCTGGATATTTTTGTACTAAGGTCTCATAGTCTCTCAGGCTCTCCCTATTTACAAACCTTACTTGCATTTCCTACCATAGCTAGAAAATGGAAGCCTCAAATAACCATGCCCAGGTTAAACTTTTTTTTTTTAATTCAAGTACAAATATTTACAAAAAAGTCACCAGGTAAATGAAGCCTTTCTTAATAAAGATTGTGCTTCTTGAAAAATATAACTGGAAAATGTTTAGAACTTTAAGAAAATAAATTTATTTAAATTCACCAATCATATAAAATTAAGAAAATAATCTTAGAAATTCACATGTTAAATATTATTAAAGCAACATATATGTATCTGAATAATTTACATGTGTAAAAATCATGCAAAATTAAATTAACTAATCCTACAACTCTGAAAAAAGAATTACCCAAAAAAAAGAAAATAATTAAGTTCAAAATTTGAAATATAGAAAATAAAATGAAGTGTACTCTTTAGTTGATTTAAGTAACTGTAAACCCACTGTATATCAATTTTATAATAAAAAAATGCATGAACAAAGAAAGCAAAAGTATCCATTGATCAATAGCAACAGCAAAAGCATCAGTAGTTGTTTGAGTGTACAAAAAAAATCGATGGAGTGGATAACAATGTTTTTTCCATAAAAAATGTACTCATTACCTTACTTATGTAACTCTAACCCCTCTGTACATTACCTTTGCAATGAAATTAAATTGAAATTAAAAATAAACCAAATAATATACCAATTAAGAATTTGTAGAAGCCATCGGTTAAAAACCTTGTAAAAAACTTCCCCAAGTACCCGAGGAATATACTTTGATGATACTATTTGAATACTTAAACTTCAGCAGAGAAGCCAAAAGTTTAAAAACTGTTACAAAATAAAGTAACAAATCAGAATATATTACTATAGTAATCATTAGATGAATTTTTAATGGTAGTGAAATATTTAAGGAATGAGGCAATTTGCCATTTCTTTTCACTTAATACGTGAGAAAGAATTTGCTAGGTCTTTTAAAATATATCATAAGTTAATAAAGAAATTATTCTTTCACATCATATGATAATCAGATAAAGATTACATTTGAGCAAAGAACAGATTGTAATACGTTTTTGGATGTTAATGTATATACCTATTTTGGTTGTGGGCAATTATGGGGATTTCAATTTGGGGTATAGTTCTTGCTAGGCTGGGGTCATATCAGTGGTAAATTTTAGGATAAGGGTTCCCCTTTCCACAAGAACATGCATCTGATCTGTCCTTTTAGCCTTCCCATCATCAATGGCATCAGAGTTGCACAACTTTCTAGCTTCCTACCTTAGCTGGCCTTAATCCTGCAGTCCTTCCAATGTTAGTCTCTAGATACTGCAGGATGGTGGAAATGATCCAATGCACCCAGCTATAGATTGAGAAGAAAGTCCACTAAAATTTGGCCAGGTTTCTGTTCTCAAGCCTCCTAAGTAGTTCAGAGTACAGATTGGAGCCCCTGCTGCCAAGCAGTAATAGTATTTTTAAAGCAATTAGACATATTATCACTTAGGCTTGTGATTACCTCAGGAAAGAATAAAAGAGCAATGAACCATAGAGTACAAGAAGAATTTAGCTAGCTACTCAGAGGCTGAATCAGCTTAGCTAGCTACTCAGGAGGCTGAGATCTGAAGACCACTGTTCAAAGTGGTAGACCACTATCCTTGGGCACAGAAGCTTAAGGATAGTGCCCAGGCACTATCAAGCCCTCAGGAATGATGAATGCATGCATGAGCACATGCACATGCACGTGTGTGACAGGCACGTGCACACACACACACACACACAGACACACACACACACACACATACAAATGAGTATTTCAATGTAGAGTTCTTTATATTTTTACCTTGCTGTACTTTCCCTGTATTAGTTCACCAATTGACAAAATCAGCTAAGCACCTATTTACATACAAATCATCATGTTTCTCTAAAGTCTACTCTCTTGGAAGCCTGAATTTATTTGACCTAAAAGTAAATTATGCAGGAGGTCAGTTCATTTCCCTCAACTCTGTAGTGTTAGGAGATTGTTTAGGTTCTACCTAGCAATATGATTTTGTGAATTCCTGCATCCAGCAGCATATTTCTTTCACGAGAAGGGAAGCCTCTATCAAACAATTAGTAATAGATTTTTCTCCTCCTGGCAGGCATCTGTAGTTTTATTATCTTCATATAATTCATGATCTGTCTGTTTATGCCAAAGACGCCTGTGAAAATAAGAAGACCCTTCTCAGCGCTTAGCATTCGTATACCATTCATAGATATGAAGGTGTTTAAATATTACTTAAATTCTTTTGGACCAAATAATGTTCACCTTGACTATCTTGAGAAAGAAGAATTGGTTTCTCAGCATTTTAGGTAAGAATGTGAGTGAAAGAAAAGGAAAAGTGAGGAATAAGTCAACACATACATTCAAATGAAACAAAACAACACAAGAAAACACAAATTAATTCAGTATTCAAGAACATGCAAGAAATGAAAAGATTTTTTAAAAGCCAGTTATGATAAGCTTATGAAAATCCTGACTATATGGGAGTCTACTGTTGTGAGGCTAGTGGATAAAGCCCAAAGTGGACAGAAAGATCTATACACTATGCCAGGCACCTGTTATTCTAATTTCCAGGAAGAATAACATCAAATGGACTGTGCCCATGATCATACACAGTAGGAATCCAGATTCTATCTGAAAATTAATCAGGATAATTTAGGGCTGGGAGCCTGTGGCACTGTGGCTCAAGTGGTAGAGGGCTAGCCTTGAGCTGAACAGCTGAGGGACAGCGCCCAGGCCCAGAATTCAAGCCCCATGACCAGGCCCCCCCCCCAAAAAAGGTGATGGCTTTTCAAGTACTTATATATCAACTGAGTTACCTTTGTGTAGCTAATGGGTTTAATATAAGCCTCGCTTAAGAGCTACTTCTAAATTTCTGCAGCTCAAAACTTCCCAAATGAGGTCTTACTGGCACAAATGTCTACCTGACCCTTTACCCTTCTTCCATGTAGGAACTGACCAACCAGAATATCTTACCCTGACAGCATAGATTGTCTTACTGGAACAAAACTAAAATGTTACAAGGGATCATAGAGAGATGAACAGTTCAGACAGAACTGTTCAGACTAGAAGGTATTTTATAAAAATGTAATTGTTTATTATACCTACCATTTCAAAAGTAGCTAAAGTCAAGAAGATGAAAAAATTGTTCATATGCATGATTACCTAGTGTCCTGGCCTGTCTACCATCCAACCAGGCAGGAACTCACACTACTGACTTTCTATCACCAAATATTTCCATAGATCCAGTAGAAGTCCATATGTTTCTCCTAGATATTAGGCCTTAAATTGATAATATTTAATCACAGTGTTTCCTCTTGCCTCTAGGCTGTACATCTACAAATGATAAAGCATTAGGTCTAACTCTACCAAACACTGAGATACAGATAATGAAATAATACTTTAAAACAGAGTTGCTTTTGATACCCTAACCATAACAGAACAATGCAAAACATTTACTTATATTATATATAGTTATATATTTTATATTTATATGTGCTGATTTTATATTTCACACAGTAAATCTTACTAAAATTAATTGATAATTTGACAAATAAATTGATATTTATGCCCATAAATAGATTGGAATATAAATAAATAGGTTTAGAATATATATTAGGGTATAAAAATTATCAATGCAATGTCTTTGGTATAAACTTGTGATAAGTTCTAAGTGTTCTTGGTCTTTTGAATTCACATGGTAAAAAAATTTGTTGTTTTCTTCTAATCTATAAGGGATTTTACTCTGCTGTTCTCTTTATTGTTTTAACTCTCTGGTTCCAAACTGTTTTTCTCCATATTTCTGAAGCATTCCTACTGATTATACCCAAATTTTTCTGACATGATTTCTAAGATGTATTATTCTTCTGCAGGACCCACAGGTCCTAGGATCCCATGTCCCAGTTATCCCCATCATGAGATAACAAGGGCAAGACTCCTCACCTAAGTCCATGCAACATACCAAAAAAAGTAATTGAAAACCCATCTCAATTTCTCATTTCCTATAATATTTCAGGGCCCCAATTCCTTAAGACACAAAAAGTAGCAGTTAGCAATTGTGAAGTGCAAGGCAACTTAAAATGAAAGATGATATCACAAAATCTGAGAAAAAGTACAGTAATTCAAACTTTCAATTTACAAATGACCAGCCCATATGAGTGAACAAGATCACAAATGTCACAAGATTATTTTTAATACCCCTTCCCTAATGATTAATGAAAAATTTCAGTCCAGAGTAAGTAGGCCAAAAAATATTTCCTGGAACGATAGATCCATAATTGGTCTACCCAGTCTAGGTAAACGACTTAGAATTCAAATATAATTCAGTAAAACATTAATTGAGAAGGTCATTAGTGCTTCAAAACATTGGTACTTCAGTAAAACTTGGTTCGGTAATATAAAAATGTTGTCATTCTCAAACCAATGATAACCTACATTTAATCTCCTGAAAGTATATTACTTTTCAAACAAACTTTTAAATCATTCACCAAAATAACATTTGACAAGTAGATGATACTTAGTGACATTACAAGTTTTTCATGTGTAGGGAGCAAATTACAATAGAGTTGATTTGTTTACCTAGCACTAATGCCAAACAGGTTCAACCATTCATTAAAGTGTAGAAATAATACCCCCCCACCATTTGTCTTGTCCAGTAGGTGCCTTCCAGAAATGTGTTAAACAGATCAGCCACCCATATTTCAAACCCAAACATTAGTTAATAAAATAAATTTAATCACATAAGGTACATTTCAAAAAGTCACAAATAGTTCCCTTATCATATGTTGTTTTATGTTTTTCCCTATCTGTCTAACATAGTAAGAAATTTGATTTTAAGTCTTGAATATGGGTACTCTTCAAAGATGTGATGAAATAAAATCTGTCTTCTATTTCCATCATATTCCTCTATAGTGGTAAATTGTAGTTTTCTTCTTTTTGCAAAACATGTAGGTAGTAGAAAATAGTATCACATGTAAAATAAAATAATCGCAAAACATTGTACAAAGCCATTTATAAAAACTGGTAGTTAGAAAGACATTGTAAGCCATTTTTAAACTTTCTTGTTGACTGAAGATTAATGTACTAAATGGATGAGAATAAAATCATGTCTAGGTGCTTCATGTATCCAGTATTGCAAATTGTTATTGCAGATGAATGAAATATGGAAATATAAGCTGACATCAGTTCAAGTATATGCAAGATTGAAACTCCATGGAACGTATATAAACCTTTCAAAGTAATAACAGACAGTTTAACAGAATGACTATCAGGAAGTTGAAACCAGAGAGGAATAATTGTAAAGACATAGAATGAATGAAAAATGGAACAAGAGCCTCCATCAGAAAGATTGACATTGCTCCATTTGTGAGGAAATGGAAAGACTTGGAAAAAATTATATTAAGTGAAGTAAGCCAAGCCCAAAGAAACATAGGTCCCATGAATTCCCTTATTTGCAATATCTAGTATATGTATGAGTCAAGCAGAAAAGGTCAGATAAGGTGATGTTAGGAAAATGAACCCTAAGATATGTATTTTAAATGTTTTTTTTCTTTCATGCATTTGTTTCTAACGCAATTATAAGATTATTTCTTTGTTGCTTTGTATGTCCCTCCCCCACAGTATAACCCCTGCTTTCACTGTATTTGATGTCAGTATAATTTGTGGAGGGGAAGGGGAAAAAAACCAGTCGTTTAAATAAGGATACAGGTGGACCTATTACAACAATGAGAAGTACAAGTTGTCATGTCAAAAACGAACTTTACAACTTGGGGGGGGGAGGACTAGATGGGGGGAAAGGGAGGATGGGAAGTGATGCGAAGGGTAAACAAAGGAGGAGGCTACAATGCTTGATAAGAAATGTACTCTGTACTCACTATCTTGCCCATGTAATTGTAACCCTTCTGTACCGTATTTTCACAATAAAAAAAGAAAAAAAGAAAAATGGAACAAGAGGCAAGTCAAGCTAGAATACTCAATGTACACATGTGATAAAGGACGTAGTAAATTTGAAATAAATCTTGGAGAAGGAGTTGGTTGAGAATGATAGAAGGAGTGACTCGGATCCAGGAGCATTGGACAATTAGATGGACATATTTAATTGTAACACACTTGGACCAACTTCTGAAATTCAGTTAAAAAAACACAACAACAAACAAAAACACACAAAATCACAACCAAACAGCAATCTCTAGAGATTATGAATATGACCTCTCAAAATTTTAAATAGTTAATGAAGGGAATTCTTGGGAAAAGCAAACGAAGCTCTTCAAAAGGGCAGTTTGGGGTAAGGGAGAATTTTGAACAGATTTAAATAGATTGTCTAAGGTTATAAATCACCTATATCTGCTGCAAATATTTTCTTCTGTGAGTTTTCTTTGTCTGAACTGGAAACTCCAGTCTTGAGACACACTTGATTTCTTGTGAAGATAGAATGGAAGAAACAAAATCAAGAACTCATTGCTCCACTGGAGACAAAACACTCCTCTATGTTTTCTCTCATCTCTCTTCACTACTCTTTTTTCATACTTTAAGTCAAGTGATTTTCAACTATATCTTTCCTTCTTTGTTCTGGCAAGTAATTGGTCAAAGTAATTCTCTCAATATTATTTGCCATTTTTTTCTATCATGCTGTTCACTTGTATAAGCAATTCCATTAAACTTCATCCTTGTATTTGGTTGCCATGAAAACCCAACATCTATGTTAATGAGGACACACGTTAATGTAAAACTTTGTCTCCAAAAAACCAGTCCAAGTAGCTGTGATCACAAATATTTAGCTATTCGTTTTTCTTTTTTCTTTTACCTTTAAAGTCTTCCTGTGTCTAAAGTGCCCACAAAAATAAGTACTCCACCAATTTTTTGGTTCAATCACTTCTAAACTCGAAGATATATTTTGCTAACAAGATGCTTAGAGGAAACCGAAGTATACTCCACTTTTATCTTCTTTCTTAATACTCTCCTTAGATACCATATCAGGAACAGTGAAGTTATTGTTTGTAAAATTACTTCAATAGATTATTTTTCTCGTGGTCTTGCATTTGCTCAACAAGGTGCATGAAGAAGACCAGACTTAAATCACCCATACCTTGTATGATAATGTCTCTTACAATGGACAATAATTCTTTGTCCTACTTTGATGTCCTCCTCTTAGCTCTTGCCTGATTTCCAATTAATGACAGCTTCTTGGCTTCAAGTCTAGTGAAGCTGAAGGACTATAAGGCCTACCACACTGCAATATCTTCATGGTTTCTCTTTTTAAACTCTTTTATTTGTATGTGGAATTTATTTTCATGTCCTCATTCAGTCTGTTCTGAATTGTAGTGAGCCAGATAGGCTCTGTAAAATCACTTTAGGAACCAAAAATATTAACACAATCTATATCAAAAAGTTTTGCCTCCCTCCACTGCTGAAGCCTAATATGCTTAGCTAGGACTTCTAAGAACGTCTTTTCTTACCTTTTCAATTTGCTCAATTCTTTTCTTTTTTTGGGGGGGGGGGGTCTGGTCGTGGGGCCTGAACTCTGGGCCTGGGCGCTGTCCCTCAGCTCTTCAGCTCAAGGCTAGCATTCTAGCCACTGCACCACTTCCGGCTTTTTTCTTTTTGCTTATGTGGTGCTGAGGAATCGAACCCAGGGGCTCATGCATGCAAGGCAAGCACTCTACCACCGAGCCACCTTCCCAACCCTGCTCAATTCTTTTCTGATCCCAATACTTTTTGGCTTATGTAATAAGGGAAGTCTTCACTATGTCATGTTAATAAGGATATTATATTTTGTGAGCTACTTAGAAATGTGAAATCATTGGTTTGAAGTATACAGTCTGATGTTTTTCTGTGTTTCAGTGCTTCACGTGTAAAGACATTGTGGAAAGTATTGCAAACAGAAAAGTGTAAATCCAATACATTCTTTCACTGTGGAGGGCACTTTCTCCCTAAATATTTTGACCCAAATTATCTTTTTCAGAGAATTATTGTTTGGTAATCAAAGGTCAATTCACAAATTTTGATGTCTTATTTTTTTTAAGAACTTTGAATTTAAATTCCAATAGAACCATGTTTCACACAGTGAGAGTATATTTCCTGGGTAAGGACAATTCTCAAAGGAACCTACAGTATTTATAGCAAGGTTATTGAGGTTTGTTTAGAGTGAAAATGAGCCATTTTCACCCACATTGCTCCCTCTCAGCTAAGTCTCAATGGATTTCTTTGCATGAAAGCCTATTTTCCCAAGCAATTTTAAATTTGCTTAATAGTCTAAGTTATTAAAAAGTTTGAACAATTGAACTTTACCTGTCATATTTTTTTCTTTTTTTATTTTGAAAATACTGTACAGAGGGGTTACAATTACATGGGCAAGATAACGAGTACATTTCTTATTAAGCATTGTAGCCTCCTCCTTTGTTTCCCCTTCCAATCCCTTCCCATTCTCCCCCTGCTCCACACCAAATCCTCCCCGCTCCCCCTCATCCCCCACACCAAAGTTGTAAAGTTCATTTGCGGCATAACGAATTGTACATCTCATTGTTGCAATGGGTCCACCTGTATCCCAATTTAAGAGATTTGTTTTTCCCCTTCCCCTCCCCAAATTATACCGACATCAAATACAGTGAAAGCAGGGGTTATACTGTGGGGGAGGGACATACAAAGCAATGAAGAAATTATCTTATAAATGTGTTAGAAACAATCTCATGAAAGGAAAAAAATCATTTGAATACATATCTTAGGGTTCATTTCCCTAACATCACCTTATCTGACCTTTTATGCTTGACTCATACATATACTAGATATTGCAAATAAGGGAAACTATGGGACCTATGTTTCTTTGGGCCTGGCTTACTTCACTTAATATAATTTTTTCCAAATCTTTCCATTTCCTAACAAATGGGGCAATGTCATTCTTTCTGATGGAGGCATAGAATTCCATTGTGTGTATATACCACATTTTCTTGATCCACTCATCTACTGAGGGGCATCTCGGTTGGTTCCATATCTTAGCTACAGTAAATAGTGCTGCAATAAACATAGTCGTACTGGTAGCTTTAGTGTGGTCTTGTTTGTGAACATTTGGGTAAATACCCAGAAGTGGGATTGCTGGGTCATAATGGAGATCTATGTGGAGTCTTTTGAGGAACTTCCATACTACTTTCCAAAGTGGAAAGTAAAGTTCAAGTGGTTGAACAAGTATACAACCTGTCATAATTTTTAAACTCTTTTGAAATTTCTTTATCAGAATCACGAATTCACCAATCCTAATTCCACCTTTACCATCAAAAACAGTTAACATGTTGTTTTCATGATATTGTGTCCACGAAACTATTATTTTCCAGTGGCTTTGTTATGTGTATATATGACCATATAAGCTGATGTTGAGCAAAATGAACTCCAAGATATGGAAACAGAGATTTTTATTTGCGATTGTTGTTTTTTAATGTACGATGTGATTTCTATTTTCTTTGGGCTTTCCTGTGGTTTATCCCCCACTGTACTTGATTTTGGTACCCTGTTTATTGTGTATACATTTACCTAAATTAGGGAAGGGAAGGGGAACAACAAAATGGAGAGAAAAAGGACAAAGGGCAAACCAATGCAATAGCAATACTCACAAGACAACATGTTGGAAATGTACATTACAACTTGTGAGGTTATTAGGGTGAAGAAAAACTGTAAGAAAAATGAGGGAGGGGGTAACAAGTTTGAAAAGTTATTTATGCACTAATTTACATATGACCCCACTGTACATCACTTTGACAATAAAATTAAACTTAAAAAATAAGTTACATAAAATATAGCTTATCTCTATTTTGAAAAAAAATACTAAACCTCTGCTAATATGATGCCCTCCTTGTTCTGGAGCGAACACCACAATAAACTGGTGCATGAATTTTTGCATGAATTTTTCCCCCACTGGTATTCTTGAGATCAGAACACTTGCAAATATTATTTATATTTATACTTTTTAAACTATCATAGATATTCAGGATGCTAAGATTGGAATATTGCAGTTCCAAACCCACCCAGGCAGGAAGGTACCTTAGAGTCGTATCTCCAATAAACTTCTCAGAAAAAGCCAGACACAAGTGGCACTGAGGTTGAAGTGGTAGGGCATGAGCCTTGAGCAAAAACAGGCTCAGAGACAGTTTCCAGGCTCAGAGTTCAAGCCCTAGGACAAACAAATAAAACAAAACAAAAATAAAAACAAACCCCAAACCTAGCATTTTTCTCATTGCATACAGAGGCATGTAATTAAGGAAATTGCTTCTTGTGTTACATATAGGTAGAAGAAAGAAGATCTCACAGAATCATTCCCTTCATACCAAGTTATACCAAAGCCTCAAAAAAATTGCTCTTTTTCTAAATTTATAAATTAATACCATCCATTTGTTGGCAACTCTGTCTACATTATTCACATTTTCATTTTATACATGAACTATTGGATTTATCTATTAACTAATTTCTAATTATAACTCTCTTGCAAGAATATTCTGGGCAAATAGAATGCCAGAATCATTTGTGAATTTGCCAATTAAACTATCTACATAAAAAGAATTTTGTACTATCCTATAGAATATGAAATTACAAACAAAACCAAAATATTTATTTTAAATCTGAATTCTAATTTGGCAAGATCTTCAAGGTCTTACAGATGAAATTTCTATTTCTCCAGGCTTAACCTTTTGTAATCCTTCATCATTTCTTGGGAATCCAACTCAATGATGATTACTTACTTTTTCAAATTTTGCATGGGAATCATGAGCCATTTTGCACCTAGGAATGTTTAGTAATGAAGAGAATATTTAAAACTCAACTGGGGATTATATATGAGTTGCATTGCAAAAGGAAACTTGACTTCTCAAAACATAATAACAAAATTAGCCCAGTCTTCCAACTGTGTATTCCTTTCTTGAATGGTTTGTTTTATCAAGACAAAATTATAGTACCTGGTTCAAGGAAGCTATCGCTATCTAATTGCACTCTCTAATCTCCTGTCTTAGTCTGAGTGCTAGAATTCTAGCCTTGTATCACATTGCCCTGCCATAGTTTCTTGGTTTATTTAATCTAGATACAGACTAGCAATTCTGAACTACTCCAGTGATATTATCCAGGAGAATGACTGCTCATACTGTTTATCTACTATTTTCAAAGATGTTCTAACATTTCACACAAGATATGAACATTTTCAGGTGCACCTGCAGGGGTCTCTGATTCACTCCTCCATGGATCTGATCCCGTTAATAATGATTACTTGATTCTCTTACTATCTCTGGTACCTACCTATGTAAAACTTTTTTGAAGGTAATTCACTTGAGGACTTTCTAATTTTAAAAATTATCACTTAATTCTAGTGTTACTCAGGACATATTTTCTATTGTTTTCTAACTTTTCTACATATTCTGAGAGTTGTTTCATTTGTGTATTCGTGTGTGCACATGTAAGTGCCTCTATGTGTATGTGTATTTTTGTATGTATGTTTGCAAAAGCCCCAAGCTCTTATCCATCAGTCTTGCTCATGACTGGTATTCCATCACCTGAGTCATTCTTCAAATCCAGCTTTTGGCTGGTTAATTATAGGTAGTGTCACAAAGAGTGTTCTGCCCAGGCTGGATGCAAACTGAACTTCCCAGACTCCTTCACATTCTTAAGTTTTATTTATCCAGTAATATCAACTTTTAAACTACAAACATTTTTGGGAGTGTAACGTATAAGCTGTATACAAGATTTTTCACTCAAGAATTCACATGAAGGTAGATGAATATACACATTGCATATACTGAGTGTACACTGTTAGAAATGTCATCTTAAACTGGGAGGCGGTGAGATCTGAGGATCGGGTTTCAAAGCCAGCCCAGGTAGGAAAGTCCCGGAGATTCTTTTCTCCAGTTAACTACAAGAAAACTGGAAGGGGCACTGTGGCTCAAGTGGTAGAGCATTGAGCTGAATAGCAGAGGGAAAGTGCCCAGGCCCAGAGTTCAAGACCACCACCACCAACAAAAAATATATATAAGTAAAGAAAAAGAAATGTAATCTTAGCCAACAGTTCATTGCTAGTATAATCCCTGCTCTCTCAAGATGGACTTTCCCCAGTTAAGTCCATGCTCTCATATCTGACTTGCATTGGAAAAAGAATTATTCTTCCATTCTACTTTTAACAAATTTGCATGAGTAGTAAGTGTGATTTAGAAAGGGAGTGGCCTCATACTTTGTGTTCCACTTAGGAATAATGCTTTCTGTATATCACTCCCATAAATCTACATACTGGACTTGGCTTTATTGTTTCATTGTTGTCTTATTTGTAGAGTCTTCTATAGTGTATTGAACCCTTATACTTAAAAACAGAACTTCTCTTTCTCCTATTATTGCTATTGTTTCTCTTACTGTTAACTCATGTACACTTGGGAAATAATGCGCAGCACATACACTCACAAAAAGAATGACCTGAGAATCTTCTTCCCATTAAAAATTCGCCTTAATATACAGAGAAATTACAAAGTTTGAACTCA
Source organism: Dipodomys spectabilis (assembly GCF_019054845.1). Classification (NCBI taxonomy): domain Eukaryota; kingdom Metazoa; phylum Chordata; class Mammalia; order Rodentia; family Heteromyidae; genus Dipodomys; species Dipodomys spectabilis. The sequence goes on along the minus strand of NW_024870828.1, from coordinate 698,900 downwards.
AGGTACTCATTGATAATGTATTTATAAGCAACATAAATTTCATATTTTCTCTTTACTAAGTTGTCTCTGAAACACGTGTTAACTCAGGTCCAAAGGTGTCCATGTGTTATTTCAGTGAACCTAGCAAACTTTCATCATACCTCAGGCAGCACCATCAATTGTTAGTGGAAATAACTGCTACTGGATGTGGAAACTCCCAGGAGAGGAAATGAACATAGAGGATGACAACATTCATGTTAACTTGTGCTTTCCTTTTTACTGTACAAGAAAGAATCCCAAGGCTTGAAGGAAACTCTGTTCCTGACTTTTTCGAGTGTATTCTATACTCATATAAAACTTTTCTGTAAACTTCTAGTTGAGAGTATTACAAAAAGAAATAATGTGCCATTTGAAGGCCAACATAGAACAAAAGGAAATAACGTTGTTTTAAAATTGTTCTACAGCAAAGAAACAAAGACATGGAGATTTTAAAGTGTCTTATGGATGGATATTTCACCCCTGAGATGATTCTCTTTTTGCAGGAGACAGTTATCAATTCCTTTAGTCTGGTCCTGAGTTCTCCAGAGCAATAAGGATTCCGAAAAAGCAGGATCCAGTAAATATAATCAGCAAAAGGAGCCTCTTCTCAGACCAGTACTCCTTTAAAAATGGTCCCAAAAAATATGTGGGGTTATTTTTCTTTCCTATTTGTTTGTTTAGTTTGTGTTGGTTCTGGGGCTTGAATCCAGAGGTTATGCCCTGTCCCTGAAAAGTTGTCTTTCCTGCCCACCTGCCTCCAAAACTAGTACTCTACTGCTTGAGCCAAAATGCACCTATGGCTTTTTGGTGTTTAATTACAGATAAGAGTTTGACAGACTCCCCTGCCTGGGTTGGCTTTGAATGAAGATAGTAAGAAAGCTAAGTGACATCAACTGTATGGACTTATCTTTTGAAACAAGAAATATTAATTGAGGGCTGGGAAGGTCGCTCAGTGGTAGAGTGCTTGCCTTGCATGCATGAGGCCCTGGGTTCGATTCCTCAGCACCACATAAGCAAAAAGAAAAAAAAGCCGGAAGTGGAGCTGTGGCTCAAGTGGTAGAGTGCTAGCCTTGAGCTGTAGAGCTGAGGGACAGCGCGTAGGCCCAGAGTTCAGGCTCCACAACCGGATCCCCCCCCCAAAAAAAAAGAAAAGAAAAAATTATTAGTTGCAATTTATTGTCAAACTAATATTTGACAATTTTTAAAATAAGAGAATATGTACAGCAAAGAAGCCATAACTTAAATTTTAACTCAGCAAAAGTAGGTGCATTGAATCATTTTGGAATTACTTCTTCTATTTGGGAAGATTTTTGACCTTGTCTTTCCTTTTGGGGAAACTTAAAGTCATATTTCACTTTTTTGTTGGTCTTGGGGCTTAAAATCTGATTCTGGGCACTCTACCACTTAAGCTACAGCACCACTTCTGGGTTTCTGGTGGTTAATTGAAGATAAGAGTCTTATGGATTTTTCTGACCAGGCTGGCTTTGAACCACAATCCTCTGGTCTCAACCTCCTGAATAGCTAGGATTACAGGTGTTAACCACCAGTACCCATCTCACATTTGCATTTATGTGCAAATATGCAGACAAAGAATGGAAATTTGAACCAAATGATGACATTGCAGCTTTTCAGAAAATTTGAGTTAGCAATAAATATGTCCTCCTTTTCCATGTTGTTACATTAATGACTAATGAGCTATGGGACCCTTACATTAGTATCTTCTGCCATCTGTATATGTGTAGTATCAGGAAATGTTCATAGATAAATACAGAAAGACTGAGATTTTTTAGAAAGCAAAGGAGATCAGGTATGAAAGAACAGCAGTGAAGGAGATACATTTATCACACAGAGCTTAAGAACTGTCCTATAAGATTTATAATGCTATAGGCAATGAGGAACAATCCTAGTTGATAACTAGTTCTTCAATAATCAAAAATGGTTAACTAGAACAGCTTCTGGTATACCTTAGCTACCATTTTATTCCTTCCATCTGGAATTATTCCTTCTCTTCTGTCACAACTGTTAATTAGCCTCTGCCTTTTTGGTGCCATGATTGACCAAAAAGATTTCCAAATCACACTTTGACTACCCTTCCCTTTGTGATTAGCAATGATCACACAAAAGCCTGGAATCGTTGAATTTCCAGAATTAATCTTCACCTGACATCTAAGCACTTTCCTGGCATTAATTGCTGTGACCTAATAAGCAAAACTTTTTATTTGAACACAGTATCCTAATATGAGTAAAGTACATGAATTAGGGACTATTTTCTGGTGTCAGGATGGAAGGAACAATTATATATTCCAAGTATGGTTTCTTTAATTTGCATTTACTAACTAAATGTTTTTTGTTTTGTTTTTGCCAGTCCAGGGGATTAAACTCAGGGATAGGGAATTATTCCCCAGCTTCTTTTTATGCTCAAGGTAAGTACTCTACCACTTGAGGCACAGCACCACTTCCAGTGTTTTTCTGTTTATGCGGTACTGAGAAATTGAACCCAGGGTTTCATGAATGCTAGGCAATCACCGTACCATGAAACCACAATCCCAGTGCCCTAAATGAGTTTATTAATATGGCATTACATTTTAATTCCATAACTATGTATCATAATTTTAGCTAGGTGCTACAAAATGATGTTGAAAACAATACTAAGTCCAGTAAGGGTGGATGGACAATGAATAACCATCACGGTCTAGCCAGGGCACAGAGAGGCTTACATCATGGAACTGTTTCAACAGGCTGAGGGAGACAGCTCCTGACCCAAAGCCCACCCCCTTAATGAGAGGGTCACCTTGGTTTCCAGCCACATGGGGACACTGGGCCACCTCCTCCAGCACCCATTCAACCAGTTCCTTTGTGTGATGGAGAGAAAGCAAGTCATAATTACACTTAAGTCAGTGCTGGTGGCTCAGAACTCTAATCCTAACTAGCCAGGAGGCTGAGATTTGAGAATCATGGTTCAAAGCCATTCTGGCCAGGAACGACTGTGAGACTCTTATCTCCAAAGAACCATGAGAAAACTGGAAGTTAAGCTGTGGGCTCAAGTGGTAGAGTGCTAGCCTTGAGCTGAGGAGCTTGGGAACAGCTCCTAGGCCTAGAGTTCAAGTGCCATGACTGACAAGAAGTGGACTTTCGACTACAAGTAGTGGACCGAATAGCACCCATTGTCCTAGAGAGCATCACAGAGAAGTCAGGCTGAGCTTCCTGTGAACCTGAGGTCATAAGTAGGTCACCTGGCTTCTCTATGCCTTGGTTTCCCCAGCTTCAAAACTCAACACAGTGAAGGATCTCCTTCCTCATGAGGGATAGTGTAATGATCAAAGAAAGCCATGTTTTGTTTCATAATCCCAGAGGTGTTGCAAGAATAATAACAGGCCCCACCTGAGCCCTTTTCTGGTATCTTCCTGTCATATGCTCCCAGAATTGTCAAGAAGTTTGTCTGAAGGCCACTCCCTCTGTGCCTAGTCATGCTCGAAATCCCTCTGTATAAATTCCTTGTTTCCTCACAATTGTTCTGTGAGGAGACTGAGATCCTATGGTTGGGGCCCTACACAGAGCTTCACCTGTGGTCAAAAATTGGCTGCTGTAGCCGGGCGCTGGTGGCTCACGCCTGTAATCCTAGCTACTCAGGAGGCTGAGATCTGAGGATTGCGGTTCAAAGCCAGCCCATGCAGGAGAGACCGTGAGACTCCTATCTCCAATAAACCACCAGAAATCCGGAAGTGGCGCTGTAGCTCAAATGGTAGAGCGCTCGCCTTGAGCTGAAGAGCTGAAGGACAGTGCCCAGGCCCAGAGTTCAAGCCCCACGGCCGACCAAAAAAAAAAAAAAAATTGGCTGCTGTGGAGTAAGAGTTTGGGTTAATCCATCTGAACCGATGACTGAGCATGGCACTACATGCCTACCATCCCAACTACAGAGGACCAGGCCTGGTGGAGCATACCTGTCACAGATAGGAGGACCATGATTCAGCCCAGACTGAGCATATATTGAGTCGCTATCTCAGAAATTCCCAAGACAGAAAGGTGGATCCTCAGAGCTGGGGAGAGGAAAAACGCAGGGGATCATGATGCCCCTAGGTGGTGTCTGAACTGGGGTAGGGATGGTGTTGGGGTGGCCATATACCTGTGCTGCTGGGAGAAGCTGTTGGTGGCTGCTCCGGGTGGGGTGAGCAGCAATGGCAGCAGCATTGCAGACACATGGGCCCAGAGCAGAGGACCTGGGGCAGGGACCAGGTGGAGGCCTTAGGCTAGGTGGCAGCAAGCCATTGCCTGAGGTATGAAACCAAGCACTGCGGGGAAGCAGGGGAGGGGTCCAGGGCGAGGGCAGAGTATCAATATCCCACTATACTCAAATTCTCTTGTGCACCACTCAGTGACCACTGCCTTCCTTAATTGCTGGTAGTGGTGTCAAACAACAGAATGAATCCCTGTGCTACCTGGCAGCATAGAATGTGGGCGTAGCCACCATTCTTTTATCCCATTGTTCAGAAAGAAACATGAAAGAATGTGGGTGTGGCCGGAATTCTGTGATGCAAGCAGCATGGGTGGAATAAAGATGACAGCGGCTTCCCCAGCCCTTTTCCCAGAGAACTCTGTCCAATTCAGTTGGGTACAAGAGGGTGACCTGCTTTAGCCAAAAAGCTGCACAGATTGTTGTGTACGTTTCCAGTTCCAGACCTTAAACTCAGGATCTGGGCAGTCTGTGAACTCCTTTTGCTCAAGGCTGGCCCTCCACACTGGAGACACAGGGCTTCTGGCTTTGTTGGCAATGAAGTTGGACAGGGGTCTCAAGGACTTTCCTACCTAGGGTGACCATGATTCTCCTGTCACAGCCTGGTAAGTATCTAGGAGGACTGCTGAAAGCCACTGGTGCCTGCCTCATCATTGGTCTTGCTGATGTTCTTGGAAAGACTGGTGAGTTCCCTATCCACGGGTTGAAGTCGTGGGAGCTGGAGCCTACAGTTCCTATCCTGGTCCTGCCACCTCCAAATGGCAGGAGATATTAAGAAACTTGTTCCTATCCATATGATTACCAATGGAATGTGATATATGTCATGATTGCATGAGCAGATCTTGAATGATTCTAGGATAAAATTATTCACAATTATATTATAGGACACTGATCAATTTTAGTTAATACTTTATTAAGCATTTAAACAATCACATACATATAATGGAGGCATGATGAAATACCTAAGAATTGGGCCATACATACTATAAAGTTTCCATTTTTCTGCCAGGACAGGGATTTGTACTCATGATCTGGGTAACTCTGTTTCACTGTGTGGGAAAGGGAAGCTGGTTTCCTTGAAGTCAAGACATTCAAGTCTGATTCTTAGTCCTGAAATAGATCCCCACCACTAGAAAACATGCTATCCATGTACAACTTACTTATATGATTTATATTTATATAAATATGTTGGCTCCATAGGTGTTAAGTATAGTTATTTTATTTTTTGTTTTATTCATGTATTGACTGTTTATGTCATTGACTATTATGGCACATAGAACATTGATTACATTGATTAAATAGGATATAGGTCTACATATGTATTCTACTTCATACCTGACACCGAGGACATTCAAAGAAAAGGAAAACATGTGTCACAATCAGCTGCTTATTCCACGATTCATTGTTTGGGAGTGCTGGCATCTGAACTCATGGCCTGCAAGGCCAAACTCATGAATGGGTGATTGTCATCACACCATCCTGGGGCAAATTGAGGTGATAGGCTGTTTCCAGGATCTGAGATCGAGCCCCAGGTGTTAACAAAATAAGAACAGATTTACATGCAGATGGCTTTATGCTAATAAATATATATCTTTATAGAGTGCCAGAGATGTCTATACATTTTTCAGTTATACAGATTACATTCCTACCAATTCCTGGGTATTTATTATGGATCCATATAATTAATGTTATTGTTTTCATCCTTAAAATATTGATGAAATCAATTAGTGTCCTGAACTTATTGCATTCCTGTAAGTAATTATATTCTTTTAATGCTTCATAAATATTAAATAAAATTAATCAACCTCCTGAAATAATGCTGTCTAATTTTATAGGAGCATCATTCATTGACACAATTCCATTGTTATTCCTATGGATGGGAACCAGTTTCTTAATATCTCCTGCCATTGGTTGTTGTCAGAATGGGGATTCGAAATCAGGGCCTATGTTGCCACGTAGCCCTATGGATTCTCCGATAGGCTGGCAGCCTTTAGCAATGCAAGGTGAAGTACCCTTTGCAACAGTGTCATTCAGACCCAGGAGCGTCACCATGCAAAGGAAGAAAACATAAAAAGGCCACATTTTTTCTGTGCATTTTGTTCCAGGCAAGGGCTGGGGGTTTAGGATCCCAGGAGCAGCTATGGGGCCAGTGGGTGCACTGCAGCTTAGGGTGATCAGAGCTGAGGCAGAGTTACCACAACCTGAATTCAAGCCCTGTGCTGAGAAAAAAATAATAAAAAATAAAAAAGTCAGCTAATTGGCTTGCAATTCCTGCTATTCATTCTTCCAGGCTTTGGATTTGAACTCAGGATCTGGGTAAATCTGCAGCAATGTGGATGAAGGGGAAGATTACCGTACTTGAAGATAAGAAAGTCAGGCCTGTTCACTAGACCTGAATTCAACCCCAATCCTGGAAAACATACTATTTGTGATCATTGTAAAGATAGGATTAATACTTACTTATAGATGTTCAGTCCATACAAGTCTGATGTGGTTGTTCCTTGTATTTTTTGTTTTATTCATTTATTTAACATCAATTGTACTTTGATGAAACCCATTCCATTTATTACACTGATGACATCCTATCACAGAGCATCTAGATTTATAGAAATGTTCTCCATCATGCCTGACACCCAGGATTCTCATTGAAAAGGTAAACAAATTTCACACTCGGCTTCTTACTCCATGATATACTTGTTGGTAGTGCTGGAATCTGAACTCAGGGCCTAGCAGGACCAATTGGAGAATAAGTCAAGGTGAACACACCAACCTGTGAGCAACTAAGGAGCTCAGACATTCCTAGTATATGACAATGATCCCCAGGGTGGTCCACTATAGTCATAAATTCATTACTTAAACATAGGATCTATATTGACATTGACATACATGTGTGGACACCATCTTGTGTTCGGTGCACTTCTTCTTATTTTGTCTATAATTCTTGGGGGTATTGCATATTTTACTAAGTATGGTGACAGGTATAACTGTTCTAACATGGATGAAAACCTGTTCCCATGGTTAAGGGGTTGCCTATGCATTCTCCATCCTAGTTGAGATACAGGACAGTCACAGCAGAGGAAAACGTGTGCAACAACTGGCTTCTGACATCAGCATGAATGTTTTGTCAGTGCTTGGATTTGAACTCAGGTCTGGGCAGCTCTGTTGCACTGGGGGAGAAGGGGAAGCTCACCATCCTTGAGGTATAGAATTTCAGGCTTGGTCCAAGGCCTGATTTGAAGCCCCAGCACAGCAAGCCCACCGTTTTTAAAGATAAGATCTCTCTTTACCTACAGGTGTGGTATGCATCTTGCATTCAGTTTAGTTATTCTTTTTATTTTGTGTCTTATTCAAGGATGTATTGTATATTTTATTGAGTATGGTGACAGATATAACTGTGCTGACATGGATGACAACCTATTGTCATGGCTACTGAGTTGCCTATATAGCATTCTCCATCCTCGATGAGACCCAGGACATTCACAGGACAGGAAAACATGTGCAACCACTGGATTCTCACATCAGAATGAATCTTTTGGCAGTGGTGGAATTTGAACTCAAGGCCTAGCAGACACAATTGGTGAATGGGTCATGGTGAACACACCAGCCTGTGATCCACTAAGGAGCTAGGTCATTCCAGGGACCTGAGATCAAGCCCTGGTCTGGGGCAAAATAGTCATAAATTCATAATTAAACAGAGGATCTATGTTTCCAAACATGGGTGGGCATCATCTTGCATTCAGTGTAGTCACTCTCTTTATTTTGTTTCTCATTCATTGATGTATTTTGTATTTTCTTTTTTTTTTTTTTTTTCGGTCGTGGGGCTTGAACTCTGGGCCTGGGCGTTGTCCCTCAGCTCTTCAGCTCAAGGCGAGTGCTCTACCACTTGAGCTACAGTGCCACTTCCGGTTTTCTGGTGGTTTATTGGAGATAGGAGTCTCAAGGTCTCTCCTGCCCGGGCTGGCTTTGAACCGCGATCCTCATATCTCAGCCTCCTGAGTAGCTAGGATTACAGGCGTGAGCCACCAGTGCCCGGCTATTTTGTATTTTCTTGAGTATAGGATGACAGATATAACTGTGGTGAACTGGATTACAACCTATTCAAATGAGTATAGAGTTGCCTATGCATTCTCCATCCTAGCTGAGACCCAGAACTTGCACAACACAGGAAAACAGGTGCAACCTGGGATACAACCTGTGTGCTACCAGGTCAGATGATGGGACTTTGAAATACTAGAAAGCAGATGCACATCAAAAGGTCCATAGCTTTGGGATTTCTCAGATTCTTTTTTTAAATGTAATTGTTACTAAGGTGTGTAGAGTGTGTTTACCATATCACAATTCATGTAATGTGTACATTTGCTTTGTAGACAATGCCATCCTTTCCTGAGCTTTCTCCCAGTTTCTGTTTGTTTGTTGCTGTTGTTTGTTTTTGTTTTTCTGCCTAACCTTCAGCTTCAACTCAGGATTGGTTGCTGCACCTGAGTTTTTGTAATCAAGGCTACTCTACCTCTGGAGTCCCAGCTTCCTTTATGACTTTTTGGTTGTTAATTGGAGAGAAGAGTCACAGATTTTCTCACTCCTGCTGTCTTTGAACTGTGATTTTTAGCCTCCTGAGTAGCTAGGTTTATAGGCCTGAGTCCCCTGTGTCCAGCTACTAACGTGTTGGTTTCATGCTTCCCTGGTTGTGTTACAATTTTCCTCTATTTTTGCCACTAATACTACATATTGCCTGGCTCAAATCTGAATTGGTGTAACATGCTTGTATTTTGAGGAAGGCAGGAATAGGGAACTATAGGCCATAGGGACGTATAAGCTAAACAAATCATTTGGGACATGGCATAAAGACAAGTAAATTTATTGCCAGTTGACTGCGTCCTGTCAGGGCTGGGAAGGTGGCTCAGTGTTAGAGCGCTTGCCTTGCATGCCTGAGGCCCTGGGTTCGATTCCCCAGCACCACATAAGCAAAAAAAGCTGGAAGTGACGCTGTGGCTCAAGTGGTAGAGCACTAGCCTTGAGCTGAAGAGCTGAGAGACATCGCCCAGGCCCAGAGTTCAGGCCTCACAAAAAACAAAACAAAGACTGCGTCCTGTCTTTACTGTTTAATTTTGCATGGCCTGGAATGATGTTAGACACATCCAAATAGCCATTGGTAGAAATAAGGTTTCTCATCGTGTTCTAAAAACAAAACAAAAAGCCACCAAAAAATATTATGTATGAGTCCAATTTCCTCCAATTAGAGACCAATCTGCCCGAGTATATGAAAAAATGTCCTTTATTCAACTGCTGCTACTTTTTCTAACTACAAATATAATGAAATCTGTAGTAGTCTGTAGAATTGTATACCACATTTTAATTTACAAAAAATTCAGACTTTAAAATGTTTATTTATTTTTTGACAGTTGTGGGGCTTGGACTCAAGGCCTGGGCACTGTCCTTGAGGCTCTGTGCTCAAGTTACTTAGAATTCCACCAATTGAGCCACAGAGTCACTTCTGTTTTTTGAGTTGTTAATTGGAGATAAGAGTCTTATGGGGACTTTTCTTCCTGGGCTGGCTTTGAACTGCGATCCTTAGATATCAGCCTTATGACTAACTGGGATTACAAGGATGAGAGACTGGCACCTGGCTTCAAATAGTCATTTTTAAAATGAACTGCTTGGTGCCTCTGGCTCACATATATAATCCTAGCTAAAGTTAGGATTACAGTTATGAGAAACAAACACTAGTTAAGTGTTGTTCATGATGGTTTGTATTGCCATGTTTTAATATTTTTGTTACTTTTACTACAATGCTCTTATTTTTATTTTCACCTAGGTGGGTGTGATAAGTGCTAGCCCGTGTTGCACTTTCTTTGGTTGAGATGGAGCTATGTGGACGATCTTTCCTAGAATGGCATGGAATTGAAATCCTCCTGTTCTCAGCTCCCCATGGGCCTGGGATGATAGAAGTATTCCATCACGCATAGCCAGGGGTTGGGGAGCATTGCAGGTAACTCTACACTGGTCTGGAACTGATGTCCCAAATACCTACCTTTACAGGCAAAACAATGTTATATTCCATTTCACTTTGAATAGCTTATGTATATACTTAGAGAGTACAATGATTACACACTACATGTTAAATATCTAAAGTTGTCAATGTAATTAGCAGGTTTATCTCCTAAAACATTCAAGCTAATGTATTTTGGTAACCTCCTGACTCTGCTAGCTATTTTGCAATGTTCCATAAACACGAACACAGTGCAAATGTGTAGAATATTGGAAGTTGATAGGGTTAGAGACAAGTTAGACTATGTGTAGTACATATATATTTATCTATTGTTCCTCTGAAGAATATTTTCATATATTCACCATGACAATACCACCATATATTCACCATGACAATAATTTTCCTCCAGTGTAGAATTTCCCATTTCATAATCTGCCATCTTCATCTTTTTACATCTTTTTACATTATAAGTATGCATGTTTTCCTGTTTATTATAATGATTTGAAATTATTATATGATGGAATTAAAAATTTGTAGAGTCTACTGAAATTATCTCATTTTGTTTGGATTTGTGATGCTAAATCATTAAGACCATGGTTTCCTGAAATGTATGCTAACAGACTAGATCATTAAATTATATTCTAATTACATCTTTTTATTGTATTTTCTATAGGGTTCTACTGTTGTTGTTTTATGATATAGAATGTTGTGAAGCTAGACTGAAACTTTGAACCCCACTTCCTCCATTAACACTGTTTTATAACCTGGTTATGGATGCTGATAAGTATAATTCTAAACAATCAGGCGTTTGAGACCTGAGATTTAGTTCAGACAGCCTGAACATGAAATTTTATGAGTCTCTCCTCTCCAGTTCACTGCAGAAATCTTGCAGTGGAACTGTGGCACAATTGGTAGATCACTACAGTCACCAGAAAGATACTCAGGCTTGTCATATAGTCCCTGAATTCAAGACCTAAAACATAGATATGCACAACATAACCTCACATACACACACACACACACACACACACACACAAACACTAACACACATGTACACACACAGATGCTCTGGCAATGCTGTATCTTAAATTCTTATCCAGAGATTGGGCAATAGCCCACTCATTTGTGAAGGTTTTTTTCCTGATTATTTTAAGGAGGAGGATAGTTTATGGGACAAAGATGACAAGACTTTAGTGAGGAATTCTTTATAAACGACTAGCTTATTATAATAAAAACAGGAGCAAAGTTTTTATATTTAAAGCTTACATTCGTTCAACTACAGTATTTTTCTATAATAATCACTGAATTATCAGAAGATAATGCAGCACCTCTTCCCTTCCCCCTTCCCTTCTGTCATAAAATATGAAAAAATTTTACAAAAATACTCTCTTATCTTACAAGCATGTACATCTCTAAAAATGTCTGACAATATGTGTAAGGTTTATTTTTCAATACTTGTATGATTTTCCCACCTCTAAGTATTTACCTTTTTTCCAGATGACAGCACACTGGGGATTCAAGGGTAAACAAGTTTAGGAAACAAACCACCAACAAAGTCCTAGGATGTCGATGTCAGAAATAGATGCAAGAAGTACATGGCAGGCTGAGAGGGCCCTGAGAGGCAAAATGATTTCTGCAGTATGAGAGAAAAAGTGACAAATAAGGCATGGATCTGATTTAGGTAGTGTTCCTTGAGGTTGAGAGCATGCTGATTCCCAGGCCTAGCTGAGGATGTCGGGATTTGACAATGTTCACATGTGTATAGAGTGATGTGGGAGGGGAGATTTCAGTCTCCAGTATGTCTATGGGACGGTCTTATGTGAGCAAGCAGTTTAGATCATTGGGCTCTGAGAGATGACACTCTCTACCTCACAATGGAATAGAATATGGAACTCTGAGAGCCAGGCAACAGTAACTGACAGTCAGCTCATGCCAGCTCAAGTGGCCTGTGGCTCAGGATCAAGAAAGATGTTCCTGTGTTGTTTTCAAAGTCCAAGAGACTCAGGTCTTAGGCATGAGAGGTGTGAGTGCCTCACGCAATGCTGCAGACATTGGATCAGTGACAAAACACGAATCCATATTCTCAGGCCTTTTTATAAGAAGAAACCAAGGAAATCATAAGGCAACTTAGGCCAGGTATAACTATGACAGCCCACAGTACAACCTTCTTCTTGTATGCTTTTATATATGTATAATGAGAAAATATTTACTGTGTACTTTTCAGTCCACTCTATTACTCATTTTGAAGTATACTCCCAATTCCATGTTTCAAAAATCCATTCTTTTTACCACCTCAGTGTGACAATGAGTCAGCCCAAACCCTGAATGTGCCTTATAATATAGGGAGTTTGGACTCAAGCTTGTTGGAAATGCTGGTAATGGACCTCGTCCCTGATTACAAGAAAGGTGATCTTTCCGATGTTAAAAACATCCTTCACCACTATAGAGTAGGAGACAATGGAGCAGTTGCTGGATATTGTTTAAAAATTGAGTGCTCCTCCCTCAAACAGAGCTGATGAAACACCCTGGCAGATGATTGGAATACTTGGTACCTCTCTGAGACTGTTTCACTGAGGTCTGATCACAGGAGCTTGTCTTGAGACAAAGAAGTTCACTCCATGGCTAACTCCTTAGGACTGGTCTGACAGAACATTTCATTTGCCTCAGAAGCTAGTGGAGCCTTAGCAGTTTGCTTGCTGAGAGACTAGGATTAAAGGAATGTGCCAGTGGCACCCAACGTCCACCCTCACCTAGGAAACCACTATCTTGGAGGCCTTTGAATGAATATAGACAGAAGAAAGAATGCAACTTGAGCTTGAATTCGGGGCCTGAGTGCTGCCCTGTTCGTAGCACTCTGCTCTTTGAGCCCCACTTCCAGGTCTGACCTTTGGCCGGTTAATTGAAGTATCTTTAGAATTTTACAAATTAGACTGTTTCAAACTGTGATCCTCAGATCTCACTCTCCTGGTTAGTAGGATTAGAGGCATGAGCCATTGTGCATTTATTTGGACAGATGCTTATAAGCAGTCACACAGAATTTCCTTGAAATTTTGTAGACATATCTCCAGTTTTTTCTGTCATGTTTACATTGCTCTGTGGGATTTAACTAGTCCCATGTGTGTCCTGTTAGTTCAGAACAAGGAGAAGCACAGAGTTGTTCTCCTTCTCTCCTCCCATTGGTACAGATCCTTCTACCGTAACTGGAAGGAAGATGAACAAGATGAAAAAGAAAGTGGACCTTGGGACAAAGAGAAGTTCTGTCCTTGAAAAATTGGTATCTTTGAGCTTTTTGATTCAAAGTCTACATTCTTCTTTGCACACCAGTTGTGGTTTTCACCAGGGGGTTGAGGCTTAGCACTTCAGTGGATAGCAGATTACACATCATGGATGCGGTTGCTGTTTTGGACTCTCATGGATGACAAAGAGGTCTGTGCATAACAAGTCAGATTCAGTGGGGAAACAACTTTCTCCCCTATCACAGGGAGAATTTTAGAGTATTGTTTTTCAGAAATTGTGAGGAGCAGCCTGCTTGCAAGAGTCTCTTCCCGTCTCCCAACATGCATATCCTGCCACAAAAACTATATAGGTCAGGATGTGGAGGGTGGGCTCTCATTTTCCTCGTCTGCTCACAGCATGGTTTGTTCCATCTTTCCTATGTGGATGGACTTCTACCATGATGATTTCTATGAGTACATGTACCATGACACCATGAAAGAATTTACACAGTATGTCAAGCTCAACATGCCCTCTTCAGACTTGCTCTTCTGCTCACATATTCTTCTGAAGCAGCTGAAGGAACGCATGATCCTTGAGACCAAGAAAAAGAGGAAGAAGTCCTTGTTTAGATGCCTCAGAGCTAGTGAGTACGGATGGAACCTGGGTCTCTAGGTCTGTGCCTGATTGACCAAGAGCCCTTTGTACGCCCCAGCTTGACAAAATGTCCTTTTATTGATATTCTTTGCCAGGTAATATCTGTTCTCCTTTTGAAAGAACTTGGAAGTAATCACTCATTAGAAACACCCTACCTACTTATCAGTGTTCAGTCCAAACTCAAGTTCTAAAGCTTCCCCCATTAGATCCTCATGAAAGTTTAGTCACACCTTAACTTCTATAGTTCTAAGACTCCTGAACCTATTTCTATGCTCAGGTTTGCATCACCGTAGAAAAACTCTTGCAGAACTCCAGATAAAAAACCCATCAGTGATGTTATCTATGGTGACTGATAGACATCGGAAGCCATCACTAATCTCCAGAAAGCATGTGAATATAGAGGGCTTTTTTTTTAATTTGTAGAAAAGCCCAAGCAAGTTTTGAGTCTTGTGGACATCTCACTGGTTCTGAACACCACATGTGATGCAGGTGCACCTGCACATACAACCAAGGAAGAAGATGATCCAGAATGTCTCCCATTGATATTCACAATCCACCTAGATCGGCGCCAAACCAGTCAAAAAGACTCGTCTTGGTGTGCAGGGTAAATGTGTGCTAAAGGAAAATGACCCCAGTCTATGTTCAGGAAAACCAATAAGAGAGGTCCAAAATCTAGATTCAGTTGAGGAAAGAGAATCTTTCCTCACAGAATACCCAGACCAATCTATCCTCCTGCAAATTGCAATTAAGAAATTAGAATCTGCCCCTCCCTGGACTCAGGAAGAAAATCCTGTCTTTAATGAGGAAGTAAATTCCTTTGAGGACTCAGAGGCAGAATTTATGTCTGAAGGCAACTTAGAGGCCAAGCTAGATTTAGAGATTCCATTCCCCCTTGCTGGAAAAGTCTTTATTTTTATTTTTGTTCTGATTGTTGTAAAGTGTTGATTCTATTTATTTTTCTAACTTTATTAAAATGTCAATGTTTTAGATATATTGTAGACTCATGAATCCTAAATATTTTTTTTTTAAGCCTGCAATCTGAAGCATCGTGCATACGTGTGCTATTGGAGGGAAAACACAGAGTGACAGGGGGCTCAACAAGAGAGCCTACTGTGTATAAAGGGAACTGTTAAATGCTCAGGGAGCGGCAAAGAAGCCGGGCCATCCCTGGCAGAAAAGGTCTTGGACAGCAGATAAAATGGCCTAGAAAGCTATTCTCTCAATTGGGACAAATGACACAATACTTATAGTGGTATGTGGGACACACTTCCAACAGTGAGTTCAAATGTGTATACATTTTCTTTTTGCTTTGAGTAAATATGGAAGAAAAATTTGGATCCAATAATATAAAAATCTACTTATGGTTAATATTTGACAAAATATATAGGAAATATATATACTAGAAAGTAAAAACCATCATCAATAGAAGAAAGAAGGCTTACATAGAAGAAAAAACACAAAATCAGGAAGGAAAATAACACAATTAAATTAGTTGTATGTAAATACATGTTATATTCTTGATGTTATATATAGTATATTATATAATACATGAAATTGAATATGATTTTTCAAACTATACAGGTATTTAAATTTTTATTCTTGAGTAATTATTTAACAAAATATTAGTGTAAAATATTTTTTGGTAAATATAGCTATAATTTGATTATAATTATATGATTATATGAATATATATTCGTGTGTTTCTATATCTAACACTTATTATAAATAGATGAATAAACATATACATATATTTGTATATATCTGTCTATGAAGAGAATATAATGAAACTGACTACGCTATGTATAAAAATGCAGCTATGAGTTGAGTCCATGAGACTCAAGCCTGTAATCCTAGAGATGTGGGAAGCTGGGTTATGAGGTTTAGGCCTTAAATTTTCAGAGGAGGCCTGGGCCCTTCAGTGTAGCAAAGAGACATATATGCAGTGGGATCACACTCCCCAAACTCAGAGGAAAGTCAGTAGAAATCAGGACAAGCCTCTTATGACACTCTACTCAGTTCCTGTACCAAGATGTCCATCTGTAGAACATCAGATAGAAAGTAGGCATTCCCTCCAAAAGGATCTAAAAAGAGCCTTCTGAACTATAATCTCTGACTATACTGAGTTAAACCTTATTTCCCTTCCCAAGCTGCAAACTCATAGAAATATGGCAAGGGCTCAAGAGAGATAGACAAAGACTTACAAATACATAAAATTATATACTCTGTTTCAGTAATTCAATTACAAATCACCAAAGCATGTTTTGAATTTTTTTTAAAGGAAATGGAAACATATTCTGAGTGTATCAAGAACTGGGTGAGAGTTTGGTTGTTGAATTGTTGAATGCACTCCTAGGCAAAGGAGACACATATATGGAAGAAATTATGTGGGGGTGAATGTCCTCACACAGCTTCACAAAATAATGGCTATAACTTCTATGATGTCACAGCCACCTTTGCCATAACAACAAATAGGTGTCAGGCACTGGTTTTGCCCTGAAGTAGACTCAACAACACCAACAGGCACAAATAATGAGAGGGAATGACTTACGAGCTATCAGACTTCAGCTTGAAGAGCTGTCCTGACCAGAAGCTAGAATAAATTGAACTGGAGAAGGCTGATCTCCATGTAAGACTCCTGAACACTAAGGATTAGACACTATTATAGGTATTGGAGAAACAGAAGTGAATGTGGCTCTCTCTTCACCAATTTCATGCTGAAACGAAAACCAGAAATCATAATGATAATTCCTATTATTCAGAGACATGATATTCATGATTTTGTAGCAACAACTTCACAGTGAGGATGGGATGAGACAACCTTGAACAAGAGATAGCTGATATGTGAGCCATCATCCAGGCAATTATCTAGGAGCAGGTACTCCAGGCAGTAAGAACAGCAAGTACATCCCCCATTGATCGGAATGGACCTGACTTGCTTCAGAGGAAAACTGCACTGACATGCTTGCTTGTGAAGTAAGAATGGAAATGTACAAAGAAGAAAAAAGAGGTCAGAAATGAAGATAGGAATAAAGTAGATACGGGATATGTGTTTTACAAGAAGAAAGGTTTTGATTTTAGTATAAAACTCACATGACCCACTGGAACCAAAGTGCTAAAATAGCAGTCAGACACATCTGATTCACCGAAAGAATACTTCTAAAATGTGATTTTAGCTGGGCTCTGGTGGCTTACAATTGGAATCCTACTTACTCAGGAGGCTGATAACTGAGGATCAGTTTTAAGGAAGCCCAAAGACATGTCCAATTAAACACCAAAAATATGGATATGAACCTATGGTTAAACTGGAAGATCACTAGCCTTGAGGACAAAACTAAGAAACAGCACCTAGTCCTTAGGTCCAAATCCCAGGACGTCAAAAACCAAGAAGCCAACAAATAAAATTTGGTGCTCAGTCATTCATCACTTAGCATTCTCGTTCAATGTATTTGGTATGAGTCTTGGAAATTATATCCTTAGCAAATTCTCTCCCAGGATATTTTGCTTCATTACCAACTTTCAAACCCCAGGCAACACCAATGTCTCCTCCCAATTAGCATAGCAGTCAACCATTGGAAATTTGAAGATATATTTTATTAATCATAAATATTCTGATCATCTTTCCACATACAACTAAAGAGTAGTAGACACATTCCACTATTCTGAATGTTTATAATCTTCCTTTGAGTTAATAAGGATTAAAGCTTAAAAATTCTAGAGTGGTTATCAAATTAATTCAATAGTCATCATTCTTCCATCCAATCTTGTAACATATGTTTATAAAAGGAAAGACTATTAGAAAGTGTGTACATGATACCTTCTATCTCTAATAATCTCAAGAAATAGGGTTTTACAGAAACACCCTGATCGTTTTGCCAAAGGAAATGATAAGAGATTTAAATAAGCGACCTAACATCTCAGAAGGAAAATGCTATTGGCTTTAGAACAATTCCATTTGTCTAGAACTGTGGAAATCAGTTTCAGAAATGCCAGAGGCAAAGGGTGTTATTCAAATCACATTATCATCAGGTACAAGCAGTCTGTCTAGATCAACCTTCCAGGAAAAAAAAAAATCAATGAATGAAAAGCAATGCTTCTAAAACAAGCCAGTTGGTGGTGGTTCATGCTTGTTATCCTAGCTACTTAGAAATCTAAGATGAATGGATCCCAAGTCAAAGCCTGGCCAGGAAAAACCTTCCTGTCTGCAACCAGCAGACAGGAAACATTAGCTCTGTTCCTGAAGCCCAGATGAACAGCCTTTGACAACAGACATGAAGACACACAACAACACCCCTATTTGAAATATTATCAAATACATTCACATAATATCTCCTGTTTGGGAGATAATGTTTAAAAGATGTATCAAAGACAGTTCAAAAAGGCATTTAAAAAAGGCAGCGTGAAATTGGAAATATGTGCTCACTGACTGAAATGTAACTTACTGCCAGAATGATGTTACTGGGGCTAGAGACCAATTTGGTAACTTATCCACTCAACCATCTTTCCTCACATCTTATCATCCTGAACAGTGAGACTTTTGAATGCAAGGAATGTGTGTGAGCAGATAGTTTGTAAAAGTAATAATGAAAAGCTAGGCTTTGCAACCTCAGGCCTATAAAACTAGCTACTCCGAACCCTGAGCTATGAGGAACTCAGTTCAATGCCAACTGAGCAAAAAAGAATCTTACTTCCATTTAAACAGTAAATACAGAAAGCTGAGCTGTGCTTCAAATGGTAGAGTGTTAGCATTGCATATAAAAGCTAAGCAACAGTACATAGGTCCTGAATTCAACCCCAGTACTGCCTCTCATACACAAAATAATCATGATTACAACACAGTATAAAGTGCACATGTTAACAAGAGATGTAGATGAATGGGATGATGACATCAATTACCTCACCGTTAGTCTCAAGGATTCTGTACAGCGTAGCCCAGTCTGTGAAAACTCATAGTTGAAATCTTTCCTCAAAATCAGCAGATACATCCTCTGCACATTTATATAATGTATACACACATATAAGGGCTATATTTTCTAACTAATTTTCTTTTTTATTGTGAAAACACTGTACAGAGAAATGCATCTTACACACTTGCGCTTGTTTAGGTTTCATAGGGAGCACAATATATTCAGCCTCTGGATCATTGTTGTAATCTTAGCTGTTCACAACGATGGGATCTGAGGATCACAGTTTGATGCCAACCCAAGCTAATAAATCCTCAAATTCTTATCTTCAATTAAGTAGAAAAAGTGAGAAGTGGAGATGTGGTTCGAGGGGCACAGTGACAGCATTGAGCAAAGCAATCTAAGCAAGACCTCCAGAACCTCAGTTCAAGCCTGAGTACTGGTCCCCTAGTACTTCAAAAGCCAACCTCCCCCAAACACCAAACCAAAATTATGTCAAAATATTTTGTAACTTGTGAAGCAAAATCAAATGAGGCAACGGAGTCAGAAGTAGTCCTAATATCCTTGTTTAGCCTTTTTGCTCAAAGCTGACACTCTCCCATGAGAGCAACATCTCCACTTCTGGATTTTGGTTTCTCAATTGGAGAAATATCTCAGATTTTTCTGCATAGGCTGCTTTAAACCAGGATCCTCAGATTTTACCTCTAAATTATCCAGGTTTTAAAATATGAGCCATACATTAATATTTTTGCATGTTTGAATGAATTTTAGAGTAAGACATATGTTACTTTTGAGAATTTAGGAAAATGTAATTAATATTCAAGAGATTTTTTTATTTTATTTTATTTTATTTTATTTTATTTGAAAACATACTGTACAGAGGGGTTACAATTACATGGGCAAGAAAATGCATACATTTCTTACCAAGCATTGCAGCCTCCTCCTTTGTTTACCCTTCACCTCCCTTCCCAGCCTCCCCCCTCCCCCCCACCGACATTGTAAAGCTGGTTTTGACATGACATTTTGTACTTCTCATTGTTGCAACAGGTCCACCTGAATCCTTAAACGACTTGTTTGTCCCCGTCTCCTCCACATGTTATACTGACATCAAATATAGTGAAAGCGGGGGTTACACTGTGGGGGAGGGACATACAAAGCAACAAAGAAATAATATTATAAATGCGTTAGAAACACATGCATGAATGAAACAAAAACATTAAAATACATATTTGAGGGTTCGTTTTCCTAACATCACATTCTCTGACTTTTTCCGCTTGACTCATACCTATACTAGATATTAGAAATAAGGGAAACCATGGGACCTATGTTTCTTTGGGCCTGGCTTACTTCACTTAATATAATTTTTTCCAAGCCTTTCCATTTCCTAACAAATGGGGCAATGTCATTCTTTCTGATGGAGGCATAGAATTCCATTGTGTATATATACCACATCTTCTTGATCCATTCATCTACTGAGGGGCATCTGGGTTGGTTCCATATCTTAGCTATGGTAAATAATGCTGCAATAAACATAGTTGTGCTGGTAGCTTTAGTGTGGCCTTGTTTGTGATCATTTGGGTAAATGCCCAAAAGTGGGATTGCTGGGTCATTGGGGAGCTCTATATGGAGTCTTTTGAGGAACCTCCATACTGCTTTCCAAAGTGGTTGAACAAGTTTACATTCCCACCAACAATGAAGTAAGGTTCCTTTCTGTCCACATCCCCTCCAGCATCTGTTGTTGTTAGAGTTCTTGATTTTTGCTGTTCTAACTGGAGTGAGGTGATATCTCAATGTTGTTTTGATTTGCATTTCTTTTATGGCTAGGGATGTTGAACATTTCTTCATGTGTCTATTGGCCATCCTTCTTTCTTCTTCAGAGAAGCTTCTCTTTAGGTCTTTCGCCCACTTACTTATTGGGCAGTTGTTTCTTTGAGGATTTGTTGTTGGGTGGTTTAATTTTTTGAGTTCCAAGTATATTTTAGATATGAGACCCTTGTCCGTTGTATGGCTAGTAAAGATCTTCTCCCAATCCGTGGGCTTTCTATTGATCTTGCTAGCTATGTCATTTGCCCTGCAGAAGCTCTGCAACCTTATACAATCCCATTTGTCCAACCTTTCTTTGATTTGTTGTGTTTCCGGGTCTCTATTCAGAAAATTTCGGCCTGAGCCGAGGAGACCCAGGGTTTCTCCTATTCCATCCTGTAATGTTTTCAGAGTGTCTGCTTTGAGTTCAAGGTCTTTGATCCATTTGGAGTTGATTCTGGTGCAGGGTGATATATAAGGATCTAGCTTTAGTTTTCTACATGTAGTTAACCAGTTTTGCCAGCACCATTTACTGAAGAGGCTGTCTGTCTTCCATTCTATTGTTTTAGCTCCCTTATCGAAGATTAGATGGCTATAGGTCTGTAGGTTCATTTCTGGGTTTTCAATTCTATTCCATTGGTCCTGAGGTCTGTTCTCATGCCAATACCAAGCTGTTTTGATTACTATGGCTTTATAGTAGAGTTTGAAATTTGGTATTGATATTCCTCCAGCAGTGTTCTTTCCGTTGAGGAGCGTTTTTGCTATTCGGGGTCTTTTATTGTTCCATATGAATTTTTGGATTGCCTCTTCTATTTCCTTGAAGAATGAGGTTGGAATTTTGATAGGTATTGCGTTGAATTTGTAGATAGCCTTGGGGAGTATTGCCATTTTCACGATGTTAATCTTTCCAATCCAGGAGCATGGGAGGTTTTGCCATTTTTTAAGTTCTGTGTTGATTTCCTTTTTCAAGATTTTAAAGTTTTCATCATAGAGGTCCTTCACTTCTTTAGTTAAGTTAATTCCTAGGTATTTTATTTTTTGTGGGGCTATTACAAATGGACTTGCTTTCCTAATTTCAGCCACACTTTTCTCATTGTTGGCATACAGAAAAGCCATGGATTTTTGGGGGTTAATTTTATAACCTGCTACTTTGCCAAAGTTTTGAATCAGCTTAAGTAATTTGGGAGTGGAGGCTATGGGATTCTTTAAATACAAGATCATGTCATCTGCAAAGAGGGAGAGTTTTATTTCTTCTTTCCCTATTTGGATCCCCTTTATGTCTGCATCTTGTCTTATTGCTGTAGCTAGGCATTCTAACACTAGATTGAAGAGAAGTGGAGAGAGTGGGCATCCTTGTCTTGTTCCTGAGTTAAGAGGAAATGGCTTTAGTTTTTCACCATTGAGTATAATGCTGGCTGTAGGTTTGTCATATACAGCCTTTATTGTACTGAGGAATGTTCCATGGATTCCTAATTTTTCCAAAACCTTCATCATAAAGGGGTGTTGGATCTTGTCGAATGCTTTTTCTGCGTCTATTGAGATAACCATGTGGTTCTTATTCTTGCTCCTGTTGATGTGATGAATAATATTAATTGATTTGCGTATATTGAACCAGCTTTGCATCCCTGAAATGAATCCTGTTTGATCGTGGTGTATGATTTTTTGGATGAATTGTTGAAGTCGGTTGGCCAAAATTTTGTTGAGAAGTTTTGCATCAATGTTCATCAAAGAAATGGGTCTATAGTTCTCTTTCTTTGATGAGTCCCTGCCTGGTTTTGCGATGAGGGTTATGATGGCTTCATAGAATGTGTTCGGTAGTGAGCTTTCTCTTTCAATTTCATTGAAGAGTTGGAGGAGAATTGGTGTGAGCTCTGCTTTGAAGGCCTTGTAAAATTCCGCTGTAAAACCATCTGGTCCTGGACTTTTCTTAGCTGGGAGGTCTCTTATTGCTGTTTCTATTTCAATGCTTGATATGGGCCTGTAAAGATAGTTTAACTCATCTTGATTTAGTTTTGTCATGTCAATATTTGCTAGGAAGAGGTCCATTTCTGTCAAGTTCTCAAACTTATTAGCATACAGTTTTGAGAAGTATTCCCTTATAATATTCTGAATCTTGGTTGTTTCCGTGGTGATGTTTCCATTCTCATCTCTGAGTTTATTAATTTGGGTGTGTTCTCTTCTTTTTCTGATAAGATTTGCTAAGGGTCTGTCAATTTTGTTAAGTTTTTCGAAGAACCAACTCTTTGTTTTGTTGATTCTTTCTATAGTTTTTTTGGATTCTAATTCATTTAATTCTGATTTAATTTTGATTATTTCTTTCCGTCTACTGGATTGGGGTTTATCTTGCTGCTCTTTTTCAAGGAGGTTTAGATGCGTCATTAAATTGCTAGTTTCAGATCTCTCCAATTTGTTGATGTAGGAGCTCAGAGCTATAAACTTGCCTCTGAGTACTGCCTTTGCTGTGTCCCAGAGGAGCTGGTAATTTGTGTGTTCATTTTTGTTGAATAGCATGAACATTTGAATTTCCTTTCTAATCTCTTCCATGACCCACTCATGATTCAGCAGTGTGTTGTTCAGCCTCCATGTGATACCGGACTTTCTTTGGTGGCTTTTGGTGTTGAGTTCTAATTTTATTCCCTTGTGGTCAGAGAGAATGCAAGGTATAACTTCAATGTTTCTGAATTTAGACAAGTTTGCTTTGTGGCCTAAAATGTGGTCTATTTTAGAAAACGTTCCATGTGCTGCTGAGAAAAACGTGTATTCTGATGCTGCTGGGTGAAATGTTCGGTAAATGTCTGTTAAGTCTAGTTGATCTATGCAGCTGTTTAGATCTGCGGTTTCTCTGTTGAGTTTTTGCCGAGTTGATCTATCTAGTGGGGAGAGTGGTGTGTTAAAATCCCCAACTATTAATGTCTTTGGATCTATATGGGATTTGAGGGAAAGTAGTGTTTCTTTGATAAATTTGGGTGCTCCATTGTTTGGTGAATAGATATTTAGAATTGTAATATCCTCCTGAAGGAGAGATCCTTTAATTAGTATGTAGTGACCTTCTTTATCTCTTTTCACGAATTTTAATTTGAAGTCTATTTTATCTGATATTAGGATTGCAACTCCCGCCTGTTTATGCGGTCCGTTTGCTTGGTCGATTTTGTTCCAGCCTTTAACATTGAAAATGTGTTTGTTTTTACGGGCAAGATGTGACTCCTGCAGGCAGCAGATAGAAGGGTCTTGTTTTTTAATCCAACTAGACAGTCTATGTCGCTTAATTGGAGAGTTCAGTCCGTTAACATTAAGAGATAGGACTGAGAGGTATTTGGGAGTTCCTGCCATGTTATCTACCTTTTTGGGGGCTGCGAAAACTGGGTTCTTCCTATGGTTCTTGGATTCTCAGTTTGGGTGCAGTTTCTTGGCCTTTATTGCGGTCTTGTTGGTTTTCTATGTGTAGGACATCTTTAAGAATCTTTTGTAGGGCTGGTTTGGTGGAGATGAATTGTTTCCATTTTTCTTTGCTATGGAAGGTTTTTATTTGGCCTTCGGTTATGAAGGAGAGTTTAGCTGGGTACAGTATTCTTGTTTGATAGTTGTTTGTTTTTAGGGCATGGCATACATCGTTCCAGGCTCTTCTTGCTTTGATTGTCTCTGCTGAGAAATCTGAGGTGATTCTAATTGGTTTCCCTTTATAAGTGATTACCCTTTTCTCTCTGACAGCTTTAAGGATCTTTTCCTTGTTCTGAGTTGATCCTGTGTGGATTATAATGTGGCGGTGGGATGTCCTATTCTGGTCTGGTCTATTTGGGGTTCTAAAGGCTTCTTGTATCTGGACAGGCTTATCTTTTTGCATGTTTGGGAAGTTCTCTGCTAGGATCCTGTTAAACAAATTTCCTAGACCATTAACTTCTGTTTCTAGGTGCTCCTCTACACCCATTATCCTTAGATTAGGCCTTCTGATGGTGTCTTCCAGGTGTTGGATAGATCTATCATATTTCTTGGACTTGTCTTGGATGGTTGTATGTTCTTTCTCTATAATATCTAGGCTGTCTTCAATCCCTGAGATTCGATCTTCTGCATGGTCTAACCTGCTGTCAAGACTCTCTACTTTGTTTTTTATCTCTTTTCCTTCTAGTTGGTCAGCTTTGATGGCTTCAAGTTCTTTGTTGAAGCTCTGTTTTAGGTCTTGTATGAATTTCTTTACTTCCTTAATTTGGTGTTCAGTGTTTGTCCTCAAATCACTTAGTTGATTGGTTATGGTTTCTTTGGGCTCCCATTCCTTCTGTTGGGTTCCATTCAGCATTCCCTTTGTGGTCTCCCTGACTTCCTTCAGCTCTTTGTTAATGGATTCCATGAATGCCTTTAGTGATCTTTGTGTGTTCTCTACCTGGTCTCTCAATTCCTGTATTACTCTTTGATTAGCTTCCTCCCGTTCGTGGGATTCCTGCAGATCTCTTTGAGTGTTCTCAGCCTGCTCACGCCATTCCTCCCTTTCTCTTTGAGTATTCTCAAGTTGTTCACGCAAATCCTGTATCAGTTTTTGAGTAGCTTCCTCACGCTTATGATATTCCTGTATAAACTTCTGGGATGCCTCCTCTCTCTCCCTGTCACGCTCACACAGAGTCCTTTGTACATTGTCAAACTTTTCATTTATCATGTTTGCCAGCAGTGTTTGTAGAGCTGTTTGGGAACTCTCCTCTGGATTATTCATTATCTGTTCTAACCCCTGATTATCAAGATTGGGAATTGAGATACCCGAATTTGCCATTTTTCTTGTGTTTTTCCAGCTTACTCTGCCCATTTGAGATGAAGATAGCACAATTTTTGTGCTAGAACACTCTCTTAAGGCAACCATCAACCAAAGTTTGCATTTGTACAGTCAATAGTCTACAGATACAATCTAGTTCAACAGATACATCTATTCAACATCAAACAACTATATGTTAAAGGACTTCGAACCGCAGAGAAGAATTTGGAAAACCAGAAATTATTAGGGTTAGGGAGAGATGTGGGTAAAAAATAGGAATAGATTGGTGTGGGGAGGCACAGGGAGAGTTAACTATGTCCTAATCACAGTGCAGGAAATAGGTTGGGTAGGATGCAAGTAGAGAGAGAGAGAGAAAGAAGAAAGGGAAAGGGGAATGAAAAGAGACCAGAAAAAAAAATAGAAACGTAAAAATTAATGTTATTTTAGAGATTAAAAGACCATCTATTTATAGAGGAATATGAATATGTTGAGAGAAAGGGAGGGACATAGAGGAGATGTGGAAAACTTTAAAAAAATGCTTAAAATATTATATAGGTATAAAGAGGTAGTACTGCTATTAATGAATTTAAGTCTCAGAGGTTTTGAATTGAGTAATAAGTTTGTGGGTTAAGTGTGTACACAATGGGGGGTAGGGTCTACTGGTTAACTATGGGTTTATCTGAGGATGTGCAGGACAAGAGTTAAGTCACATAAAGAAGAACAAAGAGGAAAAGATGGAAAGGATAGGAAAGTGAGAAGAAAAGATCAGAAGTTCAGTAGAGCTAGACAAAAAACAAAAAGATAATTAAGAATGAAAGAAAAAGAGAAAGAAGACAAGAAAAGAAAGGAAAACACACGTTCACGTATTCCTATAATAAAAATTATAAGAGGAGAAAAGAAAAAAAAAATAGTTAATGGAAAACAATTATTTTTTCAGAAGAGGCAAAAATTAAAGATTAATAAAAGTTTTAGAAAAGCAAAAAAAATTTTTTATATATATAAGGTAACAAAAAACGAAGAAAAAAAAAACAAAACAAAAAAAAAAAGAAAAAAAGAAAAGAAGAAGAAAAAAAAAAAAAAAAAAGGTCTTTGATTTTTTTTTTTTTGGGGGGGGGAGGGGTGGGAAGAGTCCTGTATCTCCCTTTTGTCTGTAACCAGAGTGTGGTTGGAGTCTCTGGTCAGCTTGAGGTCCTGTGGCTTGATTGGTTTCTTAAGTCAGTTTGTTGGAACAGGCAGAAAAATGCTCTGCTTTACCCAAGATTTTGAGATTCCCCCTCCCAGGTTAGTTTACTGGGAGGGTGATCTGCTTTGAGAATCACAAAAGAGGGGGATGTAGTGATGAGGCTAGGTTCTGGGTAGAGTTGAGGCCTTTCAACAAACAGTAGCTTTTCCCTGGGGCTATTTTGTGAAAAAAACTCACAGCACCCAGCCTGGAGCCATTCTCAGGGTTTCTGTTTTTCAATTGATTGTGGTGGCTGCTAGAGGGAGGGGCAGCCTCTGGCTCTGGTTACCCGGTGAGGAGAGCCACTCCAATGGCTGGCGCCTGAGCTGGGTGACTTTTCCCTGGATGGAACTGAGTCTGTGAGGTCACTTCGCCGTTAAGTTCTTGTGACCTGCTAAATGACTCGTTTTATTCCAAGGCCTGAGCTGGAGCTAGCCGCTCCTCCGAGCTTTGTTGGTATCCAAGATGGAGATCACCGGTGCTGGGGGGAGGGGGAGGGGTAGCCTTCCCTCCTCTGCTCCCTGGGAAGGATTGAGGAAGTGGGGCTACTCACGCCGAGTCTTGGATCCTGGGTCGTCTCTGGTCTGCAAAGTGCAGGATGAAGTTGTCCGCTCCTGGTCGGTTCTTGCTGGTGTTGAGTAGAATCCGCTCGCCCGCTGCGTCTGGCTCCTTTGTCCCGGACTCTCTGTGTGAGCGCTCAGGTATGGCCGCGGCTGCGGTCGCTGCTGCGACCCTGCCACCGCAGCAGCAGCTGCTGGCAGGCGCTCAGATGTGTCTGCTTGGCTTCCCCTCTCTTGGCTAACTCTCTGTCCTGTGATGGCACACTTGGTGTGATTCTCTGGCTTGGGACTGTTCACTGGAACTCTGAAACTGTTTTCTATGCAAGAGCTTGTTCAGATTCCAGCTTCTCCTCCGCCATCTTCCCGGAACCCATTCAAGAGATTTTAAAGCATACAAAGCTAAGAATAGAATTTAGCTGAGAATAGAATGGAGTAAATCATAATTACCTATGATAGTTTTCAGTCTGTGCACAGAAATGATTGCATTGTTGGAGCCCAAGGCCATCAGATAGCTGAGCTCCAGCTGGCTGCTATGCTCATGAGGCCAGCTATTGCTATTCACAAGAATGTGATATTATTGGGTGGCAAGTATCAGCTTCAAGTTCAGACCCTGAAATAGTTCTATTGATCTAGAAGTGGAAACACACCAGTACAAGAGTGTGATTAAAATGCTAAATGCAAAAACCATAGAGTCCATGGAAGACAGAATAACTCTGTCTATATCTAAAAGAGTATTTTCTCACAAAGAATCCTGAGCCGAATATGGTGGTCAATGTTTGTAATCTCTGAACTTGAGAGGAAGATTAAGAAGTTAGCTTGAGACCAGCCTATGTTTTGGCCAACAGAAGGACACATAGTAAAAGGCTATCTTAAAGCAACAACAACAACAACCACAACAACAAGAGTCGCAATAACTGGGAATGTGGTTAGTGGTAGAGTGCTGGCCCCGCATGCATGAAGCACTTGATTTGATTCCTCAGTATGACATAAGCAGAAAAATTGGAATTGGTACTGTGGCTCAATTGGTAGAGTGCTAGTCTGGATCAAAGAAGCTCAGGGAGAGGGCCCAGGCCCTAATTTCAAGCCCCAGCGCTGGCAAAATTAAACAACAAAAACCAAATGCAAAATGCTGTTTGTTGAAATAAATATGTTGAAGATGCGTTGATGCTCACTAGAAAATTGTGATGTTGCCATTCATAATGAATTTTGTTGGAAAAAATTAAATAAATTAATGAAGTATTATCTGGCATTAGACAGGACATAGTGAGATCTAAAAATGATTGCTGCCGATGGTGACTTGACACAAGTAACATTGCAGATACACTTTCTAGATTGTAATTTTTTTCTCTTTTTTTAATTGTGAACATACTGTACAGAGGGGTTACAATGACATGGGAAGATAATGAGTACATTTCTTATCAAGCATTGCAGCCTCCTCCTTTGTTTACCCTTCACATCCCTTCCCAGTCTCCCCCCCACCCCCACCACCAAAGTTGTAAACTTCGTTT
Source organism: Dipodomys spectabilis (assembly GCF_019054845.1). Classification (NCBI taxonomy): domain Eukaryota; kingdom Metazoa; phylum Chordata; class Mammalia; order Rodentia; family Heteromyidae; genus Dipodomys; species Dipodomys spectabilis. The sequence goes on along the minus strand of NW_024870828.1, from coordinate 670,066 downwards.
TGGACATGACAACTTGTACTTCTCATTGTTGCAACGGGTCCCCCTGTATCCTTAAACGACTTGTTTTCCCCTTTCTCCTTCACAAATTATACACACATCAAATATGTTGAAAGCAGGGATTATACTGTGGGGGAGGGACATACAAAGCTACAAAGAAATAATCTTATAAATGCATTAGAAACAAATGCATGAAAGAAAAAAGAACATTTAAATACATAACTAAGGGTTCATTTTCTTAACATCACATTATCTGACCTATTCTGCTTGACTCACACATATACTAGATATTGCAAATAAGGGAAATCATGGAACCTATGTTTCTTTGGGCTTGGCTTACTTCAGTTAATATAATTTTTTCCAAGCCTTTCCATTTCCTAACAAATGGAGCAATGTCATTCTTTCTGATGGAGGCTTAGAATTCCATTGTGTGTATATACCACATTTTCTTCATCCATTCCTCTACTGAGGGGCATATCGGTTGGTTCCATATTTTAGCTATGGTAAATAATGCTTCAATAAACATAGTTGTCCTGGTAGCTTTAGTGTGGTCTTGTTTGTAAACATTTGGGTAAATGCACAAAAGTGGGATTGCTGGGTCATAGGGGAACTCTATGTGAAGTCTTTTTAGGAACCTCCATACTGCTTTCCAAAGTGGTTGAACAAGTTTACACTTCCACCAGCAATGAAGTAAGATTCCCTTCTGTAAACATCCCCTCCAGCATCTTAGAGTTCTTGATTTTTGCCATTCTAACTGGTGTGAGGTGGTATCTCAATGTTGTTTTGATTTGCATTTCTTTTATGGCTAGGGAGGTTGAGCATTTCTTCATGTGTCTATTGGCCATCTTTCTTTCTTCTTCAGAGAAGTTTCTCTTTAAGTCTTTAACCCACTTATTTATTAGGCATTTGTTTGAGGATTTGTTGTTGTGGGATTTAATTTTTTGAGTTCCAAATATATTTTAGATATGAGACCCTTGTCCATTGTATAGCTAGTGAAGATATTCTCCCAATCCGTGGGCTTTCTATTGATCTTGCTGGCTATGTCCTTTGCCATTCAGAAACTCTGCAACTTCATGCAATCCCATTTGTCCAAACTTTCTTTGATTTGTTGTGTTTCCAGGTCTCTATTAAGAAAATTTAAGCCTGTGCCAAGGAGACCTAGGGTTTATCCTATTCCACCCTGCAATGTTTTCAGATTGTCTGCTTTAACTTCAAGGTCTTTGATCCATTTGGAGTTGATTCTGGTGCAGGATGATATCTAAGGATCTAGCTTTAGTTTTCTACAAGTAGTTAACCAATTTTGCCAGCACCATTTACTGAAGAGGCTGTATTTCTTCCATTGTATTTTTTTAGCTCCCATATGGAAGATTAGATGGCTATAGGTGTGTAGGTTCATTTCTGGATTTTCAATTCTATTCCATTGGTACTTTGGTCTGTTCTTGTGCCAGTAACAAGCTTTTTTGAATTCTATGGGTTTATAGTAGAGTTTGAAATTTGGTGTTGATATTCCTCAAGCAGTGTTCTTTCCGTTGAAGAGCTTTTTTGCTATTCGGTGTCTTTTATTGTTCCATATGAATTTTTGGATTGCCTCTTCTATTTCCCTGAAGAATGAGGTTAGAATTTTGATAGGTATGGCATTGAATTTGTAAATAGCCTTGGGAAATATTGCCATTTTCAGGATGTTAATCTTTCCAATTCCAGGAGCATGGGAGGTTTTGCCATTTTCTAAGTTCTCTTTTGATTTCCTTTTTCAAGTTTTTAATGTTTTCATCATAGAGGTCCTTCACTTCTTTGGTTCAGGTAATTCCTAGGTATTTTATTTTTTGGGGCTATTACAAATGGAGTTGATTTCCTAATTTCAGCCCCACTTTTCTCATTGTTGGCATACAGAAAAGCGATTGATTTTGGGGGGTTAATTTTATACCCTGCTACTTTGCCAAAGTTTTGAATCAGCTTGAGTAATTTGGGAGTGTAGACTATGGGATTCTTTAAATACAAGATCATGTCATCTGCAAAGAGGGAGAGTTTTATTTATTCTCTCCCTATTTGGATCCCCTTTATGTTTGCATCTTGTCTTATTGCTGTAGCTAGGCATTCTAATATTAGATTGAAGAGAAGTGGCGAGTGTGGACATCCTTGTCTTGTTCCTGAGTTAAGAGGAAATGGCTTTAGTTTTTCACCATTAAGTATAATGCTGGCTGTAGGTTTGTCATGTACAGCCTTCCATGGATTCCTAATTTTTCCAAAACCTTCATCATAAAGGGTATGTTGGATCTTGTCGAATGCTTTTTCTGCATCTATTGAGATAACCATATGGTTCTTATCCTTGCTCCTGTTGATGTGATGAATAATATTAATTGATTTGCATATATTAACCAGCTTTGCATCCCTGAATTGAATCCTGTTTGATCGTGGTGTATGATTTTTTGGATAAAGTGTTGAAGTCGATTGGCCAAAATTTTGTTGAGAAGTTTTGCATCAATGTTCATCAAAGAAATGGGTCTATAGTTCTCTTTCTTTGATCAGTCCCTGCGTGGTTTTGGGATGAGGGTTATGATGGCTTCATAGAATGTGTTCAGTAGTGAACTTTGTCTTTCAATTTCATTGAAGATTTGGAGGAGTATTGGTGTGAACTATGCTTTGAAAGCCTTGTAGAATTCTGCTCTAAAACCATCTTGTCCTGGATTTTTCTTATCTTGGAGGTCTCTTATTGCTGTTTCTATTTCAATTCTTGATATGGGCTTGTTAAGATGGTTTCACTCATCTTGGTTTATTTTTAGCATGTCAATATTTGCTAGGAAAAGGTCCATTTCTGCCATGTTCTCAAACTTATTAGCATAAAGTTTTGAGAAGTATTCCCTTAAAATGTTCTGAATCTTGGTTGTTTCTGTGGTGATGTTTCCATTCTCATCTGTGAGTTTATTTATCTGGGTGTGTTCTCTTCTTTTTCTCATAAGATTTGTTAAGGGTCTGTCAATTTTGTTAATATTTTCGAAGAATCAACTCTTTGTTGATTCTTTCTATAGTTTTTTTGGATTCTAATTCATTTAATTCTGTTTTAATTTTAATCATTTTCTTTCTATCTACTGAATTGGAGTTTATCTTGCTGCTCTTTTTCAAGGAGGTTCAGATGTCTCATTAAATTGTTGGTTTCAGATCTCTCCAATTTGTTGATGTAGGAGCTCAGAGCTATGAACTTGCCTCTGAGTATTGCTTTTGCTGTGACCCAGAGGAGCTGGTAATCTGTGTGCTCATTTTTGTTGAATAGCATGAACATTTGAATTTCCTTTCTAATCTCTTCCATGACCCACTCCTGATTCAGCAGTGTGTTGTTCAGCCTCCATGTGTTAACGGATTTCTTTGGTGGCGTTTGGTGTTCAGTTCTAATTTTATCCCCTTGTGGTCTGAGAGAATGCAAGGTTTAATTTCAATGTTTCTGAATTTGGACACATTTGCTTTGTGGCCTAAAATGTGGTCTATTTTTGAAAATGTTCCATGTGCTGCTGAGAAAAACGTGTATTGGGATGCTGCTGGGTTAGTTATTCTTTAGATGTTTGTTAAATCTAGTTGATCTGTGCAGCTGTTTAGGTCTGTGGTTTCTCTGTTGAGTTTTTGCCGAGTTGATCTATGTAGAGGGGAGAGTGGTGTGTTAAAATCCCAACAATTAATTTCTTTGCATCTATGTGGGATTTGAGGGAAAGTAGTGTTTCTTGGATAAATTTTGGGTGCTCCGTTGTTTGGCGAATAGATATTTAGAATTGTAATATCCTCCTGAAGGAGAGATTCTTTATTTCTTCTCACAAATTCTAATTTGAAGTCTACTTTATCTGATATTAGGCTTGCAACTCTCGTCTGTTTATGGGGGCCATTTGCTTGGTAGATTTTGTTCCAGCCTTTATCATTGAAAATGTGTTTGTTTTTACGGGCAAGATGTGACTCCTGAAGGCAGCAGTTGAACGATATTGTTTTTTATTCCATCTAGACAGTCTATGTCGCTTAATTGAAGAGTTAAGTTAATGTTGATAGATAGGCCTGAGAGGTATTTGGGAGTTCATGCCATGTTATCCACCTTCTTTGGGGCTACGAAAACTGGGTTCTTCCTATGGTTCTTGGATTCTCATTTTGGGTGCAGTTTCTTGGCCTTTATTTTATCTTGTTGGTTTTCTATATGTAGGACATCTTTAAGAATCTTTTGTAAGGTTGGTTTGGTGGAGATGTATTGTTTCAATTTTTCTTTGCTATGGAAGGTTTTGTTTTTGGCCTTCAGTTATTAAGGAGAGTTTAGCTGGGTACAGTATTCTTGGTTGATAGTTGTTTGTTTTTAGGGCATGGCATACATCATTCCAGGCTTTTCTTGCTTTGATTGTCTCTGCTGAGAAATCTGAGTTGATTCTAATTGGTTTCCCTTTATAGATGATTAATCTTTTCTCCTTGACAGCTTTATGGATCTTTTCCTTGGTCTGAATTAATCCTGTGTGGCTTATAATGTGACAATGAGATGTCCTATCCTGGTCTGGTCTATTTGGAGTTCTAAAAGCTTGAATCTGAATAGGCCTATCTTTTTGTATGTTTGGGAAGTTATCTGCTAGGATCCTGTTAAATAAATTTCCTAGGCCATTAACTTCTGTTTCTAGGTGCTCCTCTACACCCATTATCCTTAGATTAGGCTTTCTGATGGTGTCTTCCAAGTGTTGGATAAATCTATCATATTTCTTGGACTTGTCCTGGATGGTTGTATGTTCTTTCTCTATAATATCTAGGCTGTCTTCAATCCCCGAGATTCGATCTTCTGCATGGTCTAACCTGCTGTCAAGACTTTCTACTTTGTTTTTTATTTCTTTTCTTACTGAATAGTCAGCTTTGATGGCTTCAAATTTTTTGTTGAAGCTTTGTTTTAGATCTTGTATGAACTTCTTTACCTCCTTAATTTGGTGTTCAGTGTTTATTCTCAAATCACTTAGTTGATTGGTTATGGTTTCCTTGAACTCCCATTTCTTCTGTTGGGTTCCATTCAGCATTCCCTTTGTGGTCTCCCTGACTTCCTTCAGCTCTTTGTTAATGGACCCCATGAATGCCTTTAGTGATCTTTGTGTATTCTCATCCTGCTTTCTCAATTCCTGTATTACTTTTTGCTTAGCTTCCTCCCGTTCATGTCATTCCTGTAGTTCTCTTTGAGTATTCTCAGCCTGTTTACACCATTCCTGCCATTCTCTTTGAGTATTCTCAAGCTGCTCACCAAAATCCTGAATCAGTTCTTGAGTAGCTTCCTCACACTCAGAATATTCCTGTATAAACCTTTGGATTGCCTCCATTCTCTCCCGATCACGCTCATACAGAGTCCTTTGTATGTTTTCAATCTTTTCATTTATCATGTTTGCCAGCAGTGTTTGTAGAGCTATTTGGGAACTCTCCTCTGGATTATTCATTATCTGTTCTGTCCCTTGGTTATCATGAGTGGGAGTTGATATCTCTATGCTGAATATGAGTGTCTAAAGCTTGTAACCCTTGCTACTCAGGAAGCTGGGGACCAAAGCCAGATTTGGCAAGAAAGTTTGTGAGACACATCTCAAATAACCACACACACACACACACACACACACACACACACACACACACATAGCCAGAAGTGGAGTTGTGGGTGAAATTAGCCTTGAGTGAAAAAAACTAAGGCATAGACCTTGAGTTCAAATCACAAGAGTAACACACACCCACATGCACACACATGCATATTATGTCTAGATTCTTATTTTAGTTTGAAGAAAGAAACAATTTCATGAATAGTAAAATTTGTTTCATATCCTGCAAATATTATGAAGTGGTTTTTAGTACAATTTGATTTAAGATATTACATAGGTCATTAAAATTAATATTAATCTAGTTAATATTTATAATTACTCATAACACATTGGTATTTTATGTATACACTTAAGAAATATTATGAGTAAAAGAAAGAAAGGAAGAATAGAAGAAAAGCAAGAAAGAAAGAGAAAAAGGATGAAAGAAGGAAAGAAAGAAAGAAAAAAGAGAGCAAAAGAGAGAGGTAGGGATGGAGGGAAGGAATGAGGAAGGAAGGACAGCAGGAAGGAAGGAAGGAAGAAACAAGGAAGGAAGGAAGAAAGGAAAGAAGGAACAAAACCAATTTAATCTATAAAATCTGTTATTTAGCCCAACATAAACTTCCTGTAAGTTAACCCTTTTGTAAACGCAAGGTTACAATTGGCACTTCTCTGCATGTTCTCCATGCATGAATGAAACCAACAAAGGAAGGATCAGATATAACCAGATGAATATGTTTGCATCTCAAGTAAATATGTACACAAATCTTTTTCTCATTTTCTATACATCATCAAATAACTATTTGCAAACTATTTACATTGTTATAAATATTTTAAAAATTGATGTAACCAAAGGATGTCAATATATTATATAATGTGAACACTAGTATTTATAATGCTATTAATATTACATTCTTCATATTATATTAATTATAACAATTTATATTATACGTTTTATCAGAGAAATTAGCATACTCTGATTTTGGTCTCTGTGGGAGTCTTAATAGCAGACAGCAATTAAAATCTAAGGAGATATGTATTTCTGAAAGCAGTTAACTCATTGAAGATTGTTCAAATACACCAGAAAGGCCTTCGAAAGGCTGAACATGTTTACATGATTATCTATGATGTGATTCAAGAGCCACAAAACAATCATACTTCACTTTGTCATCACTACTATTATTCCCATCATAAGAAGAATCATTCACATAATTTACACGATATAGGTTTGTCGTTAAGTTATTATTTGCTATGAAATAATATCCAAATGATACACTACACTGAGTTAAAGAAAAAGTTGCAAAATATATTGGATACTGTAACTCCTTCCAATTACACATATTGAAATTCTATTCCCCTGTGTGGTGACATTAGAATCAGCCTTTCAGAGATGACCCTGCAATAATGATCCTGATAAAAGAAGCCAAATATAACTATTCTGCCATGTGAATGTCCAGCAAACAGATTATAATGAACCAGAAAGTTGACCCCCATAATACAAAGATTTGTTTTGAATAATCATTTTTATAATCAATGTTCAAGCTTCTAGAGTATGGGTAATATAGTCCTGATGTTATTAATCCACTTACTTTGAAGTATTTTCTTATAACAGCCCATAGTGGACAAAAAGCATAGTAGTTTTGATTTAAATTTCAAATTTTTGAAAAAAACTATTCATAATGTTTTATTATTTAAACTTTATTCTCCAAACCTCCAGGTTACAAATATTATTAAATGGGAATTGAATTGAGGTTCAACGCTCTATTCAACTATCATAATCAACCTTTTGAATACTTTTATTGTCTTTAAGTATTTGTACAAAAGAGTTGCCATTCACTGAAGCTGTTTATGAATACAGTTCATCTTGATTAATGTCACCCCATTCAACATTCTCATCCACTCCTCCCAAACAACCAAGTCCATACTTATCTCAATAATATGTTATGTAGGGAATTACTTGCCATTTAACAAATCATTTTCTGTATACAATACACCTGGAATTGTGTTACCACTTCAAAATCTTCACCCCCATTTCACACTACCCATTTCTTTGTATATTTCAATTCTGGCAAGTATGCAATAGATTTTTGCCTGTACTGTATCCTTTGCAATTTCCTACCCCTCTCACCTTACCCCCTCTGTCCTCTCTTGTAGTCCCAATTTACTGGTATTTATTTTGGTGGGTTTTGACTTAATCTTTTAAGAGAAATATACTATTTTCACTTTCCATGGACTCTGACACTTCAGATAAATCATTTACCTCCTTACATAGCATCCAGTATATTTAATTTTACATTTATAAGCACCTTCTGTCTACTAAACATAAGGAAAGTCATACAACCTAACTTTCTCTGGGTCCAGTTAATTTCACATAATATGATTATTTCTAAGTCTTTCATTTTCCTTGATATGGTGCAATAGGGGCTGGGAAGGTGGCTCAGTGGTAGAGCGCTTGCCTTGCATGCATGAGGCCCTGGGTTCGATTTCTCAGCACCACATAAGCAAAAAGAAAGAATCCGGAAGTGGCACTGTGGCTGTAGTGGTAGAGCGCTAGCCTTGAGCTGAAGAGCTGAGGGACAGCGCCCAAGACTTAGATCTCAGGTCCCACGACTGGACCCCCTGCCTCCCAAAAAAGAATGGTGTAATATGATTCTTTCTGATTGATTAATAAAATTTGATTATGTATGTATATATACATACATATTTGTAAATAGATATCAATGAAATTATATATATATATACATATATATATATATATAATTCATATACACACACGCACACAATTCTTCATCCCATTTTTGCATTGAGAGGTATCTGGGCTGATTCCGTATGTTGGCTATAGAAAATAATGCAACAATTAACATGATTGTGCTAGCAGCTTCAGTGTGGCCTTCTTTTTGCTCTATTGGGTAAATGCCCATAAGTGGAATTGCTGGATCATAGAGAGCTTTCATTTCAGTTTTGTGAAGACCCTCCATAGTATTTTCCAAAGTCGTTGAACAAGATCACATTTCCACCAACAATCAAATAGAGTTTCCTTTGGACCACATCCCTATCAGTATCTGTGATTGTTCGTTTTTTCATAATGACATTGTAACAGGGGTGAGAAGAATCTCAGTGTTGTTTGGATTGGCATTTCTTTCATGGAGAGAGATATGTCTATTTGTCATTGTTACTTTTCTTCTAAGAAGTTCTCTTTAAGTCATTAGCCCATATATTAATTGGGCTCTTGTTTATTTGAGGGTTTATTTGATCTGTAAATATGGGTTAGTTATGTAAACCCTCGTGTAATGCTTAGTTAGTAAATATCTTCTTCCATTCTATTCTCTTTCTATATATCCTTCTAACTTTTTCTTTTGTCATGAAGAAACACTTCAGTATGATGCAACTCTATTCACCCAGAAAAAATGATATTACACCATTCATAAGGAAATGGAAAGACTTGGAATAAACCTATATTAAGTGAAGAAAGTCAGATTCAAAGAAATATAGGTTGCCCGATTTCCCTCATTTGTTGTATTAGAATGTGCCTCTAATTCTACAGCCTAACACACTTGGATGGTAAAAGAGAAAACATTACATTTGGACATGATAAATTACATGGGATTCTAAACATTTATACAGTGAGATCAAAGGAGGATGCCCTTTGGAGAGGATCACAAAGGCTCAATAGCTATATGAATATTATCATATAATATAATGTTCATCAAATTGATCTCCAAGAAATGATATTGAGAGTTTTTTTTTTATTATTTTGCTTTTTCCATCTGAATTCGGATGCTGTTATTTTGTTTTAATTTCTGCACCTTTGGTCTTATATATAAGTTTGGAAGGGGAAGGGGAAACACAGAAATGGTGGGACACAGGGTCAACAAATGTAGCAGTGCCACTCAATAAACACTACTCTGTAAATGAACTATACAATTTATGGGGGAGGGAGGATGAAAGGGAAAAACTGGGAGAACATGACGGAAGAGGTGACACTGTTGAAAAAGAAATGTGCTCATTATCTGACTTATGTAATGGGATTCCTCCTGTACATCATCTTTACAAATTAAAAATGGACCTCATAAACAGGCCAGAATAGTTATATTAATATTAGATAAGATTGGCTTTAAATTAAAATTGGTATAAAAGTAAAAAGAGACTAAAAAGTACATTAAATATTGGTAAAGGAAAGTCTCAATCAGGTGGATATAAGAATGCTAAATATCAATGCCCTGAATCCTAGATCTCTCAAATTCATCAGACAAATACTACTTGCCATAAAAATATGTATACATCCAAACACATTGTTGGTTGCTTGAACACATCATTCTTACCTCTGGACAGGCCGTCTAGGTCAAAATCTAGCAAAAAAATCAATACCGAATACCTGGTTTGACAAGCTTTCCAAAATAGATCATATCTTAGATCAGAAAGAAAATCTGTGAAAATTCAAAAATAAAAATGAAATTACTCCTTGTATCCTGTCAGACCACAATGGGACCAAATTAGATCTCAATATCAAAAAGCATCACAAAAAATTCTGAAACTCACAGAGACTGAATAACACATTGCTAAATCATCAGTGAGTCACTGAAGACATATGGAGGGAAGTTCCAACGTTTATGTAATTCAGTGGAAGTGAACAGACAAAATACTACCTCCTCTGGGGAACAAGAACACAGGCAATACTCAGGAAAATTTATAGCTTTGAGTATGTACATCAACAAATTAGAACAATTTTAAATCAGCACTAATAATGCACCACTAGGTCCTTGAAAAACAGGAACAAGCCAATTCAAAAACTGGTAGATAGAAATCATACAAATTAGATTAAAGAAATAAATGAATCAGAGTCTCAGAAAAACATACATTCATAATTGACTTTTATCTACTAGTACCTCAAAAATTCGCCCAATAAATGTAAATGTAGCTATTTTCAGAGATAGACTCAACCAGCTCAAACCAGTGAACAAAACATACTTGTAAGATTCTAAGGAACAATGTTTTGTTTGCCTTTTTAAAATAAATTTACTCTGTTATTAAGTTGATTTGTAGAGGTATTACAATTACATGAGTCAGGTAATGTATACATTTCCTTTTATGAAATGTCTTCAGTTCCCTCATATTTTCCCATTCCCTCCCTTCTTTCCCCACCCATGTGTTAAATAGTCTACTTTTATCAATGTTCAAGGAAATCCACTGCTTCATTTTTTCACCCTTTCCCTAAAGCTCTGTGCCCACCCCCACCTTCCTGAAGACGTAGAATGAATATACCATGCATAAGGTAAAGAAGACAGAATCATCACAAACTATAAATCACAGCAACATACAGTAAACAAAAAACGGACTCTTCTGTTTCCATACATCATCTTTTGTTTCAGGATGTTTATCATGTTATATAAATGTAATTGTTTTTATCTTAAAGTCAATTCAGGGTTTAAGGTGTGATAAACTTATAATTTTCTTTCTATTTAGTAATGCTTTTATTTTACATTAATGTTGTAAGTAACACAATTCAAATCCCATTGAAATTTGAAGGTTCAGATTTATAGTTAAATACTCAGAAGGTCTAATAGTTCCATTTTGGCAACCAAACTGAAAAACAGTCATGGTTTATCCTCATGAATGTTATTATTTCATATGCAAAAAGTAATTTTACCTACATTTTCTCTTATATGATAACATATTATCTGTTAATCAGAGATACGAGAAGATTTTTAATCATGATATGAAAAATGCATCGAAATAAATGAATGAAATCAGGGAGTACATGGCTCAGAGCTTGGTGGCTCTGTTAAATATTCTCATTATTTTGAATGATCTGGTGTTTCTATATGTGTGGAATTATGAATGAATTTTATGTCTGGACAAGAAAGTTTGATTAGTAGATCATTGTCTAATACCTGAATCAGAGTGGTAAGTATGTGGGTGTGGGTGTGTGTGTGAGAGAGAGAGAGAGAGACTGGGTGTGTGTATATGTGTGGGTGTGGGTGTCTGTCTGTCTGCCTGCAATTCTGGATTTAGAAGGAATATCTTATTTCCCTGAGGGTATATACTTGATTCTATTAGGTATACTCCATTAATGACAGCAAATAAAGTTAATTAGCATTTTGTGCCATATATTTATGATTGCATGAACAAACTAAAAATTATGTTTGGGATATGAGTTTTGTAAAAGCTCAGCTGAAAGTATAAACATTTGGAATCTTGAGAAAGATATCAATGGCAATCATTTCAGTGTAGATAAATTTTTACAACACTTGCAATGATAAGTAATCCGATATCAAAATTCAATATTTATTGATTTTCCATAGCTACACTATTCTATAAATTTGTAGTAAGACAAGTAAAATTATGGAATCATAAAAGTAATGTGATTATTTATTGTAAACCGTTTTACAGTTATGCCCTGATTGTAAGCGCTAGGATCTACAGAAAAAAAACCACAATATACAACAGGGAGTTAGATATTTTATAATGAAGCACATTTTAATATACTTCACATTGTTAGAAAGACTAGAACTTTGGGTTAGCTTTATAACCTACCATAATAAGTGATATTGTCCATTTATTAAGCAGAAAGGCTTACTCAGATGTACCAGATTGAATGGTTCAGTGTATGTTCAGCTGATTTTATTGCTTTGGGGGCCAGTGACAAGACAATGTCAAGGAGGGGAGTATGTCAAAGAGAAATGATTTTTACCTAGAATGATTAAAAGATAGAAGAAGTAAGAAGATGAAAGTCTATTTTCTCATGAGTTTCACTCTGAAGAACTTAATCTCCAGAAGAACTATTCAGGTATGCTCCACAGTCTGGGAGGAATTGGAATGTCATTTTTCTTTAACACATAGGTCTTTCTGGGGCATTCTAAAATCAAATGTCAACACCTTCACCAATGATAATAACTTGTCTAGGGGTGGATGCCACTAGATATTTCTATAAATTCTAATCAGATCTCAGCAGACTAAATATTTTATGGAATTCCTATTAAAATATTTTCTTGCAGACTGACTGGGTCTTCATAATGTGTATCTGTGTGTTTATATGTGTGTGTTTGAATAAACTAATAAAACAATGTGGCAGATAAAAGTATTAGTATGGCCTTTGGTTTTTCTTCTCATATTATGAAAGCCTGTCACTATTCCCAATCAAATCCCATCCAAGATTCAAACATTAATGCTGTCCCAAAATTTCTTTATGCTAACCTAAGTATATGCATCTCATTTCAGATGGCCATGGTATAGGAAAATTTTAAGTCTTCCAATTACGTTGTCACCATGGAAACAACGTACAATATTTCTTTTAAAAATATGTAGATTGTAGAACATGTTAGCCAGAAAATTGAAGGAGTATACATTATAGGATTTAATTTAAATATTTAGTCACATAAATGGATATTCTTTATCCCCAACTCAGAGCCCTTTTAAACTACATAATTGCTCAATTCATCTATTACAATCTTCCATGAAGTCAGTCCTTGCTGTAAACAAACCAGATTTGGTGAACAAATTAACATGTACACCATTGTTACATGTTGCTGTTCTAAAGCATGGAAGTGAAAGAGCATTTAATGCCTGTGAAGAGCTGGTTCTAAGGATTATGAAAAGTGATTACTTTGCACCATAAATAGAAAAATCCACAGATGTTTCCAGTTGTGTTTTGTTGTTGTCATTTATGAGATATATTTTGGAAAGCACAATGAATGAAAGCAGGCTATTTTGTAAAACATTACTGGCTGGCACTTTTATTGAAATGTTTCAAATGAGAAGACAGACAATAGGGTGGGTAAGATGTGGTATGCAGCTTTAAATACAGACAAGCAAAACAAAGAATGGGAATTTTTTTCCCCTTAACAAATGCTTTCTGGTTATATTGTGCTATACACTATAATGATGAAATAATCATTTCTTTGGAAAAGTAAGGAGAAAACACTGTCACCTGTTGAATTTCTTTTTAAAATGAATCTTAAATGTCAAGGTCAAAGAAATTTAAATGCCTTAAGAAAATATTATCAAGTATTACTTTCATTTTTGATAAAAACTCAAAACAAACTGACAGACTGTTCGTCCATTAAGATTTATAAGTTTCCTGCTCTATATTTCCTATTGTTCCTCTTTTTTGGGGGGGTGATATATAATTTTTTAGAATGGCAACCTGGTCTTAACCATTACCCACAAAATTTTTGCTGTCATAGAATCAGAGAGTTTTTGTTGTTGTTTTTTTGTTTTATTTGATAGTTCATGGGGCTTGAACTCTGGGCCTTGGCACTGGTCATAAACTCTTCAGCTCAAGGTGAGCTCTCTACCACTTGAGCCACAGTGCCATTTCTGGTTTTCTAGTGGCTTATTTGAGATAAGAGTCTCACCGACTTTCCTGCCTGGGCTGTCTTTGAACTGAGGTCCTCATATCTCAGCCTTTTGAGTAGCTAGGATTACAAGCATGAGCCACCAGTGCCCATCCACTGAGTTTTATTTTATTAAATTAAGACAATAGTAGACTCATTTTATGCCAACACAAAATATAAACACCAATGACATTTTTCCCTAAAAAAAAAACACTCATGAAAAAATCATGAGATTCGGGGGAAGATGGCAGAGGAGAAGCTGAAGGCTAAACAAACTCTCCCATAGAAAGCATTTTAGTATTACAGTGAACAGTCTTAGGCTACAGAGTCACACCTAGTGTTTCATCTCAATACAGAGAGTTTGGACAGAGAGGAAAAATCCAAGCAAGGAAACAGATCTGAACACATGCAGCTAGCCATGGCTGCAGTGGCAGAGTTGGTAGCAGAGACACTCTTGGCAGCCATAACTACAGAGAGAATCGTGGACAAAGGAGCCAGATGTGGCGGGCAAGCAGATTCTACCCAACGCAAGCAAGAACTGACAAGGAGCAGATATCTTCATCCTGCAGATCACAGATCAGAAACTGCTCAGGAAGAAGACGCTGGTAGGAGTAGAACCCTGATCCTCATTCCTGCTCAGGGAGCAAAGGAGGGAAGGTTGCATGTCCCCTATGACTGGAAGGCCTGGCTGAGCAACTAGCTCCAACACTGGCCTTGGAAGAAAACAAAAGAGTCATTTAGCAGGTCACAGGAACTTGCTCTGACCTGCAGGCTCAGCTCCACCCAGGGGAATGTCAACCAACCCAGACAGAGAAAAATCTGCCCCATGAGGAGTGACTTTCATCACTGGGTAAGCAGAGCCAGAGGCGGCCTCTCCCTACAGCAGCCTAGACAAGCAATTGAAACTCAGTAAACATAAACCCTGAGAATGACTCCAAGCTGGGCTCTCTGAGAGTCTCAGGAGCTAGCCCAGCAAGGAAAAGCTACTGATTGCTGAAAGGCCTCAACTCTACACATAACCTAATCTTATCACAGCATCTCCAAACTAGAGGAAACTCCCATCTCCCTCTTTTGGGATACTCAAAGCAAATCTACCTCCCACTGAACTAGCCTGGGAGGAGGATCAAAAAACAATGGGTTAGGCAAAGCATTTTTCTGACTGTTCAAACAAACTGACTTAAGAAAACAATCAAGCCACAGGAAAACCAAACACCACAAGCAGACAAGAGACTCCATCAAGAGACTGGTTATGGACACGGAGATACACAATCGTAACATTGCCCCCATCCCCCCCACCAAAAAAAAAATCAAAGAACTCTTTTTTAAAATTTAATTTAATTTTTTATTTTGAGAATACTGTACAGAGGAGTTACAATTACATGGGCAAGATAACGAGTATATTTCTTATCAAGCATTGTTGCCTCCTTGTTGTTTCACCTTCCCATCCCTTCCCATACTTCTCCTCTCCCTCCACAGATCCTCCCCCAACCCCCACCAAAGGTGTTAAGTTCGTTTTTCGACATAATGAATTGTACAACTCATTGTTGCAATCAAAGAACTCTTATTTGAACTTTTTAAAATTTTTTTTAATTTTTAAAATTGTTTTCTATTAATCTTATTTTCCTCCCATAATTTTTATTTTAGGTGTATACGTGTGTGTGTGTGTGTGTGTGTGTGTGTGTGTGTTTATCTCTTCTGAACTTTTGGTCCTTTTTAAGTATTCTTTTCATTTTTTTCTGATTCGGTACAGGATGATAGATAAGGATCTAACTTTAGTTTTCTATGAGTGATTAACCAATTTTGCCAGCACTTTTACTGAAGAGGCTTTCTACCATTCTATTTTTTTATCTCCTTTATCAAAGATTAGGTGCCTATTGGTCTGTAGGCTCATTTCTGAGTTTTCAGTTCTATTCCATTGGTCCTGAGGTCTGTTCTTGTGTCAGTACCAAGCTGTTTTGTTTGCTAATGCTTTGTAGTAGAGTTTGAAATTTGGTATTGATATTACTCCAGCACTGTTTTTTCTGTTAAGGATTTTTTATGCTATCCATTGCCTTTTATCGTTCCATATGACTTTTTGGATTGCCTCTTCTATTTCCTTGAAGAATGAGGTTGAAATATTGATTGGTATTGCATTGAATTTGCAGATAGCCTTGGGAATTATTGCCATTTTCACGATGTTAATCCTTCCAATCCAGGATCAAGGGAGTTTTTTCACTTTCTAAGTTCTGTTTTGATTTCCTTTTTCAGGTTTTTAAACTTTTCATCATGAAGATCCTTTACTTCTTTTGTTAATTCATTGCTATTCTATTTTTTGTGGGGTTATTAAGAATGGAGTTGCTTTTCTGATTTCAGAAAATCTTTTCTCATTGTTGGCATACAGAAAAGCCATTGATTTTTGAGGGTTAATTTTATACCCTGATACATTGCCATAGTTTTGAATCAGAATGAGTAATACAGAAAAGCCATTGATTTTTGAGGGTTAATTTTATACCCTGATACATTGCCATAGTTTTGAATCAGAATGAGTAATTTGGGATTGTAGTCCATAGGATTCTTTAAATACAAGATCATGTCATCTGCAAAGAGGGAGAGTTTTACTTCATCTTCCACTGTTTGGATCCCTTTTATGTTTTTGTCTTTTCTTATTGCTGTAGCTAGGCATGCTAATAGTAAATTGAAGAGAAGTGGAGAGAGTGGACATCCTTGTCTCGTTTCTGGCTGCAGGTTTGTCATATACAGCCTTTATTTTATTGAGGAATATTCCCTGGATTCCTAGTTTATCCAGAAACTTCATCATAAAGTGGTGTTAATTAATTGATTTGTGTACATTGAACCAGCTTTGCATCCCTGAACTGAATCTTGTTTGATCATGGTATGTAAAGTTTTGGATGAATTGTTGAATTGTTTGGCGAAAATTTTGTTGAGAAGTTTGGCATCAACGTTCATCTAAGTAATGGGTGTATAATTCTCTTTCTTTGATGAGTTCCAGCCTGGTTTTGGGATGAGGGTTATGATGGCTTCATAGAATTAGTTTGGTCGTGAACTTTCTCTTTCAATTTCATTGAAGAGTTGGAGGAGTATTGGTATGAGCTCTGCTTTGAAAACCTTGTAGAATTCCGCTGTAAATCCATGTGGTTGTGGGCTTTTCTAATAATGGAGGACTCTTCCTGCTTTCTCTATTTCAATGCTTGGTATGGGCCTGTTAAGATGGTTTAACTCATTTGCTCCTTTTCAGTTGTTGCTGGTGTTGAGTTGAATCTGCTCACCCATTGTGTCTGGTGCCTTTGTTCTGGACCCTCTCTGTTGTAGGTATGGCGGGGTGGCTATGGCCACCACCAAAGCTGCCTCAGCCATGGCTACAGCAACTGCTCAGATGTGTCTGCTTCCCTGGATTTTCCCTCTCTAGCCAAACTGTTTACTGTGATGGCACACTTATTGTGATACTCTATCCTAGTACTGATCCCTGGAACACTAAAACTGCTTTCTATGTGAGAGATAGTTTAGCCTCCAGGTTCTCCTCCACCATCTTCCCCCACTTCTCATAAACATTTTCTTATTACAGGATTATTCTAGATTAGTTATATTATGATTGATAATGACCAAGATTGACAGGAAGGTGAAGGAAAATTGTCTACACTTCCATGAGGTTCTGACTTCTGTTTCACAAAATGTTATAAAAGCTCTCCGTGAGAAATCTAGCAGCTGCATTTCTAAATAGTCTGTGCTTGCTTACACTTTCTGATAATGTTTCAATTCAAGTACTTCTCCTTAGAGTCCCATAACATTCAATGATGCTGTATTACATCTTTTGTACATCTTGAAGACAGCTCTTGCTGATTAAATTTGTGCTTTTCAAATTAGCTCTCGCAATTCCATCCGCAAAATGCAGACAAAAAATATCTGAAATAAATTTGTATCTGTTTATAGTGAATATATTTTATTTTCCATTACAAACATAGAATGTAGTAAAAATTTTCACAGATATTACACTGCACTAGGTTGTTGGCAGATTCTAATGAAAATAATATACTGTGTTTATGTAGAGAATTTGAACATCCAAAATTTTAGTATGCCTGTGGTCCTAAAACCAATACTTTATTTATATTGAGTGACAAATACAACTTGCTATATGTACAGTTTTCCTTGTATGTTTTTAATATATATTTTATCGTAAAGATACTGTACAGAGGGGTTACAATTACATAAGTAAGGTAATGAGTACATTTCTTATTGAGCATTGTTACTACCTCCTTTGTTTTTCCCCTACTATTCCTTACCTTCACACATCCCCAACACCTCCGTCCACCCCCCCTCTAATAGTATCTTGCAAATCTCATTGTTACAATGGGACAACCTGTATCCTTTCCTTGCATCTTAAATGAAGAAATGCTGGCTTGTTTCAGGTTGATTCTACTTGGGTAGACACACTTAAAAACACTTTCCAAGTACAAAAGCACATAAATGAAATGCACATCATCTTTTGTCAGTTGGTATAATTGTGTTCTACACATTTATTGACAGGTTACAAATTACTCTCAAATTTAATACATAAAAAAACTTTCTTTTTTTCTCATTTTCGTGGCCAGGACATCAGCACGACCTCAGTCACCATTTCTCACTTTAGACTTTTCATATGGGTTAGTTAAATTTTGACCTGTGCTCCAGTCTTCTGGGGAGTCACTCATCTGCTTAGGAATTGATGCTGGCTGTGGAAAAGAGCCCAAGGAAGGATGCCATTTAAAGCTTTATACCTTTATTCTTAACAAGGATATTGTCTTACTACTTTGGATGTTGAGAGTGTCTACAAGAGCAAGCATTCCTTGGGGAGCAGGGAGACACCATATGACCTATACTTATTGAGATTTCCGAGTGACTTGCTATCACTTGTACTGCATTTTTCAAGTCGAATCTCTCTAAACCTACCAGTTGTAAGAGATAAGAGGAGTGGTAAAAGAACTCTTAGAGACAAATATATCTTCAACACATTTGTTACCAAGCATTCTGTCAAAGGCATATTTAACAACTAGTGAAACTTTTGTTGGCTATATCTATGTGTCTTTCTCCATTTGTCCATGTGTACATCTGTGTATGTATGTGTGTATTTGTGTGTATAGTAACATTCATGTGTACATATATGGGCCTATATACACATATATGCATATGTAAATAAATATACATATATAAATATATGTGCATATTTTACCCATATAATATCATTAACAAAGAAATGAATGCAAAACACTGATATGAAGATATTTTGAAAAAGTGAGTGTGTGTGCATTCCTGCGTGTTGGCATGCTCAGAGTTTGAAATCAGGGCTTCAACGTCTTGCTACATCTTGCTCTCTAGATTGGTGAGCTACTATATGAGCTACATCTCCATTCCTGGCCCTTTGCTAGTTCATTAAAATTTTTGAAAAATAATCTCATGAATTTATTTTGCCCTGATTGGCTTCCAAATGTTAGCCACAGATGTTAGGCTCTTGAGTTGGTATCTCGAGTAGTTAGGATTACAGGTGTGACAAACCAGCACAAGGCTTTCAGAATAATTTTAAAAGTCGAAGAAAATTTACTTTACAGAGGCCTGTTTTATCATCTCCTAGCTTTAAAGCATTTTGGAGTGATTATATGTGAATTTTTTCATTCTTGAATTCTTAAAATACAGTAAGCCACAACTTACAATGACGTGAAAGATGTATTCAAAATGAAGAAAAATGTTATGTTCTTATCTTTGTAAACACACACACACACACACACACACACACACACACATACACACACCATCCTCAAACATTAAGACAGAATTTAAAAAAAAAAGTAAAGCAAAGTGGAACTTCTGGGGCATTTAGTTCAAAATGCATAAGATACTAGACATACATTATGACCAGGTATAAAGTTGTAATGTACAACATGAGAATACAGGGGACAACACTGGCCTTACATAGGAATGAAGCTAAGTAAGTTCTTCCCAGTAGTGGTTACTCTTTTAGTTGTTCTTCCTTCAATAATGGATGAGATAAAGGTAATTCTTTAAGTATACCTGCCTATTTTCAGAAATTATAACAAACAATATAGCAATAATGTTGCACGCTCAACATAGAACAAAATGTCAAATTAACATGCATGAGATTATCCTTGATGTAAACTAATAATTACAAATGAGGGAAACCATGGGACCTATGTTTCTTTAAGTCTGGCTTACTTCACTTAATATGATTTTTTCAAAGATCTTCCATTTCCTTACAAATGACGTGGTCACATTCTTTGTGATGCAAGCGTATTTTTCCACATGTGTTTATCTGTACGTGTGTGTGTATGCGATTTTTGGTAAATATTACTGTGATACACAGTAGTAGCTTTACTGTGGCCTTGTTTGTGATCACCTGGTTATATGCCCAGAAGTGGGATTACTGGGTAATAGGGGAGCATTATTGTGTACATCAAGGATAATCTTAGTAGATGAGCAGAATAGCTCAAAAAATAGCTATGTACATATGATCGTATAAGGTGATTCCAAGTGAAATGAACTCCAAGACATGTTCTTTGTTGTTGTTGTTCTTAATGCATTATGTGATTTCTTTTTATCTTTTTGTGTTTTCCCCACCTATGGTAAATCCCCTATAGTCACTGTATTGGATTTTGATACCCTGGGTATTTTAAATATGTTCATCTGAACTAGGGAAGGGAAAGGAAAAAAAAAACAAAATGGTGAGACAAAGGACAAAGGGGGAACCTATGCAACAGTAGTACTCACAAGACAATATTTTGTAAGTAATCTCGGGGGGGGGGGCTTTGGGAGTGAAGCAGGAGAAAAATAGGGGAAAGGGTAACAATTTAGAAAAGAAATAAATTAATTACCTTACCTATGTAACTACATTCTATCTGTACATTACCTTGACAATAAAATTTAAATAAAAAATAAAATAAAATATATGAGAGCAGCAATACAGGAGATGGGAGTGGGGGAAATACTGTAGTATCGTAGTGTAGAACAGCTGTGGAAAGCAGTAATTTTACATTAACATAGCAAGTAATAAACTAGCATACAGATTTTCAGCCTCATGTCAATCATTAAAAAGGGAAAACAAAATGCACAATCAGCAAATCAACAGAGATAAAATAGAAAACTAAACAATTAAGATGAAGAGATGACTTGGACCAAGAATAACAAATGACACAATTAGGAAACAAATAACAAGCTGCTGGGCTGGGAAGGTGGCTTAGTGGTAGAGTGCTTGCTTTGCATGCCTGAGGCCCTGGGTTCGATTCCTCAGCACCACATAAGCAAAAAGAAAAAAGCCAGAAGTGGTGCTGTGTCTCAAGTGGTAGAGCACTAGCCTTGAGCTGAAATGCTGAGTCACAGCGCCCAGTCCAGAGTTGAGGCTCCATGATCAGACCCAAAAAATAAAATAAAAAAATAACAAGCTGCTAAGTTTAAAAATGATCACCCTTAATTCTATTGACTTGTTTACATCACAATTTGTTAGAAGTATAATTCAAATCACAGTTTAATAGTATGTTATTTTAATAATAGTTTATTTATTATTGATTTCTTAATATTGAATGTTTAATATATAATTTTAATTTCAGCAGCTATAGAAAAGAAGAAAATGAAAATAATTTTAATAATATATTTAATGAATTGTAAAATTGAGAAGCATTAGAATTTAAACAAATAACATATCATTATTGCTTCATTTCTGTGAGTTTATGTAATAATTCAAATTGTATTCTACACTTAGCACTCATCTTAACATCAAATAATAAATTATCACACATGACTCTTGGTATTAGGTGGAAGGGTTCATCACTTTGGTAAAATTCACACCACATAGTACACGAGGGTATGACCCCTCTCATATAACTTAAATTGTGGAAATTTAATTTCTACATGCATGTTAAATTCTTTTCTAGGTGACGTCTATAAAATTATTTAAAATTATATACATGAGGACTATTTCAGATAATACTTAAAAGTCAAATTCATTAATTAAATTTTTATTATTTCATACCAAATAAATATTTACAGAGAGACTGAATTTTTGAGTAGATGATGGTGTGTGTGTGCCAGATTATACGTATTAAGGCTTATTTTATATTCATGACATTGTTTCTAGAGTTGGATTTATTTGTCCATTACGGGTTAAGTGTATTATATTGGATCTATGAAAGTAAACTGAATGTTTATTCCTTTAATCCTTTGTCTAATCCCAATATAAATTATCCATGTGTTTGAAGTAATGAAAATAACAACAGATAAAAGCAAGATAAATCAGTCTGTAGTAGACAAGTATTTATTACCGTTATTTTGAAATTTGGTACTGTTTTACACTACAGAATATTCTTGGGAATATGTGCTCCAGGTTGGCCACAACTGAAGAATATTATGGTTTGATCTATCATAAGAGAAGGAAGGAAGGGGAACCTTCCTTCCAAAAGTCTGATCCCAGGAATGTGATCTGCTTTATTGTGCCTACTTGGAAATGAACATTTTTCACAGTCAACCTTGAAAGGCCATCTTGATAGACGACTTCTGTAAGTGGTTACAAAGCATTATTGATGGCTTTGCAAGGATGCCTGATTGCCTCATTTTGAGACAATTAACAGGAATTTAGTCAGTTGTTCTTTAGGAGAAAAACCCATTGACTCTAGGCCAGGGGATCACAGGAGCCCAGAGAAACTACTATCTAGACATCTAAAACAACACACACACACACACACACACACACACATACACACACACACTCCAGTAAGCACAGACAAGCAGGGTTGCTATCACAGCCTACATGAAGTCAGGCAAAAAACAGAAGCTGAGAGTCATTTAACTGATAACTAATATATTTTTTTATGAGGTAGACTCAAATGAGACTCCAAAGAGAGGATCAGAAAGACTGATCAGAGAGATTAAAACTGGTCACACAAAGATTGGAAAGTAGAATTCCTTGTAGAACAAATAAATCATAGAAAGCTTGTGCATGTAAGAACAAGACAGAAGACCAAATTCCACAAATGCACATTTTCTTAGAAGTCAGCTTAATCAATTATCAGTGCAAATCTTTGAATTCTTAAATATTTGACCACATGTGGGAGAAGGTTGAAAAGAAAGAAAATTTCATCACTCTATTAGGAAGTCCAATATCACATTAGGAAGTAATCAAGCACAGTTTTGTAATAAAAAGAGAAAACAATTATTCCAAATGAGAGTTTCTTTTTTTTTTTTTTTGATGTAAAAGTTCTTAAATTAGGTGCTAGCAATTATCATACAGTTGATCCAGTCCCCCAGCTGAGTTGATATTGACTGCAGTATTCCCACATGAAGGAAAAGAGAAAATTTACAAATGTCTGATTAAATGAGGTGAAGGTGAAGTGTTCTAATAGTAATATCTGAGGTTTAGACACTGGTGAAGAGGTGGATTTTCTTTTCTAAAAAGCCCCCTTTTTACCTGGGGCCAGTTGCTCACAGCTGTAATCCTAGCTACTCAGGAAGCTGAGATCTGAGGACTACGGTTCAAACCAGCCTGGGTAAGAAAGACCCTGAGACACTTATTTCCATTTAACCATCAGAAAACCAGAAGTGGCACTATCACTCAAGTGGTAGAGCACTCACCTTGAGTTGAAGAGTTCAGGGACAGTGCCCAAGCCCAGAATTCAATTCCCTCGAACATCAACAACAAAAAAACTCCCTTTTATCTACTACCTGCATCCCTTCCTAAGATTCAACAAAGGAGCCATTTATCACCCAGTACATATAAGTCCTAATCTAGCTACTGCAAATAGATTGATTTGGTATCTTATATAAAATGGTTCGAATTTGCGGAAACAAATACCAGGAATGGTAACTTTTTTCCAGTCCTTGAACTCTGGGCCTGAGCCCTGAACATGGTTATGCTGGTAGCTTTCATGTGAGCTTGTTTGTTATTTATTGGATTACTGCCCATGAGGGGAATTACTCGGTCTTAAGGGAGATCTATATTTACTCTTTTCAGGAAACTCCGTACTGCATTCCACAGTGGTTGAACATGTTTAATAATTTCCCACCAAAAGTATAATAGAGTTCCCAATTGGCTACATCCATGCCAGCATTTGCTATTGTTAGTGTCTTAGTAATGCCCATTCTAACGGACAAGGTAGAATCTGTCTTGTTTACTTATAGATTTGTATGCATCTTCTAGCTACAATAAATGAATGAATCCATGAAACCTATATTGCTGCATTCCTTTCTGCATTCCTTTCTCTTTTCTCTTAATATAATTTTCCCAAACCTTTCATTTTCCTTACCACTGGTGAAAAGTCATCTTTCTGATGGGTGAATATAATTCCATTGTGTGTGTGTGTGTGTGTGTGTGTGTGTGTGTGTGTGTGTGTGTGTGTGTGTGTGTGTAAGATGACTATAGGCCAATGAATTCATTTCTAAGCATGCTGTTTCATCTGTAATTTTGTAATTCCATATTATAGTTGCATTGCTTTCTCTTCTACATTGAAGAATATTGTTGGGATTTTGATGAATATTGCATTGCCAATTGTTTAGGGGAAGTATTGCAGTTTTCAAAATGTTAATTCTTCCAACCAGGAACATTGAAAGACTTTCTATTTCCTTGAATCTCCTTCAATTTCCCTTTTTATATTTTTAAAGTTTTCACATATAGGTCCTTCACAATTTTAGTTAAATTAATTAATTCCTAGTTTTGTTCTTGTTGTTATGTTTTGTTTAGATTTGATTTGATTTTGAGGCTAGTACATATGAGGTTGTTTTTGGATTTCAGCGTGGATCTTCCCATTGTTGGTAACAGAAAAACTACTGATTCTTGTGGTTTTTATATCCTGCTACATTGCTGAAGGTTAGCATCATCTTTACTAACTTTAAGGAGGAATCTACAGGGTCTTTTAAATACAGGGTCATTTCATTTGTAAAAAGGGATAGTTTTACTTGTACTCTATTTTGATCTGCTTTATGTTTTCTCTTGTCTATTGCTCTTGCAAGAAAGTCCACTACCATATTGAAGAGTAGCAAAGAGTGGACATCCTTTTCTCATTCCTCATGTTAATGTCTTCATGCTTCCACCCTTAGGTAAATGCTAATTATCTCTGTCATATACATACTCAGTTTAATATTGAGGAATGTTCCATGCATTCCTAGGTTCTTAGACCTTTTCATCATAATGGGGTATTGGAGTTTGTTAAAAGTAATTTCTACATCCCTATTGACAATCATGTGTTTCTTGTCCAGGTTCTGCTGATGGTTTGTATTATGTTTATTGACAAGAATATTGAATCAAATCGTATCCAAGATGAATCCTATTTGATCATACCATTTGATTTTTTTTGTTATTTGGTGAAACTGGTTAGTGAGAATTTTATTAAGAAGTTCTGCATTAATGCTTATCAAAGAGTTTGGTTCATCGTTCTCTTTCTTTGGTGAATCCTTATGTGATTTGGGGAGGAGTCTAATTCTAGTTTCATAGAATGTGTTTGATAATGTGTCTTTCATAGATACTAGATGGATGCATCTTGGTTTTTGATACTACTATCTAATCTATGTCTTCTATTTGGAAATTTAAGTCTATTGATATTAAGCTTTAAGACAGAAATATCTGATAAGTTCTGTTATGTTATACACCTGTTGTTAGGAGCTGTGCCTCATCTACTCTTAACATATTTACCTTGTTCTCTGGTAGGGAACATTTTATATAACCAGTTCCTCTTCTTCTTGATCATCTCTATGTAGGATATATTTGATTATATTCTATCCTCATAATTTGGTGGACATACATTATTTCAAGTTTTCTTTGTCATGAAATATGTTTATATATCCTTTAAATGTAAAGGAGAGTTTCGCTTGGGACTGTATTCATGGTTGGTAGTTGTTTACCTTTAATGTTTGTCATATATAATGCCAGGTTTCCTTTTTACCATATCAGCTAAGAAATCTGTATTTATTCTGACTGCATGTCCTTTATAAATAATTAATCTTTTCTCTATGGCATCTTTAAGAACCCTTTCCTCGATCTTTAATAATACTCTAATGGATTATGATGTCATGGTGGATTGTTCAGTTCTAGAATTCTGTTTGGTTTCTACAGGCTTCT
Organism: Dipodomys spectabilis; assembly: GCF_019054845.1. Classification (NCBI taxonomy): domain Eukaryota; kingdom Metazoa; phylum Chordata; class Mammalia; order Rodentia; family Heteromyidae; genus Dipodomys; species Dipodomys spectabilis. The sequence continues at coordinate 644,096 of NW_024870828.1, read as the reverse complement.
CTGAATGAGCCTATCTCGCTGGATGTTTGGCATGTTTTTTCTGCTAGAATTCTGCAATATGCTTCCCATCCATTTAGTTTCTTGCTCTTCTCCTTTTTGATACCTATCTCCCCGAAATTTGATCTTCTAACTGAGTCTTGAAGTTCTGGCAAGATCATTTATTTCTTGGATTTGTTCTAAATGATTATTTCCTCTTTCCTATTAGATCTATTCTGTCTTTGACCCTGAGATTATCTTCTACGTCATCAATTTGCTGTGGAGACTTTATACTTTGTTTTTGATTTCCCTGTCTTCTAATTGGTCATTTTTTAGGAGATCTGTCTCTTTATTAAAGCTTTGTTTTAGGTCTTGTATGGGCTTTCTGTACATTTTTTCTTTGGTTGGGGGAGATGTAAGGGTTGTTTTCTTAGCTGGGTCTTCTCTCATATCTTTTAACTAGAGATCCATTTTTTCTTGGACTCCCTTGCCTTCTCAGAATTTATTTATCTTTCTGTTTGAAGTCTCCATGAATTATTTTGCTAATGACTGGTTGGTCTCATTTTGTTCACAAATTTCGTTGTAGAGGTTTTTTATCTTTCCATTAATCACATTTTTCAGCAGTATCTATAATACATTCCGATAACTATCTTCTACATCCTTGATTGTCTGTTCTAATGCCTGGTTATTTACTGTGTGAATTATACTACTTTGACATCACTTTTCTTGTATTTTTCTGATTTGTTCTGTCCATTTGGAGGTTTTCTTTTGGGGGATCTCTGATATTAATAGGTGACTACCTATGTTCTTGGTTGATTTTAAGGGTCTTAGTTTGGTTTCCTGTTGTGATTTGTTTTTCTGGAATGGCATTTTTGTCGAGTCCATTAAGGAATAGAAATCAGTTGTGCTGAGATGTTGTGATGTTAATTTTTGTGATTCCAGTGACCATATGGACTGTCCAGTGGTATGGTGAATTGTCTATGTGTATGGATGTGGCTCTCTCTGATGTATACTTCTGTTCCTGCTTTTTTCCATGTTGCCCTTTTATTTCCACACTGCACATGTGCTTTTGAATGTGCTGCCCAATGTGTTACTGGCTGGCACCATTTCATAGATTTCTGTTTTCTTGTGAAGACAGTATAAAATCTTCTTATGAATTGTATGGCTATAATTATGTCTATATTTATAGCTGCATATCTATAATTATAGCTGATTTGATGTGACCCTCTAGATGTGGAGTACCTCTAGTACTCTAAATCTCCATTTCATTAGAGATTGCTAGGATAATTTTCTGTTGTTATTCTGTCATTGTTTTTCCTCATCCTCAGATTTATTGTTTATATTTTGGATTTTTTCACATAATTTAGGATTTGTGATTGTTGTATCAGGTTATTTTGTTTTCCTGCTTATACTACTTTGAAATAGTGATTTCAGGCTTGTAAGAAGAAACAGAAAGAGACAGAAATGTATGTAATTAAATAGAGAGAAAGAGAAGATATTTAAAACTATGTCCTACAAGTAAATTAATATTAAACAAAGCTAATGAAAATAATTACTTATTTACTCTTCAGAAGATGAGTATAGTACTCTTGGATATCTCGGAGGAAAACACTTTAGACTCATTACAATTGATGACTTACATTGAAAATACTGGCTAAACGTTCTTCTTCAGAAAGGGAAAAGCTCCATTACTTCCATATTAGTATTATAAAATCATAAAAGCTGCATGTTGAATTGTTTTGCCTGTGCTTTTTTCAATTCCATTCTTCATCCATTATGTATCTAGGGCTTTGAATGACCAATTCCTTAAATACCTATATTGCTTATATTGTGATGTAAATCTCAGTAATATAAATATGAATTATCTATGAGTCACATCTTGAGCTACATTCATATGAAATTTATGCAGTCTCAAGCAAGAAACCTGACTTTTTTACTCTATTCTATGTTTTAATCAATAAATCCATTCTCTTTAGAAATGCGTTCTCAGCTTTTAAGTTGCTCCAGTAAACATCATGTGTTTCTAGTACTTTTACTGAAGTAAATATAAAGTTTGGAATATGAAGACATCTCCCCTATTATCACTTTAAAGTAAGCCCTTGGGGATTATTTTATATATAAAAATAAAAAGTGCAATGCAATGTTTATACATAAATAATATAATGGTTAAGTCAATTAGACAAAAGAACTACCATAGCAATTCTGAATTAACTTAAAGGCATCAAAATATTGTCTTCATGAATATCACTAATTTTAAAAAATGACTTGTCAATACAAAGTTTATATTATATTTGAAATTTACAAAATGAAAATTACACTCAGATTTGCTGTCAATATCCTGCTTCCAGGAATACATTTATTCAGCAAAAAGGGGAAAAAATTAAGGGTTTGTCATATAGAATGAAAAATGTAGAAGCAGACTGTCTTTCCTTAAGATGTTAAGTACCTACAAATCGTGTGATTTATTCAAAGATACTATACACACACATAAGAGAATTTGTGATCAGAAGTGATAGGTAAGCAAAGTAACTGAAAAACTCTATGCTTAATTTGAGCTTTCAATATAGGATGACAAGTTTTTAATAAATGAGCCTATTATTCTGTATCTCTAACACACATACAGCATTCTACATTTTCCCACATACTCCCATTCTCTTAGCTCAGTTCCTGATCGATATTCTTCTATTTCATGATTTCATTTCTTTCTAAAATAAAAAGGTGGGCTTTTTTTGTCTCTAGATCCAATACATTCTAGTATCTTGGAACAGTAGTATGAATTCATGGAGTTAGATTTGAATGTCAAATTTGAAGATATTGTATTCAGGGTACTCTTAATTGGCCTGAAGTATACAAAGATACTCAGTATACTAAGAACAAGGGACTGAATTCAGGGAAACATACAGGTCCAGGCAAGATCCTGAAGCAAAGAAAAGTAAGGGAGCACAAACATCAATCAACTATACTTACAAAGGAATGAAACTGATCTCAGATGTGGCTGGGTGGCAGCTCTATGTGTTTGTGTGTGTGTGTGTATGTGTGTGTGTGTGTATGTGTGTCAGTAGAGAGAGAGAAAGAGAGGAAGACAGAGAGAGAATTTAGTGTGGCTTCCATATTTACAGTACATAGAGCCTTACTTGTTAGGGAGGAGGTGCTCATATCAGAGCTATGATACTACTGTCATCACTTTACTGCAAAAAAAACCTCTTGCTTAATCTCTAATTAAATTGGGAAAATAAACTAGCATCTTACACGATTGTTTTGACAATTGATTAGTATATTGAAGGCCAAAGGGAGGAATTGGAGATCAATATAATCTTTTTCCTCTCTTCTAAATATTACACTGAAATAGATGTAATTTCAGAAGTCTCCTGACATGTAATTCTTGTTGAATTACTAATATGCTTAATAATATGAAACATGTGATAGAGAAATAGATCAGCCAGCAAGCACAAAGAATTAGTGGTAAGATTGAGCTTTTGAGCAGGGTTGCCACAACTTTTAGGAATGTAATTCCTTCATATGAACTTCAAATTTTGTGGCTTTCCCTGTGTGATTAAATGGCAAGAAAGTGCTGTAGAAACAAGAATTCTTGTTCAGCCAAGTAGAAAGTGCTCATGTTCCTATCCTCACGTTGCAAATTTCCATTCCCTATATACTCTCTGTTAGAGTGCTTCTATTTAGTTTATTTTAGCACTTCATCCTTCCCTGTGGGAGACAAGAAAAAAGATACTTTTGTTTGTGTATTAAATTATGTAAATTAGCATGTACAGGCATGATTTCTATAATTACAGAAGTTTGTAATAAATATAAGTAGGGATCATTTCACAATAAAAATATAATTAATATCACGTAATAAGACTAGAAGTCACAGAATTTTGTGCATGCAAACGTACATTAGATTAGATGCAGAATTTCTATTTTGAGGTAAACTTTATATTGAAGTATAATGCACTTTAAGTATGGAAACATTTTATTGAAAAATATATTTCCTCGAGATATTTTTGCTTCATAATTTTAGGGATACCGTTGGACCCATTGTAATAATGAGATGTAAAAGACGTTATGTCGAAAGACAAACTTTACAACTTTGGCTGGCGAGGGTGTGGAGATGGGTAAGGATGGGAAGGGAAAACAAAGGAAGAGGAAACATTGCTTGATAAGAAATGTACTCATTACTTTGCCCATATAATTGTAACCCCTCTCTACGATATTTTCACAATAAAAAAAATTAGATGAAAATGTGATTTATCTCCAATTTAGAAATCTAGATAGATAATTTAATTTAATTTAACCAAAAATATTATTGAGTATAAGATTCTTATACTCTCTACATTCTTCACACTGAGATCATCAAATATGGTGAGTTTGAAATGATTAGCCTCTATTTGACCCATGTTAATATTATTTACAATTTGAGTGAAATGTTTAGAAAGTAGTATTTATTTTAGTAGCTCTGAAGAGACAATAACTGATATGATCAAAGGCTAAAAATGATTAGATTTAAAATTTAGAATTCAGGAAATTTTTTGACCACACTGGTTACTGGAGCCTTCACAAAAACCTCATGAGACAATTTATATTGATGAAGCAAAAATCCCAGTTTAGAGATTTACGAATAGAAAAATCATGTCATTCTGAATATGTAGAGCTACATAACAACATAGAAAATTTAGCTTTTCAATATCTGAATATACTAATACATTTAATTGCAGGGTAAGTACTTGTTCTGGAAGGAGAAAAAATTGCCTTTATTTTGAAAAGTAAAGCTAAATATTCATTTGAATAAAAGACAATATTTAAAATATCACTCATCCAAGACACAAGATGTACAGTTCATTCGTTTTCATGCCTATTATGTTCTCTAAACTTCAAAAAATTACTAGGTAACTGTTTTATATTTTTTGTCATGGAATCTTATTTGATAAATTTTTATTCAGTAAGTTAAATAATTGGCCAATAACAATATAAATTACGCATGAACAAAGTTTAGAACAAGTATTTCTTTCACAAGACATATCATGGTTCTCTTCAAGAACACTGGAAGGCAGTGTGTTATTTATTTATTTTTAGTTATTTTATTAATGGTTATTAATTTTCAGAAGTGGCAGTTTGGTTATTCTCTTTCCATAATATACTCCTTCTATTTCCTTTTTGTTACTCCTTCCTCCAAATATCTTGTTTTTTACATAAAATTATATCTTTATATATGCACATATAAATTCATTTGGAAGATATAAGCTAAACTGCAACTTAATTAAAGATGTACAGAGGATTAACAGGATGAACAAAAACGAGTATTTTTTGTTAACTTCTGAATTGAACTATCATTATTATTATGGTTAGGGTTAGGATACCAGACAGAATTAAAATTAGGGTTAGAGAAATAGCAAATTTAGGTTCAAAACAGGATGATCTATTGCAACAATAATACTCACAGCAAACTGTACTGAAAATGAACTTTACAGCTTGTGGAGAGAATAGTGATGGAGATGGGAGAGGGAAGGGATAATTGGACAACAACAAAGAAGGGGGTAACAATAGTCAACAAGAAATATACTCATTACCCTTCACATTTAACTGTAATCCATCTGTCAGCCTCATTACCTACTCAGGAAGCTTATTTCTGAGGACCGCAGTTCAAAGCCAGCCCAGGCAGAAAAGTCTGAGAATTTTATCTCCAATTAACTACCAGGAAACCAGAAAGTGGTGCTGTGGCTCAAGTGGTACAAGCGCACACCTTGAGCTAAAGAACTCAGGGATTGTGCCCAAGCCCAGAGTTCAAGCTCCACGACCGACAAAAAGAAAAAAAAAGAAATGTGTTAAATGTTAAGTAAAGCTGAACTTTTTTAGGTTCTAGGAATTCAGGAAAATCTGGGATAATGGAAGTACAGTGTATTTCAGAATATCAGGATGTGAGATCAATGAATATAATGATTCCTCTTATGGAACAAGATAGGTTCAGAGATAAGAGTGAGAAAATCTGTAGGGTTTAGGAAAACCTGCAATTTATTTCGAGGATTACAGTGAAATTTCAGTTAGGATTGCACAAAACGAGCATTTTTCATAAATTTTAGAATTGGGATACGATTTAGTGGTAAGGATATGGTTAGGATTCCAGCCATGGTTAGGGTTAGAGTGAAGGAGAAAAAAAATGAGGGTCAAATTGAAGGTAAATTTTAATATAAGCCTGGTAAAAATTAGAATGAATGTGAACTAGAGTATTGCTATTAATATTATAATCTACTTGCAATATTCAATATACCATTTAAGATTAAGTTTAGGGTTAGAAAATGACTAAGATATTGGAAAAAAATGAAACCTATGTTTGGAAGGCTTATTTCAATCAAGTTAGGATGAATGAAAACTAGTGTAACACTAACTAGTGAGTGTTAGTATTGACATATAATTTGGATTAAAATCAGGGTCAGTATTTTGTTCTGATTATGATCAGTGTTATGAATAGGAAAGTTTTACTATAAAATTGATTTTTCACTAACAAATAGAAGCCAAAATGTGAGTGTGAATATTAACTAGAGCATTATCATTATATTTATTTCTCAGTGATCATTCTTGTAATGATTAATGAGAGTTTTCCAGCCAGGTTTAGGTTGAGAGTTAGCGTTAAGTAAAGTACTAGATGATATGTAAATCTGAAATTGTTTTAGGATACAGTGGTTCAGGAAAAGGTAGGATTAATGGAAACTACACTATTTTTCCTGGTTAGAGAATTTGAGGACAAGTAATATAATAGTTCATGTTAGGGAACAAGATCACTTCAGAGGTAGAGTCAGGAAATTTGTTGGAATTAGGGCAACTTGAAACTCATTTCCAGAGTGCAAACTGGAATATTCATTGCAATGAATAAAAACTAGATTATTTTTAATATTAATTTTGGACTATTAGTAGGTTGAAAATTAGGTTTCAGTTCCAGCTGGGCTTAGTGTTAGCATTAGGGAAATGGAAAATTTAGGGTCAAACTGAAAGTAAATCTGTGAATAACAAGTCAAGATTGAATTAGAATGAATATGAAATAGGAAACGGTTAATAATATTAGGATTAAGGTATGATTAGTGTGAAGGTTAGCCTGAATGTTGTGTTAGAAAAATGGCACGGTATTGAGTAAAACTAGAAACTATTTTAAGAAAGATGAGTTGAATCAAAGATAGGATGTATAAATTTAATGTACTTTTGTGGCTTTTAGAATCCAAAGGCAATTGGTTCTAGGGTTAGGGTTACTTTTCTAATTAATGAACTAATGAATTAAACGCACAATTCTTTCATTCTTACAAGACAATCACAATTTGGGGAAAAAAAAATTTTCTACATGAAAATGTGTCTTAAAATATTTTCCAACCAGGATTAAATAATAGTGAACAGGGTGTCATTCATTAAAATTAGGTAAGTTGATGATAAAACTTTCAAAAATATCCAAACACATAAATTGGAACTCAGATATGTTATTGGGAAAACAGATACTTGCTCTTGCTGGGAAATTGTGTGTGTGTGTATGTGTGTGTGTGTGTGTGTGTGTGTGTTTCTGTGTGTGTGTGTGTGTGTGTGTGTGTGTGTGTGTGTGTGTGAGTGTGTGTGTGTATGCACCCACCACAGGTCTTCAAATGAGGCCTGGGCCCTGTTGTCAGCTTATTCTGTGGAAGTATGGCACTAAACCACATAGCCACAGGCTTTCTTCTGGGTTTTTAGTAGTTATTTTGAGATTCATATCTCATGGATTTTCCTGTCTGGACTTAATCTTCTGATCTCCAGCAATCCTTGGGTTAGTGTTACTGTGGGTGCTACCACAAAGGGAGAGTTCATTAAACTGGGAGCAATATGAAAGTACTCGTGCAAGATATGAAGTAACCAGTTCATTAATGTGGGAGTAACAGGATCACATTAGATTGCCTTCAAACACATTATTTCTGATGAGTTTAACTGAAGCCCAAAGCATAATCCACACTTATTAGCCACACTGTACGAAGTAGCACATATTCATGGTTTAGAATATGTACAATGACTTAAATCCTGAATCAAAAGACTTTGTTGGGTTTGCACCAAAGAAATAGAGTGTCATTGAAATGAAGTCAAGACTGGAGGCCTGTAGCGAGCAGTAGAGCATCTGCTTAGTGTGTGTCCAACCCCCAAGACCATAAAGAAGTAGAAGAGAAAGTGTAAGAGAAAGAGGAAAGGAAAGGAGGAGGAAGGGGTAAGAGAGGAGGAAGGACATAGAAGGAGGGAGAAGAAGATCGGACAGGGAGAAAGTAGAGGTAGGAGAGAAGGCAGAGGGAAACAGGACCCTGGAGAAGAGGAGCAGGAAAGGAGGCAGGAAGAATAAAATAAATGCAATATAACAACAAGAGATGTTGGAAAACATTTTGCATAAGTGATCTGCATATGCAGGATTATTTTCTAATCAGAGAGAGCTAGCACAGTGACAATATGGGTGATACCTGTTGCTCAGTCATTTTATTCTCTTTCTTCAGTGAGCAGTTCAGAAGAAATGCTGAGTTCCGTGTTTTATAAATATACTTCAGGAATTCTTTTTCATGAATCAAACAATGGAAAGAACTAAATGCAACTTCTCTTAATTAAAAAAGAATAGAAGCTGTATTCATTTGTATTACTATGCATGAAGAAATCCTGGAGATTTCTGGTTAATTCAGAGGGGCTCATGCAAAAATATAGGACAAGAGGAAAGGAAAACTGTTTTTAAAGTATAATAGGTTATCATTGATTAAAAGTTTTACTGGACATTTTTCATTTTTCTTTTTGTTTTGTTTTTGTTTTTGCCAGTTGTTCATTGCTCCAAGGCTGTGCCCTGGAGCCCTTTCCAAGCCACCACGTTAAACTCCATTTCTGTAGTCCCTGTGGGTGTGGGTGCCTCCTCAGGTCACCCGTTGAGATGTGTGGCCAACTCCTTTACCTTGGATGTGCAGTGAGTAGATGTGTGGGCATGCTCCCCAGCATTGCCAGATGAGCCCCGCCCACCCTTCCCACCTAACTTCCCAGTCTCAGTTGTTCCATTTCACCCAGGAGATGGCAGTCATGGGTCTGTAGTTGAGGCGACTGCTGCCCGCTCCTCCTCCAGCTGTGCTGGTACTGGTCTTCTGTGCTCCTGAGTGCGTGGCCCATCCTACGGAGACTCTGTTCTGGGGTCACTGCCTGCCTCCATGAGTGCGGGGTGGGGGACACCATGTTTGTACACTGAACAGTCCATGGGTAAAGGAAGGCTGGGCATGAAATCTTCCCCCTTGGGGCCAAGCAGCCCAGCCTTGGTTCACCTCATCACTCTTTAAGCGGGTCTGGGTACTGGAGCCATGTGTTGGCCCCTCTGCCAGCTTGCTTGTGACAGCTGCAGCAGCTCAACAACCTGGATCCCCTTCAGCATCTCTGTGGAATTCCATTTTCTGGTCCTTGTGGACTCGGTACAGGGCCAACCCTACATATGCCAATCAGTGTCAGAGTAGCCTGGACTTGCAGCACACCAGCTGCAGCACCAGGGGAATGAATCCCCTCTTGCTTTGCTGTGTAGCCTCCTCTGTCACCCTTCTGGCCCACATGAGCTCAGCTCTGGGTGCCATTCTAGGGATACTCCATTTGGAGGCAATGGGCTCACCCCCTACCCTTGTTGTTCTCCAAAGCAGGAGAAAGGGCTTAGCCTTGGAAATGTAGGCTGCACAGATGGTAGCCAGGACTTGGCGTCTGCCCTGCCTTCCCCCCTGGATTTGGCTCCTGAGTCTGGGTTGCTTGGTTTGGTCACTAATGGAACCTTGTTGGCTACAGCCCACCGCAAAGGTCCTGCACCTGCTGCAGCAGCAATGTGGTGTACTGGACCCCCTTATGGTCACCACATGGACCTCTGATGGGTCTACTTGGGCAGGGTGTGGGTTTCATCTCAGGACTCCCATTAGGAAGTGCCACTCCCCTTCGTGGTAGTGAAAGCAAGAGGTGCCACATATAATTTCTACTTTCTAACATTTTCCTTCACTGAGATAAACAGAACTTGGAGATTGAAATAAGTTTTATAAAAACAAAATATATAACCTATATCACTTCAACGATTTAAACCATTGTAATATTTTTGTCCAGTAGGAATTCTGTCTGTAATTACTTATTTTACAATTTAACATAACTAATGTAATGTATTTTGTGTGTATTTTACTATTCTAGTATAATTTTATTTGTACTACTTACATACAATTTTTTTCAAATTCTGAGATTTAATCACATGTTTATGGATAAGAGTTTTGTTGTACTTTTATTTCAGTTTTCCATTATGGCCTTATGAATACAAACAATAAAATCCATTCTTGCTAGTACAAAGTTTAATGATTTTGGACTAGAGACTCAAGGATATAGCATTACATGTCATACAGTAATGTGTATCACTTTGTTTAATACTGCTCCATAAAATAATTAATAATTCAGGTGGCAGCCACTTCATCTGGCATGCTTGTCTGTCTGGTGAAGTAGGATCCTAGTAGCAGCCTGCCCATATCTGGCCATTGCGGGCACCTCGCCTGGGACTGTGGGAGAAGATTAGGGTGCACCTGCTGTTCAGCTAGGGCAGCAACCCGGCAGCTGCTGTGTGAATGACAGTGTCACTGACTCACTTCTAACACATGCCTGCCCTGTGGGCTTGGGCCCTGAGGATCAGCTCCTGGGAGCACACACACACCGCAGGGCAGGGGGCGCCTACCTAGGAAGGTGTGCAGACCAAACAGAAGCCACTCTGCAGATTGGCTGGTACAATATTTATTCTTCTTAGAGCAGGGGACAATTCTGCTCTGCTGTGGGGAGAAAACAAGAAAGACAGACCCATGATGGTGAAGCCATCTTTTTGTACTCAAGCTGGCAAGGAAACTTTCCTCCATGCACTCTCCAGCAGACTCAGGAAGCCCTTCCATGCTCCTTGTACATGGAGTAGCAGCCAGGGACACTCACGTCTGGTGCTCCTGGCTGCTCTTTTGGGTTTGTTTGTTAATTTATACAGACAGTCCCTCCCTCAGACAGCAGAGTTATACTGGGTTTTGTAAAACGTTCTGCATCTGAGCATTCCCAATGTTTGGTTTTTGCATTGTTTCTTGTAAATGTTTTGTGAAATTTGTGTTTTAGGTGTTGAGGTGCGAGAGAAGGAGCCAGATTATGAAAATAGTTTCCTACCAGTCTTTCATTTAAAAATGAAAACAGATTCTCTATAAAAATGCCTATCAGGAAATAAATTTGAGAGGGGAAAAATGCTGCTTTCTCATAAGATCAAAATATGCTAGTTTTATATGCATATCTTATGCGCTCAAAATACAATTAAGTAACACATTATCTAGGAACAATTGTCCAGAGCTAAGTGTTAAGTGTCTAGGAGCTAGAGGCAGGGTGTTTGTGAGCTTTATCCAAAGGGAGTGAAGAAAGTTAAAATTCATAAATGACTTTGTAGAATCAAGGTGGCAATACAAAATGACTGTCACAATAAACTTCTTTGCTATTCGGGGTCTTTTATTGTTCCATATGAACTTTTGGATTGCTTCTTCTATATCATTGAAGAGTGACATTGGGATATTGGTAGGTATCACATTGAATTTGGATATAGCCTTTGGCAGTATTGACATTTTCATGATGTTAATCCTCCCAATCCAGGAGAATGGGAAGTTTCCCATTTCCATAGCTTTGCTTTAATTTTCTTTTTTCAGGTTTTTAAAGTTCCCATCATAGAGGTCCTTCACCTCTTAAGTTAACTCCTAGGTATTTTATTTTTTGTGTGGCTAGTAAAAAGGGGTTGATTTCTTAATTTCAGCTGCACTCTTATCGTTATTGGAATACAGGAAAGCCTTTATTTTCTGAGGGTTAATTTTATTCTCTGCTAGTTTGCCAAAGTTTCTGATCAGCTCAAGTAACTTGGGAATGGAGTCCATGGGTTTCATTATATACAAGACCATGTCATCTGCAAAGAGGGAGAGTTTTACTTCATCTTTTGCTATTTGGATCCCTTTAAGATGGCATCTTTTCTTATTGCCCCAGCTAGCATTCTAATACTAAGTTGAAAAGGAGTGGAGAGAGCAGACATCCTTATCTCATTCTTGAATTTATAAGAAATGGGTTTAACTTCTCACCATTAAGTATAATGCTGGCTGAAGGTTTGTCAATTCTTAGCAGAAAGAACAGCACTAGAGCAATATAAGTTCCAATTTCAAATGCTACTAAAAAGCCATAGTAATAAGTACAGCTTGGTTCTGGCACAAGGACAGACCTGAGGACCAATGGAGTAGGTCTGAAGACTCAGAAATGAGCCCCCTGACCGCTAGCCTCCTAATCCTTGTCAAGGGAGTTAAAAAAAGAGAATGGAAGAAAGACAGCCTTTTGAGTAAATGGTGTGGGCAAAATTGGTTAAACACCTGTTAAACTAAAGCTGGATCCATATATAAAACCCTACACAAGAATCAACTCCAAATGGATGAAAGACCTCAAAATAAAAGAGGACAACATGAAAACATTACATGAAGGAATAGGATAGACTAGGGCTTTTTAGCACATACCGAAATTTTCTTAATAGAGAGACAGAAACAAAGAGTAAAGAAAAATCAGTTAAGAAATTCATTCCTTAATTCATCTCTTTATGAAACAAGTAATTTACTATTACAAGATGAGATGGAATTATAAATTCCAAGTGCTGATGCAGTCTGTATTTAATAAACATATTACAATAGTCAATAAAAAGAAATCAAAGAAAGGCTGGACAAATGGGATTGCATGAAACATGAGAGCTTCTGCAAGGCAAAGGTCATAGATAGCAATATCAATAGAAAGCACACGTTCTGGGAGAAGATCTTCACGAGGTATAAAATGGACAAGGTCTTATATCTAAAATGTACTTACGACTCAAAAATTAAATCCCCGAACAGCAAATCTTCAAAAAAACAAGTGCTCGATAATTAAGTGGGCTAAAACCTTAAAGAGAGACTTCTCTGAAGAGGAAATAAAAATGGCCATTAGACACATGAAGAAATGCTCAACTATTCTAGCCACAAAAGAAATGCAAATCAAGACAACATTGCTATTGCACCTTACTCTAGTTAGAATGGCTATAATCAAGAAATTTAGTAACGTGTTGGAGGGGATGTGGCTAAAACGGAACACTATTTCATTGATGATAGGAGTGTAAACTTGTTTAACCACTTTGGAAAGCAGTATGGAAGTTCGTCAAAAGACTCCATGTAAAGTTCCCCTATGTCCCAGCAATCCCACTTTTGGGAATTTAGGCATTTACCCAAATGATCACAAATAAGGTCATACCAAAGTTGCCTGTGCAACCATGTTTATTGCAGCATTATTCACCATAGCTAAGAGCTAAGATATGGAACCAACCTCGATGCTCCTCAGTCCATCAATGGATCAAGAAAATGTGATACACACACACACACAAACACACACACACAAACACACACACACACACACACTGGAATTCTATTCCTCCATTAGAAAGAATGAAATTGTCACATTGGTTAGGAAATGGAAAGACTTGGTAAATATTATATTGAGTGAAGTAAGCCAGGCCCAAAGAAACATACGTCCCATGGTTTCCCTGGTTTGCAAGGACTAGGACATGTCTAGGACAACCAGAGAAGGTCAAAGGCTATGGACGTATAACCATATGAGATGACATTAAGGGAAAGATACCCCAAGTCAGACACACAAGTGACTTTTTCTTTGTTGTTTTTGTTTTTAATATACTTATAATGCACTATGTGATTCTTTTGTAGGTTCATCCCCCCATGGTATAATCCCTGTTTTCAGTGTATTTGATTCCAGTGTTCTGCATTTTTACATACATTTTTGTAATTTGGGGAGTGGAAAGGTTATAGCAGAATGCTGAAATGAGGATGCAGGTTGACCCATTGGGATGATGAGATGTACAGGACAATGTGTCGAAAATGAATGTACAATGTCGGGTAGGGGTAAAGGAGGGAGGAGTTGGAGAGTTGGAGAGGGAAAGTATAGTAGGGGAAAAACAAAGGAGGAGGTAACAATTCTCCATAGGAAATGTACTCATTACCCTACACATGTAACTGTAAACCCTCTGTATAGTATTTTTACAATAAACGATATAAAACTCTCTTTCTGGTATAGATTTCCAGTGCTATCCTCGGCATTGCATTTTTTGCCTTTTCTGGCTGTGGTTAGGTCCATCTGCCTAGTGGATCAGTAGTCTTCAATGCTTCTTGGTCTTGAAGTGGGACTGGATTATCCAGTGATGGTTGGAGCTAGGCCAAGGACAGGACAAAACCACTTCCAGGGCCTGGCTTCTTCAGCCCCCCACCCCCCATGCAACTAGGATTGCAAGCAGAATTTCTCTGAATTTGACTCCAGAAAACAATCACTGAACCAAAAGACAAGGTCAAAAAACACCTCCCCTCTTCCCCCCATTCCCTCCTTTCTTCCTCCTTGGGAAAATACAAAATAATTTTGCAGGTTTTAGCAAACACACAAATTGCCCACCACCTCCACTTTTAAAGTAGGATTAAGTCACTAAGTCATGTAAATGGATAATGCCGCACTCATTCTGGACAACAACTTCAGGTTGTTTGATGCTTTAATTTGTTGGTGGTGGTGGTGGTAGGAGGGTCTGAACTCTGGGTCTGGTTGCTGTACCTGATGAGCTTTTCAGCTCAAGGCTAGTGTTCTACCACTTGAGCCACAGAGCCATTTCCACATTTTTCTGCTTATGTGGTGCTGAGGAATTGAACTCAGGACCTCATGCATTCAGGAAAAGCACTCTACCACTGAGTCTCCTTCCCAGCCTTAATGCTTCAATTCTTTAAATTTTATTTTTGTCAGTCCTGGGGTTTAATCTCAGGGTGTTAACATTTCCCTGAGTTCTTCAGCTCAAGTGGAGCTCTTTACCACTTGACCCACAGTGCCAATTCTTGTTTTCAGATAAGTGTCTTTCAGACATTCCTGCCAGGGTTTGTTTTGATCAGTGAATTTTTAAATTATATTTCTTCTATGTATTTCCTGGAATATTGCAGTTTATCTGAAATTAAAGTTTTCTGTAAAACTTTGTCTTCAACAATAGTATTAAACATTACATTTACAATCTATTCTGTAGCAATACATTTTGAAATTATTATGTTAAGATGAAAATCTTGTTGTTTGTAGAAAAATCCCATTAAAGTCCAAATGGGAAATGTGGTCATTTCAGCAGCTTTGAATCTCCTTTGTATTTATTTATTTATGAAAATACCATACAGACGGGTAACAATTACAAGGGCAAGATAATGAGTACATTACTCATGAAGCATTGTTGCCTCCTCCTTTGTTTCCCCTTCTCATCTGTTCTCATCTGCCCCCCCACCATGCTCTCCAGACACCCCTTTGCCCACCCCCCCCACCCTCACCGGCCAAGTTTTAAATTTCGTTTTTCTTTTATTTTTTATTTGTTTATTTTTTTATAGTGAGAATTCCAAAGAGACGAGTTACAATTACATGGGCAAGATAACGAGTACATTTCTTATCAAGCATTGTTGCCGCCTCTTTGTTTCCCCTTCCCATCCCTTTCCATAATACCCCCCTCTCTCCATCCGATCCTTCCCCTACCCCCCATCAATGTTGTAAAGTTCGTTTTTCGACCTAACAACTTGTATATCTTATTGTTGCATGGGTCCACCTGTATCCCTAGTTCAAAGATTAGTTTTTTCCTTCCCCTCCACAAATTATACCAATATCAAATACCGTGAAAGCAGGGGCTATACTGTGGGGGAGGGACATACAAAGCAATATAGAAATCATCTTATAAATATGTTAGAAACAATTGCAAGAAAAAAAACAATGAATCCTTATCTTGTGGTTCATTTCACTTAGCATCAACTTGTCTGACCTTTTCTGCTTGTCTCAGACGTATACTAGATATTGCAAATAAGGGAAACCATGGGACCTATGTTTCTTTGGCACTGGTTTACTTCACTTAATATAAATTTTTCCAAGTCTTTCCATTTCCTAACAAATGGGGCAATGTCATTTCTTTCTGATGGAGGCATAGAATTCTCATATATATGTATACCAAATTTTATTGATCCATGCATCTACTGAGGGGCATCTGGGTTGGTTCCATATCTTACGTATGGTAAACAATGGCTCAATAATCATAATTGTGCTGGTAGCTTTAATATGGTCTTGTTTGTGACCATTTGGGTAAAGGCCCAAAAGTCGGATTGCTGGGTCATAGGGGAGCTGTATGTGGAATCTTTTGAGGAACCTCCATACTACTTTCCAAAATGGTTGAACAAGTTCACATGCCCACCAAAAATGCAACAAATTTGCCTTATGCCCACATCCCCTCTAGCTTCAGTTGTTATTAAAGTTCTGGATTATAGCCATCCTAACTGGGGTGAGGTGGTATCTCAGTGTTGTTTTGATTTGCATTTGTGTTATGGCTAGAGAGGTTGAGCTTTTCTTCATGTGTTTATTGGCCATCCTTCTTTCATTTTCAGAGAAGTTTCTCTTTATGTCTTAAGCCCACTTCTTTATTGGGCAGTTGTTTTATTGAGGATTTGTTGTTGTGGGATTTAATTTTTTGAGTTCCATGTATATTTTAGATATGAGACCCTTGTCTGTTGTATGTTAGTGAAGAGCTTCTCCCAATCAATGGGCTTTCAATTGATCTTGCTAGCTATGTCATTTTCCATGCAGAAGCTCTGCAATTTGATGCAATCCAATTTGTCCGACATTTCTTTGATTTGTTGTAATTCTGGGTCTCTATTAAGAAAATTTCAGCCTGTGCAAAAGAGACCTACTGTTTCTCCTATTCCATTCTTTAATGTTTTCAGAGTGTCTGTTTGAATCCGAGGTCTTTGATCCATTTGGAGTTCATTCTGGTGCAGGATTTTATATAAAGTTCTAGCTTTAGTTTTGGACCAGTAGTTAACCAATTTTGCCAGCACCATTTACTGAAGAGGTTGTGTTTCTTCCATTCTAATTTTTTAGCTCCCTTATAGAACATCAGATGTCTATAGGTCTATAGGTTCATTTCTGGGTTTTCATTTCTATTCCATTGGTCTTATGGTCTGTTCTTGTGACAGTACCAAGCTGTTTTAATTACTATGGCTTTGTAGAAGAGTTTGAAATTTGGTATTGATATTCCTCCAACTCTGTTGTTTCCGCTAAATATCGTTTTTGGTATTCGTGGTCTTTTATTGTTCCATATGAATTTTTGGATTGCCTCTTCTTTTTAATAAAAGAGGCTGGAATATTGATAGGTATCATATTGAATTTGTAGATAGCCTTGGGAAGTATTGTCATTTTCACGATGTTGATCTTTCCAATGCAGGAGCATGGGAGTTTTTGCCACTTTTTAAGTTCTGTTTTGATTTCCTTTTTCAGGTTTTTAAATTTTTCATCATAGAGGTCCTTCTTTTCTTTGTTAAGTCCTAGGTATTTTATTTTTTGTGGGGCTATTACGAATGGAGTTGCTTTCCTGATTTCAGCCATACTTTTCTCATTTTTGGTATGCAGAAAAGCCATTGTTTTTGAGGGTTAATTTTATACCCTGCTACTTTGTCAAAGTTTTGAATCAGCTTGAATAATTTGGGAGTGGAGTCCATGCGATACTTTAAATCCAAGTTCATGTCATCTGCAAAGAGGGAGAACTTCTTCTTTCCCTGTTTGGATTCCCTTTTATATTTGAATCTTATCTTATTGCTGTACCTAGCCATTCTAATACTAGTTTGAAG
The DNA here is from genome assembly GCF_019054845.1 of Dipodomys spectabilis. Lineage (NCBI taxonomy): Eukaryota > Metazoa > Chordata > Mammalia > Rodentia > Heteromyidae > Dipodomys > Dipodomys spectabilis. The sequence continues at coordinate 626,403 of NW_024870828.1, read as the reverse complement.
AGATGTGGAGTGAGTAGACATCCTTATGTCATTCCTTAATTAAGAGGAAATACCTTTATTTTTTTTACCATTAAGTAAAATGGTGGATGTAGGTTTGTCATATACATCCTTTATTGTATTGAATAATGTTCCCTGAATTCTTAATTTTTCCAGAACCTTCATCATAATGGGGTGTTGGATCTTGTCAAATCTTTTTTCTGCATCTATTGAGGTAACCATGTAGTTCTTATCCTTGCTCTTGTTGATATGAGTTATCATTTTAATTGATTTGCATATATTGAAGCAGCTTTATATCCCTGAAATTAATCCTGTTTGATCATGATGTATGATTTTTTGGATGAATTGTGAAAGTCGATTGACCAAAATTTTGTTGAGAAATTTTGCATCAATGTTCATCAAAGGAATGGATCTATAGTTCTCTTTCTTTGATGAGTCGCTGCTTGGTTTGGGAATGAGTTTTATGATGGCTTCATAGAATGAGTTCGATAGTGAACTTTCTCTTTCTATTTCATTGAAGACTTGGAGGAGTATTGGTGTGAGCTCTACTTTGAAGGCTTGTAGATTTCCGCTGTAAAACTATCTAGTCCTGGGCTTTCCTTAGATGGGAGGTCTCTTATTGCTATTTCTATTTCATTGCTTAATATGGGCCAGTTAAGATGGTTTAACTCATCTTGGTTTAATTTCGGCATGTCTATATTTACTAGGAAACGGTACATTTCTGACAAGTTCTCAAACTTATTAGCATAATGGTTTGAGAAGTATTCCTTATAATGTACTGAATCTTGGTTGTTTCTGTGGTGATGTTTCCATTCTCATCTCTGAGTTTATTTATTTGAGTGTGTTATCTTGTTCTTCTAATAAGATTTGTTTAGGGTCTGTCAATTTGTTAATGTTTCAAAGAATCAATTCTGTTTTGTTGATTCTTTCTGTGATTTTTTGGATTCTAATTCATTTAGTTTTGATTTAATTTTAATTATTTCTTTCCATCTACTGTATTGGGGTTTATCCTGCTGCTCTTTTTCAAGGAGGCTCAGATGTCTCATTAAATTGTTGGTTTCAGGTCACTCCAATTTGTTGATGTAGGAACTCAGAGCTATAAACTTGCCTCTGAGTACTGCATTTGCTCTGTCCCAGAGGAGCTGGTAATTTGAGTGTTCATTTTTGTTGAATATTATAAACATTTGAATTTCGTTTCTGATCTCTTCCATGACCCATTGGTGATTCAACAGTGTGTTGCTCAGCCTCCATGTGTTACAGGACTTTCATTAGTGGCTTTTGGTATTGAGTCCTAATTTTATTCCCTTGTGGTCTGAGAGAATGCAAGGAATAACTTCAATGTTTTTGGATTCGGACAAGTTTAATTTGTGACCTAAATGTGGTCTCTTCTGGAAAAAGTTTCCTGTGTGCTGAGAAAAACGTGGATTCTGATGCTGCTAGGTGAAATATTCAGTAGATGTCTGTTAAATGTAGGTGATCTATGCAGTTTTTTATATCCATGGTTTCTCTGTTGATTTTTTTGACAAGTTGATATATCTAGTGAGGAGAATGTGTTAAAGTCCCCAAAAATTAGGATCTTTGCATCTATGGGAGATGTGAGAAAAAGTAGAGTTTCTCGGATAAATTCGGTTGCTCTTATGGGGAATAGATATTTAAAATTGTAATATCCTCCTGAAGGAGAGATCCCTTAAGTAGTATTTAGGGACCTTCTTTATCTCTTCTCACTAATTTTAATTTGAAATCTATTTTATCTGATATTAGGATTGGAACTCCTTCCTGTTTATGACGCCGTTTGCTTGTTAGATTTTGTTCCAGCCTTTCACTTTCAACATGTGTTTGTTTTTATGAGCAAGTTGTGACTCCTGAATGCAGCAGACAGAAGGATCTTTTTTTAAATCCAACTAGACAATCTATGTTGCTTCATTGTATTGTGAAGTTTGTTAATGTTGGGAGATAGTACTGAGAGATATTTGGGAGTTCCTGCCATTTTATGCACCTTCTTGAGGGCTGCGCCAAGTGGGTTCTTCCTACGGTTCTTGGATTCTCAATTTGGGTGCAGTTTCTTACCCTTTATTGTGGTCCTGTTAGTTTTCTCTGTGTAGGACATCTTTAAGTAACTTTTGTAGGGCTGGTTTGGAAAGATATATTGTTTCACTTTTTCTTTGGCATGGAAAGTTTTTATTTGTCCTTCAGTCATGAAGGAGAGTATAACTGGGTACAGTTTTCTTGGTTGATAGTTGTTTGTCTTTAGGGCATGGCCTACATCATTCCAGGCCCTTCTTGCTTTAATTGACTCTGCTGAGAAATCTGAGGTGATTCTAATTGGTTTCCCTTATAGGTGATTGAACTTTTCTCCTTGACAACTTTGAGGATGTTTTCCTTGGTCTGAATTGATCCTGTGGATATTATAATATGGAGTTGTCACGTCTTGTTCTGGTCTGGTCTATTTGGGGTTCTAAAAGCTTCTTGAATTTGAATAGGCCTGTCTTTTTGCATGTCTGGGAAGTTTTCTGCTAGGATCCTGTGAAACAAATTTCCTAGACCTTCTGTTTCTTGGTGCTCCTCTACACCTATTATCTTCAGATTAGGCTTTCTGATGGTGTCTTCCAAATGTTGAATAGATCTATAATATTTCTTGGATTTGTCTTAGATATTTGTATGTTCTTCCTCTACAATATATATGCTGTCTTCAATCCCTGAGTTTCAGCCTTCTGCATGGTCTAACCTACTGTCAAGAATTTCTACTTTGAGGGCTGGGAAGGTTGCTCAGTGTTAGAGTGCTTGCCTTGCATGCATGAGGCCCTTGGTTCAATTCCTCAGCACCACACAAGCAAAATAAAAACGCAGGAAGTGGAGCTGAGGCTCAACTGGTAGAGCACTAGCCTTGAGCTGAAGAGCTGAGGGACAGCGCCCAGGCCCAGAGTTCAGGCCCCATGACCAGACCCAAAAAATAAATAAATAAAAAAGTATTTCTAATTTGTTTTTTTAAATTTCTTTTCCTTCTAATTGGTCGGCTTTGATGGCTTCAAATTCTTCGTTGGAGCTTTGTTTTAGATCTTGTATGAATTTGTTTACTTCCTTAATTTCGTGTTCAGTGTTTATTCTCAAATTACTTAGTTGATTGGTTATGGTTTCCTTGCACTCTCATTCTTTCTGTTGGGCTCCATTCAACATTCCCTATGGGGTCTCCCTGACTTCTTTCAGCTGTCTTTTAATGGATTCCATGAATGCCTCTATTTGGTATGAAAGTAAAACCAGTTTTGTGTTAGGACACTATTTTAAGGCAAGCATCATCCAAAGTCCTGTAGTTGCACAATCAAAAGTCGACAGATACAACCTATTTCAACAGGTACTATCTATTCAACGTAAAACAACAATGTATTAATGGGCTAAGAACAGCAAAGTAGAATTTGGCAAACCAGAAATTATTAGTTTTAGGGAGAAAAGTGGGGAAAAATAGGATTAGAGAGATGTGGAAACGTAAAAGGACAGTGAAATTAACCAAGTCCTAATTTCAAGGAGGAAAATGGATTGGACAAAATGATAGGAGAAAAAGAAGAGAAAATAAAAGAGGCAAGAAAAAATGGAAAAACAAAAATTTAAATTTAAAAAGTGAAACACAAAAGTGACACAAGTTTAAAGAAGAAATATTGAGAAAAGAACAGGAATAGGATGAGAGGAGGGGAGGAGTAGAAAGGAGGTGTGAAGAACTAAAAATACTTATAATAAAAATAAAAAGTAAAAAATAATTATAATATTATATAGGTATTATGAGATGATACTGTTATTAAGGAATTTAAGCCTAAGAGTTTTTGAAATAAGTAATAAATTTCTGGATTAAGTGTGTAAACAATGTGGAATAAGGTCTAATAATCAATGAAGGGTATATCTGAGGATGAGCAGAACAGCAATTAAGTAACCTAAAAAAGAATGAAGAGAAGAAAAAGTGAAAAGAATGAGAAAGAAAGAAAGGAAAAGGATCAAAATTCAGTAGAGATAAAATAAAAATACAAAAGTGCACACACATATACACCTAAAATAAAAATTATAAGAGGAAAAAAAGATTAATAGAAAACAATTTTTTTTAAAAAAAATTACAAGTTAATGAAAAGGGAAAAAGAAAGGGTTCTTTGGGGGAGGTGAATGGGAAGATCCTGTATCTCCCTTGTGTCCATAACTAGTCTCTTGGTGGAGTCTCTTGTCTGCTTGTGGTGTTTGGTTTTCCTGTGGTTTGATTGGTTTCTTAAGTTAGTTTGTTTGGCAGGCAGAAAAATGGTCTGCTTTACCCAGAATTTTGTGATCCTCCTCCCAGGCTAGTTCAGTGGGATGGAGATCTGCTTTGTTTCTCACAAAAGAGGGAGTTGGCAGTTTACTCTTGTTTGGAGATGCTGTGATGAGGCTAGGTTCTGGGTAGAGTTGAAGCCTTTCAGCAAACACTAGCTTTTCCCTGAGGGACTAGCTTCTGAGACACTCATAGAGCCCAGCATGGAGCCATTCTCAGAGTTTATGTTTACTGAATTTCAATTGATTGTCTAGGCTGCTATAAGGAGGGGAAGCCTCTGGCTCTGTTTAAGCAGTGAAGAAAGACATTCCTCTGGGGGCTGTTTTCACTGCCTGGGCTGGGTGACTTTCTCTTGGGTGGAGCTGAGCCTGGCAAGTCAGGTCAGGTTCCTGTGACCTGCTAAATGACTCTTTTGTTTTCCTCCAAGTCCTGGGTTGGAGCTGTATTCTCAGCCAGGCGTTTGCCAGTATCAAAGATGGAGATCTCAGGTAGTGGCACAGTAGGGAGGGGAAGGAGTGACCTTGCCTCCTCTGCTCCTGAGAAGCTGTTATTATGTCTTTGTTCCTGGGTTGTCTCTGGTCTGTGATCTGCAGGATGAAGATACCTGCACCTTGTCAGTTCTTGCTGGTGTTGGGTAGAATCCAATCACTCGCTGTGTCTGGCACATTTGTCCAGTACTCTCTGTGTTGTAGGAATGGCAGCAATGGCCACTGCTACCGCTGCCACCATCACAGCCACAGCTACCGGCAAGTGAGCAGATCTGTTTCCTTGCCTGGATTTTCCCTTTCTGGCAAAAGTCTCTGTACTGGGATGGCACACTTGGTGTAATTCTCCTGCCTAGGACTGTTCACTGTTACACTAAAACTGCTTTCTAGGTGGGGGTTTGTTTAGCCTCCAGGTTCTCCTCTGCCAACTTCCTGGAACTACTCCTCTTTTTTTTCTCTCCAGTATATTTTCTTGTTTTGGAACAAGAGTCATGGACTGTTCACCCATTCAAAAGGAAGCTTATTCCATTAATTTAATAGAAAAGGAATGCAGCCTGCCTGCATCTCAAACCAGTTTTGAGTATAATGTTAATCTGATAATTCACATCATTGAATTTTCAAAGTTGTATTGAGAATTTTTTGTTAAACTATTCATTAAAGAGGTTCCAAATAGCAAGAATAAAAAACAATGTTTCGCTTTCGAAGAATGTTTTAAAAGCGAGTAATACAATAAAACACATTCTATTCTTCCAAGACTCCATGGTGAAGAATTTCTCTTTTATCATAACCCTTACCACTGACTGACCCCCTCCCTTCAAACTTGTAGCTTTATTAAGTTTTCTTGTTCCCGCTTTCATTTTGGTAATAGCACAAATAATCTCCTTGTAGTATTGGACAATGAAATTCCATTTGTTGTTAGAGAGGTCAATACATATTGCCAAAGGCAGATTCATGGGCATATCATAGAGCATAAACTATTGAATATCATTAACGTGATCCTATGCAACTATTCCATCAATTAATATAAATACCACATAAATGTACATCTTCATATAATTTTTAAAATGCAATGTAGTTACATATCATATGTCATAAAATAATTCAGACAACTGGTAAAAGAGACTAAGCTCAAACTTTTGCATCGTTACCAATACTATTTGTAAAATTTTCTTTCTCAGTAACTTTCACTGCAGGGCCTTCTTTTCCTAGCAATAAGTTATAAGTCATGTCCTTGGATTTTAGTCAACTTTGAGTAAGCTGTTTTCTTTCCACCACCAGCTGGTCCCTCGTGTTAAATACCTGAGGAATAACTTGTCCCAATATGCCTGCAAGAGGAGTATCCAAGTCAACTGTCTGTGCCCACTCTTCCCTTGCTTTTTTTGGGGGGGAGGAATGGGGTAACAGACAGAGGAGACAGAGGTGTCAGGGTTCAGGTGGCTGGAACCATAGTGTTATGAATTATGGGTAGCAGAAAAGAGTAGTAGAGAGGAGGATACCAGGTAAAGGTTAACTGTGACTGTAATTACTGAGTTCCAGTGTAAGGAAATTGGTTAGCAGCAACAGCTTTGCAGGGGTTGGGGTAGCTAACACAGGTATCCAGAACTGTTTAGCAGGGACAAGGAAGCATAGACAAAGTGGAAGAGTAAAAGTTGTGAGGGATTGTGGGGCACAATCAGGGTAACAAGGTCATGGATGTGCAAATCGGGAAGCCAGTACTATGGGAGAAGCAATTGGCATGGTGGCCTATGTGGTGCATAGCTCTGGGTTTGCCTGTCCAGTTTTGGCTGTTAGATCTTCAGGGAAATTACCTCTAGCAGCTCATTATCAGCTTGTTGTGTTCAGGCACGTGCCATCTATAAATGTCTACTCCAAGTAGATTGCATTCTTTGACACCAACTATAGGAGCTTTGCTCTAAGCATCCTGAGAGACCACACTCCACAATGCTACAGAACAGGCTCCACATAGTGATTTGCAATCACATCATACAACTCTTCCTGCTCCTCTTCAGTGTGAATTATCATGGTAGGAAGGGATCTAAGATGTGCTCAGCAGCAATGCTCTGAGAAGCTACCAATTCTTACCATCGCAATTGGGGAGCTCCCTAGAAATGGGCAAGAGCACTTGCTGATGTTCTTCCAACTTCTCCCTGTAGCTCTGCACAACCAGATTGTTGTACCTCAGGTGGTTTACTTTGATGTCCAGGTAGCATCAAACTTGCTCTATCTTCTCTCTCTAGGTGCTCTTCTGTTTCAGCTGACTCTCCATTTCCCTCCAGGTAGCTCGCTTCATCTCCACATATTTTGAATTGTGCTTCATATCAACCTGTGGCTTTCACACCAAGGCCTTCCATTTTCTCATCTACCTCTCTAGCTGTGAATCTGGTACAACAAGTTAATTTCTGTATCTGTTTATCAAGATTTGAGCCGGAATCTAAGATGATACTAGCTAACTGAGAACATGGGGAGCTTCTTAAATATTCCCCTGCCATTCACTGATCATTGAGAAATATGCAAATGTGTTCTGGTCAGTCTCTCCTTCTCCATTTCTGGTTCAGCAGAATAAAGTGAATTCACAATGGAGCTACCAGACAGCTTCTATGTCAGCAAGTGATGAAACCAAAGATAATTTAGTGAGAGGTTACTTACCAAGTGTAGTAGGATAAATGCACATATTTGTAGGATATTACTAAGAGCTTTCATCAAACTGGTTATTTTATGCCCAAAATGGCAGACCAGTGTTAATCTCTCCCTGAGATCTTCCTGTTCTGAAGGCCCTGAGGACTCCTACATACAACTCAGACCTAATGACATGGGTGAATAAAAAAGTAGGTGAGTATGGATTAGTATTTTGAATGTGTGGTAAGGTGTTGTCTTGTCATGACCACCATGAAATCAATGTCCTTTCTCTGACCTTCATCATATCTCTTTATTTGGCATAATTGGAAGATTTCTTATTGTGTCATTTTCTCCTGTTAGTTCAGTGCACAAGTTAAAACATTAAGCAAGCCAAACCATGGGTTTCCATTGTCCTAGTAGATGTTTTGCCTTCTAGGACCTTCCTTCCAGGTTACTCTCTGTTTAGCATATTGCACAATGCCCCAATCAATGAAATCATTTTGAGCCTAGGAGAAAATCTCCATTTGTAATGCAGTACACATAAGAAGTAGAAGATGCCCCACACTCAAATGCTCCAGGAGACCAGAGTGTAAGGGTGTCTACATAGTTGGGAAACAGGATTCTGAGGGGTGGAAAGGGATCAGTTTAGATAGCAAACCTAGAAGTAACTATAAGTTTCTGAAATTCTAACCTTTTTTCCTTCTGCCCCTCAGATCCAATTCAGTTAGTGGTGGAATGTTTATTATCACAAGAAGGAGTTTTTAATCCCAGGCCCAAACTCTAGGTGTTCTTGTTACATCTTCCCACCTGCCCCTGATGTAAATTGTCAGAAGGGCAAAGGGGAAGGGAGTCCCTTGCTCAGGAATATAAATGGAGCATACAAGTAACTGCAGTCTCTGACTTTCTATTTTGAAGGGAAAATAAAAGGAAGTTTGAATTTTTATGAAATCAGTTTCTAGGCTCTATGGTTCCTTCAGAACTTCTTTCCCTCCTTCTATGTTTTGAGAGCCACAGTTAGTACAGTGCTTCTGTCTCTTAGGGGCAATCCTTCTCTTCATACCATGCTTAAAGTAGACAATAGGTGGAAGCTGCCATTAAAACAAAAAAGCATGAAATAGCACACAGTGAGTGCTTTCCCTGAATTCCAGGACCTAACAAGTTCCCAATTCTGAAGAGAACATGATTATGGGTGAGTACTAACAACATCCACTGAATGGTGAGCTTGGAACACTTTTCCCAAGGCAGGTTCTGTCCAGGTTATTAGGATGGCTGAGATTTACTGGATTAATGAACTTACAGATCATGCAAAACAGAAAATTCTAAGAGATTGAGATCCCAAAAAGAAACTGCACCAAGAAGAGAAAACTTATCATTGCTGAAAAAGGAGGAAGACATAACTAGGAGAATGTTCTTCTGAATACAGATATGGGTATAATTATAACAAAGTTCTAAGTTGTGGCTCATCAGTAGAAACTATCAGGTCAAACCTCACTAAAGCTAAAAATAAAACTTATAAAATAAAAAAAAAAACTATTTGGATTTCAGTACTAACATCTGTTTTAAGGAGTGTGATTGTGGTGTGTGTGTGTGTGTGTGTGTGTGTGTGTGTGTGTGTGTGTGTTTGTTTGTGTGTGTGTGTGTGGTGTCTGAGATTATTTATGGGACAACATTAGTTCTTAAAAATCAACATACTGTCAATATTCTTTAGGTTTCCCACTCATGTCTGGTGGCGTTCTAGGTCTACCACGTGAAACACACAATCCTCGCTTTCTTCTGGTTAAATGGAGATAAACATGTAATGGATATGTCAACCTGGGTTGGTTTCAAACTATGATCTTCAGATCTTACTCTCTGGAGTAGGTAAGATATAAGAGTGAGCCACTATGCTCAGCCCAGTATTTCCAGTGACTTACATAATCTTTCTGAATCTCAATTACTTCCTGTGTGCAAAGTGAAAAGAATTACTGTGTGGACTTTAGAATCAGGTGGGAGTTATGACTGGGTGTAGGAAGTATACGTGTTTGGGATGTGTTTACAGAGCCTGACACTCTCATAAAACTACTGATGTTTATATTGAAATGTATTCCAGGAATTGGAAACAAGAGGGATTTTTCTGTTCTAGTTTATCCATTTACGGCATTGAAGGAGACAGAGATATTCAAGGAGAACAGGGAAACAAATGCAGCACTTGTACACTGTAGATATTGTGTTCACAATGAGCTATACGACTGTGGACAGGGACAGGAGGGATGGGATTGTCAAACAGGATATGAACTCATTACCTGACTTACAAAATGGTTATCCGTATAACAATTTTAAAAATACAATAACAATTTTAAAAATCCAGGTTGATGATTCTCTCCTCCAGTTTTTGTAGGTGCCCTTAAGACTCAGGCCCACCGATGGAGTTTTTTAAGGTCACTTTATATGATAATTAATATAAAGCCATAATATCTTAAGAAATGTTTTAACCAGTACTTCATTCTTAATACTGGTTTCTCTTTGAGTAGCAATTCTATATGTTGTTGGCAGAGCTAATGTTTTACTTTCTGGTTTTAGTATTTGTTAAGTGTTGAAATCCCTCTTAATGTTTTACAACAGAGTTCTGTTGTATCTTGGCACCCTGCCCCTAACTAAAATGGTAATCAACGTGTGTAATTCATGTACTTGAGTATGAGTTTTACTTATTTAATTTGCTGATGATGGTGAATTGTCACTGTCCTTCAGCTCTTCAGCTCAAGACTAGTGCTCTATCACTTGAGCCAAAGTACCTCTTCTAGCTGTTTCTGCTAAGGTGGTGCTGTGGAATCAAACCTAGGGTCTCATGCATTCAAGATAAGCTGTATACCACTGATCCACCTTCTCAACCCCATAAGTGGTATTTTTGTGCAAGGGTCTATCAAGCAAATCTATTGAGCAGATGTATTCATTCGCCACTAGACATAATCAAAATTATGAATTACCTGATATTTTAATGAATAATACTGGAGGAGGTATTTTAAACTAAAACTACAAAAGTAATTTTAAGGTCTTGGTGCTAACAAATCTGTCCAGGTGTTATTACACTAAACAGAGACTTCAAAATGATTTTTCTTCATTAATTCAGAGATTAAAGGACTTATAATACTTATTTCAAAATGCAAATTAAAGGGAAAATCAGTCAGGAGGTAAAATTTATATTGAATGTTATTTTTTGTATAGGAAAAGAAGATCTTAGATGGCAGACTAAAGACAAAACACTATCAGAGCCCTTTATTATGAATTATACAAAAAGAAGCTTTAATTGAAAAATTGAGCTTTAATGTGCACATCAGGCAAAGGCAAGCAATCAGAGCATACCACCAACAAAAAAACGCCATAATGTATATCTCAGAAAAAGGAAACAAGTACAGACCCGGTTTCAACATCCTTATCCTTGATTTCAATGATACACATGTACCCCCCCTACACACAGACACACTCACACACATACACACACACACACACACACACACACACACACACACACACACACACGAACACACAAAAATGTATGCACCAGCTCAACCTATTCACTTCCATTCAACATGAATCAAAGATCTTCCTGTAATATTTGAAACTTTAAAAGTTTCAAGTCTTGTAAGTAATTGATAACAGATGCATAAGCAATTATTTTCTGAATAGACTCTGCTATATAAATGAGAGTTCATGATGGTTATAACTACTTAAACATCTTTGAATCTCGAAAGAATTAAACAAGGGAAAATCTGAATTTTGGAACTATATTTCTACCAGATATTCTTCAAAGGCTTAATAAGAGGTAACAAAATCCAAAATTGAATACCAAATTAATACAACTAATACTTGTGTAAGCGAAGTGAAAGACACTGATCAGTGACCTATGCTGCCTCCATTTCTAAGCTGGCTGAACCTTGTGGAACCTTTGATTCTGCTGGGCCAGGCCCACAGTTGTCTTCCCCAGAGCAGTGACCCTGCTGGGGTTGGCACTGGGAGCTGTGTGGAGAGGAGGGGAGTCCTAGGGGTAGGCCGAGCTGGGGTTGCGGATGGAGGTAGTAGGGAGAGTATGGGAGACCCTAGCAGAGGCTAGTGAAGGGAGGAAGGAGGCAGTATGCCAATGGCTCAGGAAGCAGCAGCACCAAAGGCAGCTGGGTTCTGGGGAGTGTTTGTGAGGTGCGGAGTTAGGCCCCTGGGGCCTCGTGGCTGGGTGAGGAGAGCAAGGAGTCTCAAATCCCACCCAAACAGGCAATGAGAAATGAGACAACCAGTGGCTGAAGAATTTCAAGAAAAAAAGCACGGACTTGTAGGTAAACTCTGGGGGTGGAAAGGGCAGCAGTGCTGAACCAGTGGTGGTCACGCCTCTCTGGGGCCCTTGACGCGAGTGAGGGCCAGCTCTTCTGTGCAATAGGCCTCACTTTCGCCTTGAAGCAGGCACCAGGAATCTCAGGCACAGCCTCAGCCTGCCCCACAAAGCTGGCTTGCCATGAGTGTTGGGGACCGGGCAGCTGCTGGGAGGTTATGTGCAGCAGGGCAGAGGAAGAATGGCTGGTGGGCACTGCTCCACCTCTGCCCCACAGAGTTGGCTTGCAATGAGTGTTGGGGACCGGACAGCTGCTTGCAGGTTATGTGCAGCAGGGCAGAGGAAGAATGGCTGGTGGGCACTGCTCCACCCTAGCCAGGCACAGGGCCAGAGGGGAAGTTCTGGCTCTGGATCAGGACCAGGGACTTCCCCCCCCACCCCCAGACAAGTGTCCTCTGTTGACTTGCATGGTGGCTGCTATGTGTGGGCTTGGAAATTCCTTAACATGGCCAAGGAGTCTCCACGGATAGGCATATTTGCTCCTGTGCCTCTCCCATCTTCTGGATTCCCACTGTCCTCTTGCCTCGTGCCATGTCCAACTATAGGAGTAAACTTCTCCAGCCTCTAAGAGGCCATCCCGGATGTGCTCACAGGGCTTCCCACGTCTGGTTCACCATGCATGCAGGGCTCACAGGGTGCCATCCTCCAGGCAAAGCGTACCCCCATTTCAGCTTGCAAGAGGGAAATGCTTCATTGTCCCAGATACAGCTGCCCTTGGAGTTCTCTGTGTACACTACTCTTGTGCTGAGATAATGATCCCCAAAGACCACCAAGCCATTTCTGATGCGAGCACACGAGGGTCATTTATTGCAAGCTCGAGCCTGGACTCACAACTGTCAGCATCGCAGTGGGTCAGAGTTGAGAGCCCTGAACCTTCAGTTAACAGGGTTTTTATAGGGCATAGGGCTGAAGTAAGTGGGTTCATAGCTTGTCAGTTACAAGATTGGTTGACATTTAATGAGTTAATATTGTAACAATCTTATTGGCTAACATGTGCAGGCTTAGCAGTAAGAAACAAATTATGTTAACTATGGAATCTTAAGAAACATCTGTAGCTTTAGGTACCTTCCTGTCATCCGCTTATGGCTATTGCTAGGAGAGTTACGGGAAGAATGTTATTTAATGGTTTTTCCAGGAACCTGAGTCCTAACTTTCAGTAAAAGTCTTTACAATGGATACTTTTAGTAAATGCCTTCACAATGGATACTTTCAGTAGAGGCCTTCAAAATGGACTAAGTCCAGAATGGCTATACTTTGGCTAAGGTCTCTCACTAGGTGTGTGTGTGTGTGGGTGGGTGTGTTTGGTGTGAGAGAGTCAGACACAGCTGAGGTTTGGTGTAAAACACTTCTTCCCTACAGCATTGAGTTTTTGTATCTAGTGGTTGTTCCTCCTCCTGAATGATGAACTCTAAATTTCTTCTTCTATATAGTTTTATCCTTAGATCTTCTTAATATTCAGATTCCTAACATCTGCTTGTGAACTTCAGAATTTGCTTCATAAAGAGGGTGCCTTTCTTCTTACTTTTATGAAGCCTTTTGCTCTATTTAAATGGATCATGTGCTGTGTTATTGGTTTTACTTAACCCAGACTGTTGTGGCCCAGGCTGTGACTGTTAGTTCTGAGATTAGTTTAGGCTAATATGAGATACTATATTTTCAGACTATCTAGTGAGAAAAGTTCAGCATCTTTATTGAAACAATTTCCTGGCTGTAAAACAAACAAAAATTCCAGTGGTATAAATGTACAATTTGTTGATTTTAGTTAATTGTGCACCACAGCAATGAAAAAAATCTTCTTACTAAAGTATTTAGCATATGAAAAAAATCAATTATTATAGAACTTAAAAACTGATCAAATACCAAAAGAAAAACAAAGACACTGATCAGGAATGCAGTACAAATGTAAGTGTTTAATAAATAAATGAAATGTTTGAGATTCTTATCCACATAGGAAATACAAAGGAAAATAAATAGGAAAGTCACTGAAATCCCATCCTACACACCAGAATAGCTATCACCACTCGAATAAATAAACATCTGGGAGGTTGAAATAAATCAGGAACTGTATTTGGTTTTGTGATATTGTAAACTAGTGCAACCCATAAGAAGATCATAATGGAAGTTTAGACAATACCAAAAGGACACATGTATTGATGACCTTTACTGCAACCTTACTACATAAAGAAGGAATATAAATCAACATCAACATCCATGTGCATGGCAGCAAGAAAGAAAGCTGTGTAATCAACCTAGATGCACAAAAAAGAGGGAATAAAGGAAATATGCTATTCATAACTATAAACATGTTCTGGTATGTAAGGGAAGTAAATTTCTCCAATATCACTGCTAAATATTTTTGGATATATACCTAATCCTAATTTCACAGGTTTTGTGGCTTAGTGTTTTACTTTAAAAGGGACCTCCATATTCATTTTTAGAGGAGTTACAATAGGTTGAAGATATCCTATAATATGTGGATATTAGAAGAAACTTAAATATAACAATGAACACATAAAGACCATCATATACAGTTTGTAATTTGATCCAATTTTAAGAAGGCAACAGTTGGGGGACAAGACAATGTTAGAAGCTTAATAACAAAAACACAGACATGGAACATTTTTTAAAAGTGTGCAACTGATTAGTGCTAATACTAACAAAATATTTTCCTCAAGTTTTAAAAATGGAACAATTAAAATAATACTTAATAACATCAAGTAAGTATGCCATGGAAGAAAATGTACCATAGATATATGTTTCCCCATAATTTGTTTTAATTTATAACAAATGGATTAAAAGAAAATGAGATTACATGTCTGAAGATGATAACACATTCAAGTATCATTGATTGAATCCAGCAAAGGAAAGTAACAGAGAAGTAGAGAGTAAGAACAACCTGGGCCATAGATGAAGATACTCAGTAGAACTTTGTGAGGAAAAAATGTGTTCCATTTTGCTCATCAACAGTGAGCTAGGACAGCTACCTTTTGACAGAACACTTGTAATGTAGTCAGAACAGTGGAGTACTAATTTAGGCAGTAATTTATTACTTTTATTCCCTAATCTTATGATATGATTCCCAAATGATGTGAGTGATCCTAGATTTTCTGGGCCCTTTTTAACCCAAAATTTCTAAGTCCTTCCCCTGCCAATAATTCTTCTGCTATTCTCATTTCTCCTTGTTTCTAAACTCAACTCCTGTGACCTTTTGGTTTGTTGGAAAGAGCTTGAGAAATATGAGGATGGTCTGGAATCTGAGCAACATCCACACCAGCTTGGAGGATCTAGTAAAAGAGCTTCACCTGGAACTCAGAATCAGATATTAATTGACCTCTTTGGAAATAGAGAAACTCAATCCCTCAGGCAGGATCTATCATTCCTTGACATTCTCTGAAGAGATTTGGTACTAGGCCACAATTCAGAGAATGAGCTTTCCCACCACTTACCACAGCTTTGTCAGGAGGAATAGGTTCAAAACTAAAAGTGACCTCAGTTTTCACAGGGCCAGTCAGAAACCAACAGATCACATTTTCCTCCTCATCAGGCACCTTTCTGAGAGGAACAGAGTCTGGGCAGAGTCTACGATGGAGATAAAGTGAGACTGGGCCTAAGGAGTACACAAAAGGATGTTCATCTCTTTGACTAAAAGTGAGTTGTGCAGTGAGACATGACAACTTCCTTTATATATGAAAATTCACTAGGTGAGTTATCTCACTGACACTGTGCGGGAGGTCAGTTTCCTCAAAGAAGTTGTTAAATGTTGTGTCTACCAGTTTACTCTATAGGCTGTTGTCTCTCCCATCTCTTCCCATGCCAAGAATGCATTGCATCTTTCAGGCACTCAACTACTTGTCCTGAATCCTAAGCAGGAATATTGTAGGCTATCCTTTGGCTAACCTCTTGCATTGAAGGTAGAAAAGGCCCAAGCTTCGCACATGCCAAGAGGTAGAGAAGGTGAGATAAGCTCAGATTGGTACTGAAGAACAATCATATTGAAAAAAATAAGTAAATGAAATTAATGGTTGAGTAATTTAGGGTGTATAACCACTAAATTTAGGTAATTATTAGTAACATATATACAATCATGGATTAGGAAGAAAACAGTGAAATAGGTTCAAGATAGCATGGAAAAGACACATAATAGCCATAAGAGGAGATGAGAGTGTGAAGGAATTGTTGGCATAAGTCCATTTATTATCTGAGGAGTGACTTTGGATAGGAGACTTTTAGAATAATATCTAATAGAGAGAGACTTGCTGGGCACTAGTGGCTCACACCTGTAATCCTAGCTACCCAGAAGGGTGAGATCTGAGTATTATGATTCAAAGCAAGCCCAGGCAGAAAAAGCCAGAAGTAGTGCTGTGGCTCAAGTGGTAGAGCACTAGCCTGGAGCTCAGAGACACTACCTAGGCCCTGAGTTCAAGCTTCAGGATCATCAAAACAACAACAAAACCATAATGATAAAAAGAAATAAAAGAAGGACTTATAGATATACGATGGAATGATGATCCTGTGTAACTGTCTAGGGAACATAAAAGGAGAAAAAATTTGGAGCAAAATGATACCTATTCATTACTAATCAAGGATGCAAAGCAAATGCCAAATTCCTCTGCCCAAAAACTTCCAAACCTGGGCTCAGAACATGGCTCATTGGTTGAGTGTTTGCCTTGCAGGCTTGATGCCCTGGGTTCAATTCCTCAGCCAGAAGTGGGGCTATGGCTCGAGTGGTAGAGCACTAGCCTTGAGGTGAAGAGGTGAGGGACAAGACCCAGGCCCAGAGTTCAGGCCCCATGACCTGCCAAAAAAAAAAACCCCAAAAAACAAAACAAAATAAACTTCCAAACTTATCTTTTCTCATAATTGAGGAGAGGCTTTTTAAAAAACAAACAAACAGGAATTCTTATCTCGTTCAAGGTTATCAGAACTTCAGTAGAGTTTTCCTGTTGAGATATAATGCACCTAACTCTGCTGAACTTAATCATGACTAGGAAAGTATGGACATTGATGTGTTTATTACATTTTTCCTTATAAATACATAATTCTGTCAGATATTATATGTAATATATATTGTACAATAAATTATACATTATGTAGTATAATAAATATATTATAATATTACATATATATTAACAGACTTCCTAATTTTAGAGTTAGGAACAAGCAACATATTGAAAGACAAATGCTTGAATCTCTGAGTAATTTCTCTACCACTGGACAATTCCAGGTTTCATTCTTATTACCCAAAGAGCAACATAGGCAAGTGGTGCCCATGGAGGTGGATCTCTGGATTCTAGAAACTGTGATCTGCACATATATATGAAATATTGTTTTATACTAGTGAATGTGTAAAACTATAGCAACAGATAATTAAGTCAACATCTATGTGCACACACACTCAATCACTTTCAAGTATAAGAAAAAAGCCGGAAGTGGCGCAGTGGCTCAAGTGGTAGAGCACTAGCCTTGAGTTGAAGAGCTGAGGGACAGCACCCAGGCCCAGAGTTCAGGCCCCATGATCGGACCCCCCCTCCCCAAATAAAGAATGTCTGTTCTATGTTCCCTATGCACCTACACAGAGAGTACATGAGTTGCACTTGAATTGTCCTGGGAGTTCTTCATCTGGCCACTGTAGCTTCATATCCTTTCTTCTCTTAGTAGCTATATGTCATGTGTCCAACAACAATACTTGTTACAAGCAAAAGTATCTACCCTGGCACACAGAGGAACTTGGATTTCAGAAATGCCACAAATAAGTAGGAGGTACAGCAGTACTTTTAAAAATTAAATAGATTGTATATTTATTAGAAAGTTTGTCAGAAAAATAAACTTCAGTGCAGGATGAAATACTTGAAGAAAACTGCATTTGAAATTACATATAGCTAGGTGCTGGTAGCTCATGCCTGTAATCTTGGCTAATCTGGAGGCTGATTTCTGAGAATCACAGTTCAAAGCCATCTTGGGCAGAAAAGTTGCCATTAGACACTTATCTCCAATTAATCAATCAAGACTAAAATTGATGCTGTCTCTCAATGTTGTAGAAAGATAACCTTGAGCCAAAGAGCTCAGGAACAGTGCCCAGGACCCAAGTTCAAAGTCTGCAATAGACAATAAATAAAAATAAAAAATAAATTACATATAATTTATTACCAACTCTGTACAAGGAAAATAGGATATGACACATGGCAACATATGACTTCAAGTTACAAAGTTCCAAAGCATTTCCCCACTCTTGAGAACTAGGAGTAATCCATATTGAAAAAATAAAAACATGAATGATTAATACCAAATTTCAAAACATACTATATGTTATACAAAGGAAATGCAATAAACATGCATTTCACAATTAATAACATCACGTAGTATAAAGAATCTGATTAACTGATTCATAAAAATCAATACAATGCTGATAAAACTTCTAATATCTCAGGGGTCAAATTAGCAGAATACTTTCCGTCTATGATGGCTGTTTTGTAAATTATCCAGCCCTCTCAATTCCACAACTGAAGAAGGCTCTTCCTGAGAATGTCCAGAAACCTGTCTCCTGTGAGTGCTCAATGTAGACCTGGTGCCATTCTCTATTAATTAGACATGTGATAGACTGAATATCTGATAACTTAATGACATTTTAGTTCTCAGAAAAAAAAGGAAAATTGAAGACAGTGGGAAAATCTACCAGATCCCAGAAAGATTTCTATCATTGTGCTAAAACTGTACCCTTTTACTGACACTTGAACAAACTGCAGCAATTGTCACTCCAACAACATGTCCAAAACATAACTTTCCAAATATTGAGCTGCAGTGCCACTTCCAGTTTTCTGGAAAGAGTGTCACAGATTTCCTGCAAGGGCTAGCTTTGAACTACCATCTTCAGATCTCAGCTCTTGCATAGCTAGGATTACCGGCATGAACCACTGGCTCCCAGCTAAAATGTTACTTATTTTAAGTTCTATGATTTAGTTGAGGGAGTAGAATGAGTGTGTAGAAAGGAAACTTTCAAGTCATCTCTCTAAATAATTTCAGAGTTTCATTTTCATAATATTTATTGCAGTGATTAATAACAGAAGCTCCCAAAGTAACAGAACGATCCTTCATTTTCTCCTTCCCATAGGTATTATTGGAAGATGAGTGAAATCTAAGTATAAGGCAATATGCACTTGAAACTATAAAAAAATATGTTGATGACACATAAAGAGCTATATTACACAGCTTCTTTTCATTTCATAAAGAAAAGAAGGTCATACAAGTATATTTATTGGCAGGCTTTTTCATCTGAAAAAAATATCATAAAAAAGCTGAAGTGGATCAGCAACCATATAAGTGTGATATAGCATTGGAGACTATAAGACATGAATTTATTCATTAAATAATTATCTAGGAAAGGTATCTGTTCACTAAATTTATTCATTGTAAATTTCATTTTATTTACATGTCACTTAATATATAAATACATACAAGTGTGAAGATATATATATATATATACATATATATGTATATATACACATATATATATGTATATATACACATATATACATATATATGCATATATATGTATATGTATATATGTATATATACATATACATATATATGCATATATTTATCAGCAATATCTGTCCGGTGAACTGAATGGTTAGGTAATTTCATCATGTCAAGTTCATCAAAGGGATGGACTTCCATAAACCTTAACAATCCTGCAACATCACTGCACATGCAAACATAAGTGTTCACAATTGTAAGCCAGACCTGTGTTTTACCAAGGCTTTGTATATAGTGTGTTATTTTTTTCATTTAGGCTTGACACAAAATGTGTTTGCCCTAGAAATAAATGATGGCATTATAACTGCAATAAGTTAGTCTAAATTTTTACATTGAACACATGTTCAGTATGAGTTGTTCTTTCTTTCCTTTTCTTATTTTATCTTTAGGATATTGATTTCAGTTTTGATGTAGTGTTTGCCAGACAGGTACTCCACCACTGGAGTCACTCCACCAATCCTTTCTTGTTTAAGTTACTTCACTCATAGAGTAGCAATTGTTGCACCCAGCCCCCAAAGCAGGGACCATGATTTCATTCCAATATACCTACCTAGTAGGTTGATATGGGTGATACTTTCCTTCCTAGACTGATTCAGAACAGTGATCCTCTCAAATTTCTACCACTTTAGTTAATAGTGTGTGCTCCAGTTCTGCCTACCTCTAGAAGATATGACAGGAATTAATGATTACAGGTAATTTGAGTGAATCATTGGCTCATAGGTGATTTGATTTTAAAATGTAGGGTAAGTTTGAAAGTACAATCACAGTAGTCGTATATTTTGCTAAGTAAATTTTGCTTCACATTATAAAACACCTAGACCAGAATTCAGGACTTATATTGCTGTCTGTCAACTTGTATGCCATTTGGGAAAATAAACTTAATACTTAATGTCTTCCATGAGTGGTAAAGATCTTTGAATGGTCTGATGTGCTGGTTCACATCTATAATCATGGTTAGCAATCAGAAATAAATAGATCACAATTTGAACATAGCCTAACCAAAAAGTTAGGAAGTCTCCATCTCAACAATCTAGTGGATCATGTTGAATCATGCCATTAATCTCAACACCACAAGAGGCTAAGTCTCTGCCCAGTACCTGTGTCACTTAGGTAACTGGCTCACTTGGAGGCAGTCACCTGTCCTGATGCAGAAACTGGGCTGAGATTTAGCCAAGAGGAGGGAGGATTCTCTCCCACCTTCCCAGGGTGGACCTCCAGAATGCAGTGAATGTGCATGCTTTCCTCCTCCAAATGGTTTGAGTTGTCATGCTGCTGAGTGCTCATTATTTGATTCCAGTGACCTGTGGTAGAGGTATAAGGTAACAGTAATTTAAATTTCACATTTTCCAATTGAGCTGTTCTTCACAGCCTGTGAGTTCAACTCACCAATTGTCCATATTTTGAGAGTTGAGAATACTGAGGTAGGGGAGAGAGGGAGGGTGAGTGAAAGAGAGGAGTGATAGATAGAGGGAGAGAGAAGAGAAAGGAAGGAAGGAAGGAAGGAAGGAAGGAAGGAAGGAAGGAAGGAAGGAAGGAAGGAAGGAAGGAAGAAAAGAAGGAAGGAAGGAAGGAAGGAAGGAAGGTAGGAAAGAAGAAAGAAGGATGGAAGGAAAGGAGAAAGAAAGAAAGAAAGAAAGAAAGAAAGAAAGAAAGAAAGAAAGAAAGAAAGAAAGAAAGAAAGAAAGAAAGAAAGGAAGAAAAAAAGAAAGAAAGAAAGAAAGAAAGGAAGGAAGGAAGGGAGGAAGGAAGAAAGAAGGAAAGAAAGAAAGAAAGAAAGAAAGAAAGAAAGAAAGAAAGAAAGAGAGAGAGAGAGAGAGAGAGAGAAAGAAAAGAAAGATAATGATTGAGAATGAACGGTTTGGAGTCAGGATTTGCATGGCAGAGGTGATACCTGTATTTGGTATTATGTCTGCCCAAGCCATGCAGACCCAATGCAGACACTTCCCCTCTTCTTGGCTAAGTTTCCATCCTTTTTGTGTTACCCAGGTATCTGGCATGCCTGGAGGCAGACACCTCCCCCTCCTACTAAGTCACAACTTGCTCAGCCTCTGGTCACACTTTCCATTTGACCAGAGGAGATTCCCAGACCCGGAGGTCACATCCAGTGTGGCCAGAATTTTCCCCCTCCAGGCCATATGTCATCAGGTCCTTGGCCTAGATATGTCCTGGCCCGAGGTTGGGTCAATCCCCTTTTTTTCACATGCCTCTCCACCACATATGACATGGGCAGCAGTTCAGTAAACTACTTTACCTGACTGAATACCAAGTGGTGTTCTCTTCATTGGTTACCTAATGATACTTACCTAATTAATACACCTTACACTTCGCAGTTTTTAGTTATGAATTAATGGATATTTTTCTGACATATGTGAGATCAGCATCTAAAAAACATATGTACTAACTCATCATTTAACAGTATAATTCTGCCTGGAGTCTTTTTTTCAATTTTTTAATTTTGAAAATAATGTAAAGAGAAGTTGCAATTACATTTGCAAGATAATGAGTACATCTCTTATTAAGCATTGTTGCCTCCTCCTTTGCTTCCCCTTTTCATCAGTTCCCATCTCCCACTTCCTCCTCCAAAGGTGTAAAGTTTGTTTTTTGACATAATGTGTTGTACATCTCATTGTTGCTATGGATCCACCTGTATCCTTATTTACATAATTTGTTTTTTCCCTGGCACTCCACACACTACCAACATCTGAATTTTTAATAGCAGCCTAATTAACCTTAAAGTCTATTTTGTTTTCTTTGCTTTGTTTTGTTTTTAGCTTAAAGTAATCAAAGACTTGGTGGGATAATCTGGAAAGATCTCTACCGTCATATTTTCTAATCACCCTGGGCTACAACCTGTGTGCTACCAGGTCAGATGATGGGACTTTGAAAAATTAGGAAGCAGATGCACATCATAAGGTCCATGGTTTTGGGATTTCTCAGATTCTTTTTTAAATGTAATTGTTACTAAGGTGTGTAGACTGTGTTTACCATATCACAATTCATGTAATGTGTACATTTGCCTTGTAGACAATGCCATCCTTTCCTGAGCTTTCTCCCAGTTTTTGTTTGTTTTGTTGTAGTTTGTTTTTGTTTTTGTGCCTAACCATCAGCTTCAACTCAGGATTGGTTGCTGCACCTGAGTTTTTGTAATCAAGGCTACTCTACCTCTGGAGTCCCAGCACCCTTTATGGCTTTTTTGTTGTTAATTGGAGAGAAGAGTCACAGATTTTCTCACTCCTGCTGTCTTTGTACTGTGATCATCAGCCTCCTGAGTAGCTAGGATTATACGACTGAGTCCCCAGTGTCCAGTTACTAAGGTGTTAGTTTCATGCTTATCTGGTTGTGTTACAATTTTCCTCGACACTTGGCACTAATACTCCATATTGCCTGGCTCAAATCTGAATTGGTGGAACATGCTTTTATTTTGAGGAAGGCAGGAATAGGAAACTATACGCCATAGGGAC
Organism: Dipodomys spectabilis; assembly: GCF_019054845.1. Lineage (NCBI taxonomy): Eukaryota > Metazoa > Chordata > Mammalia > Rodentia > Heteromyidae > Dipodomys > Dipodomys spectabilis. Next base: position 603,672 of record NW_024870828.1, on the reverse strand, counting down.
ATATAAGCTAAACAAATCATTTGGAACGTGACATAAAGACAAGTAAAATTATTGCCAGTTGACTGTGCCCTGTTTTTACTGTTAATTTTTCATGGCCTGTGAATGATATTAGACACACCCAAATGGCCATTGGCAGAAATAAGGTTTCTCATCCTGTTCTAAAAACAAAACAAAAAGTCACCAAAAAATATTACTTATGAGTCCAGCAATTTCGTCAAATTAGAGACCAATCTGCCCTAGTTTATGAAAAAATGTCCTTTATTCAACTGCTGCTACTTTTTCTAACTACAAATATAATGAAATCTGTAGTAGTGTGTAGAATTGTATACCACAGCTGTCATTTTAATTTACAAAAAATTCAGACTTTAAAATGTTTATTTATTTTTTTTGACAGTTGTGGGGCTTGGACTCAGGGCCTGGGCACTGTCCCTGAGACTCTGTGCTCAAGTTAGTTAGCATTCTACGAATTGAGTCACAGAGTCACTTCTGTTTTTTGAGTTGCTAATTGGAGATAAGAGTCTTATGGGGACTTTTCTTCCTGGGCTGGCTTTGAACTGCGATCCTCAGATCTCAGCCTCATGACTAGCTGGGATTACAGGCATGAGAGACTGGCACCTGGCTTCAAATAGTCATTTTTAAAATGAACTGCTTGGTGCCTCTGGCTCACATATATAATCCTAGCTATAGTTAGGATTACAGTTATGAGAAACAAACACTAGTTAAGTGTTGTTCATGATGGTTTATATTGCCATGCTATAATATTGTTTGTTTCTTATACTACAATGCTCTTATTTTTATTTTCACATAAGTGGGGGTGATAAGTGCTAGCCAGTGTTGCACTTTCTTTGGTTGAGATGGAGCCATGTGGACGATCTTTCCTAGAATGACACGGAATTGAAATCCGCCTGTTCTCAGCTCCCCATGGGCCTGAGATTATAGAAGTATTCCATCACGCATAGCCAGTGGTTGGGGAGCATTGCAGGTAACTCTACACTGGTCTGGAACTGATGTCCCAAATATCTACCTTTACAGGCAAAACAATGTTATATTCCATTTTACTTTGGATAGCTTATGTATATACTTAGAAAGTACAATGATAACACACTACATGTTAAATATATAAAATAGTCAATATAATTAGCAGGTTTATCTCCTAAAACATTCAAGCTAATTTAGTTTAGTTAACTCCTGACTCTGCTTGCTGTTTGGCAATATACCATAAACATGAATCCACTGACAATGTGGAGAATATTGGAAGTTGATAGAGATAGAGACAAGTTAGAATATGTGTAGTAAATATATATTTATCTATTGCTCCTCTGAAGAATATTTTCATATATTCACCATGACAATACCACCATATATTCACCATGACAATAATTTTCCTGCAGTGTAGAATTTCCCATTTCATAATCTGCCATCTTCGTCTTTTTACATCTTTTTACGTTGTAAGTATGAACGTTTTCCTGTTTATTATAATGTTTTGAAATTATTATATGATGGAATTAAAAATTTGTAGAGTCTACTGAAATTATCTCATTTTGTTTGGATTTGTGATGCTAAATCATTAAGACCATGGTTTCCTGAAATTTATGCTAACAGACTATATCACTAAATTATATTCTAATTATATCTTATTATTGTATTTTTATATAGGGTTCTACTGTTGCTGTTTTATGATATAAACTGTTGTGAAGCTAGACAGAAACTTGCAACCCCACTGCCTCCAGTAACAGTTTGATCATCAGGTTATGGAGACTGACAAATATAACTCTAACTAATCAGGAGTTTGAGACCTGAGATTTAGTTCAGACAGCCTGAGCATGAAATTTTATGAGTCTCTCCTCTCCATTTCACTACAGAAAGCTTGCAGTGGAACTGTGGCACAATTGGTAGATCACTACAGTCACCAGAAAAGATACTCAGGCTTGTCATATAGCCCCTGAATTCAAGACCTATAACACAGATATGCACAGCAAAACCTTACACACATACACACACACTCAACACACATGTACACAAACAGATTCGCTGGCAATGTTGTATCTTAAATTCTTATCCAGAGATTGGGCAACAGCCCACTCATTTGTGAAGGTTTTTTTCCTGATTATTTTAAGGAGGAGGATAGTTCATGGGACAAAGATGACAAGACTTTAGTGAGGAATTCTTTATAAATGACTAGCTTATTATAAAAAAAACGGGAGCAAAGTTTTCATATTTAAAGCTTACATTCCTTCAACTATAGTATTTTTCTATAATAATCATTGAATCCTGAGAAGACAATGCAGCACCTCTTCCCTCCTCCCCCGCCCCTCTGTCATATAATATGACAAAAGTATCAAAAATACTCTCTTATCTTACAAGAATGTACATCTCTAAAAATGTCTGACAATATGTGTAAGGTTTATTTTTCAATACTTGTATGATTTTCCCACCTCTAAGTACTTAGGTTTTTTCCAGATGACAGCACACTGGGGCTTCAAGAGCAAAGAAGACTAGGAAACAAAAAACAAACAAAGTCCTACTATGTAGTTGTCAAAAAAAGATACATGAAGTACATGGCATGCTGAGAGGGCCCTGAGAGGCAAAATGATTTCTGCAGGATGAGAGAAATAGTGACAAATAAGGCATGGACCTGACCTAGGAAGTGTTCCTTGAGGTTGAGAGCATGATGATTCCCAGACCTAGCTGAGGATGTTGGGATTTGACAATGTTCACATGTGTATAGAGTGATGTATGAGGGAAGATTTCAGTCTCCAGTATGTCGTTGGGATGGTCTTATGTGAGCAAGCAGCTTAGATCATTGGGCTCTGAGAGATGACACTCTCTACCTCACAATGGAACAGAATATGGAACTCTGAGTGCCAGGCAACTGTAACTGACAGCTCAAGCCAGCTCAAGTGGCCTGTAGCTCAGGAACAAGAAAAATATTCCTGTGTTGTTTTCAAAGTTCAAGAGACTCAGGTCTCAGGCATAAGAGGTGTGAGTGCCTCACTCAATGCTGCAGACATTGGATCAGTGCAAAAACACGAATCCATATTCTCGGGCCTTTTTATAAGAAGAAACCAAGGAAAACCCAAGGCAATTCAGGCCAGTTATAACTGACAGGAAACCTATTTAATCTCATCGTAGCCCATAGTACAACCTTCTTCTTGTGTGCTTTTACATGTGTATACTGAGAAAATATTTACTTTGTACTTTTCAATCCACTCTATTACTCATTTTAAAGTGTACTCCTAATTCCACGTTTCAAAAATCCATTCTTTTTACCACCTCAGTGTGACAATGAGTCAGCCCAAACCCTGAATGTGCCTTATAATATAGGGAGCTTGGACTCAAGCTTGTTTGAAATGCTGGTAATGGACCTGGTCCCTGCTTACCAGAATGGTGATCTTTTCTATGTGGGAAACATCCTTCACCACTATAGAGTAGGAGACAATGGAGCAGTTGCTGGATATTGTTTAAAAAGTGAGTGCTCCTCTTTCAAACAGAGCTGATGAAACACCCTGGCAGATGATTGGAATACTTGGTACCTCTCGGAGACTGTTTCACTAGGGTCTGATCACAGGAGCTTGTCTTGAGACAAAGAAGTTCACTCCACGGCTAACTCCTTAGGAGTGGGCTGTCAGAACATTTCATTTGCCACAGAAACTAGTGGAGCCTTAGCAGTTT